>NW_022900940.1:9996319-10070318 GCF_012274545.1 Fukomys damarensis
TTGTAGTACCGGGGATCGAACTTGGGTGCTTGTGCTTACAAGGCAGGCGGCAGAACCACTGAGCTAAATCCCCAGCCCATTAAATTTTTTCTTAGGTGAATTATACATACATATCAGATATATTCACATAAGTAAGTGTTATCTTTTGATAGGCTTTTCACTTTAAAAAATAATGTGATAAATACTTTACACTTTTCTCATTAATATTTTCAGAGGAAGGAAAGTGTTAATAATAACTAAAGCTGTATGTTTAAGAAGAATCATGATTTTGGAATTCTCAGAGTTTGGGAAGTTATGATCTCTTTTTCAAAATTCACATCTCCTAAAAGGCTCAATTCCAGAAGAATTTGCCTTTGGTGATGTCAAGCTAAAGGTGAAAGATGGACTTACTCTCCATGCAAAGAGAAGGCTTTGCTGTCAATATTGTTAGAGATAAGTATTCAGATGATACATCTCCAAGAATTTGTAGGTTGGGCTATTGTGAATCCTAGAAGTGACTGCCTCAGTGCAAGTTGTAATTCTTTTTTTTTTTTTTTTTTTTTTTTTGGTACCAGGGATTGAACTCAGGTCCTTGCGCTTGCAAGTTGCAATTCTTAAGATGTAATTCTCCTCAATAAAGAATTACTGTTGGAAAAGAGCATTGTGTGGACAGTTCTGAGAAGCCATAATGACCAATTTCTGCATTTTCTTCTTCTGAACTCCTAAGATTTTATTTAGAGTCAGGTGTAGAAATGGGTACCATGTGCATTATCTAATTGATCTATTTCAATCAACCTCTTTTATTGTCCCAGTAGGCACAGCTCCTTAATAATACCTGTTTAATGTTCCACACTCTCATCTTGGTTTCCATCAAAGGGAGGACTTAATTTGTTTCATTTGTGTCAATCCTCAAACTGTCTCTCCTTACCATCTTTCTGAGGCTATATTCTTGTTATATTTTTGAAAGCAAGAAAATCAGTGCTTATATTTTTAGTACTCATTGACTCAACTCAATAGTCTTGTTCTTTAAACAGTCAAGATCATAATAGTTGTCCAGGTCAACTTTCACTGTTCTCCTTGATAGAGTCACTGATGTTTATATTTTATGTGTAATTATATTTTAGCAAATGGTGAAACAGTTGCAAATGGTAAATAAAACCCTCTCAGATATGATAATTCTAACTAAATTGCTTAAACAATCACACATATCAATGACATCATTTTCAACTGACTTGACCTGTCAAAAGCCTTGAACTTCTGCCTGGTCAGAATAACCCTAGTATATCTAAAAGTATTATGTAAGCATTCACCAAACGGATATCAGTGCATGTTGCAAACATAATGTAAGGCAGATGTAGAGATGGAGAATCAGGGCTAATTTGAAATTAATTTCCCACATGAAATGATGAATGGGGTTAAAGAACATTCCATACAAAAGAAAATAACAAATGTAAAGGATTGAAGTTTGAAATGAGCTGTTACATTCAGTTTATATAAATGGGATCATTCTAAGTAACAAACATTTATTGGTACATTTTTTAAATTGTACAAATATTAAACATAGAGAATTGTTCAGGAAAATATTACAAGCAGATTTATACTTCAATTAGCATTAATATTTTTCACTTTTACCTTACATCTTTTTTTAAGATATAAAATGTTCAAGAGAGAGTCAATTTTACCTTGCTGTTTTATTCGCCTCCCTTCCCGAGAACACTTTCCTAAAATTGGTAATATCTCCAACTACAATTTTGAACTTTTATTATTTATTTTTAAATTTTTTATATGAGTAACATCAATACAGTTTGGTTTGCAATTTAATTTTTCACTGTACATTGTTTTTTTACTGTCATATTTCTTCTTGTTGATTTGCTCCAGTTTTATCTGTTGTACATTATTTAATTAGATCAATGAAAGGAATATTATTCATTTTCAATATAGAGATAATTTTTAAATTTTTCTTTTTAGGAACAATATTCAATTAATAAGTGCATTTCCATTTATTTGTGCATTAATTTCACTGATTTTTATTGAAAAATTTTCATGTGTAAAACAGTCTATGACATATTCAATGAACAGTGTTTCATAAAGCAAAGATGGTCTCACCCATCATGAGTAAGGTGGCCAGTAGCAGAAGGCACATAAAATATTGATATAGCATATAATTCCTTTTTTTTTTTTTTTTTTTTGGTACCAGGGATCAAACCTGGGACCTTGCACATGTGAAGTAGGTGGGAGAACCACTGAGCTAAATCCCCAGTCCTATAGCATGAATTTTTTTTTCCCATTAAGTTTATTGCTACATTTAAAGCAAACAGTACAGTTACATTTATCATTGGGATCCTGTTCTTTACATGATGTATTTTGGTTCTTGTTTTTTCCCCTTACCCCTCCCCTCCCTTCACCCGCTTCACCCTTCCCTATTTACCAAGACTTTGTTTCCATTTTTTCATTTTTTTCACAGTTTTTTCTTTTCCTTTATCTCCTTTCCCCTCCCACTTTCCCTTTAGCCATTTTTTTTTTCCTATTTCACACTCCCAATTATACCATTTGGACCTTATTTACACTTTTAGTTTTTCTCACCAGAGAAACTATTTGGTATTTACTCAAGTTTGTCCCATATATTTCACTTAAGAGTATAGCCTCAATGTGCATCCATTTAGTTATAAATGTTTCTAGTTTCTCATTCTTTATGGCTGAGTGGTACTCCAAATAGTCTGAAGAGATTCTGAGACACTAAATGTAGAGAGGTTACTTTCTGGGGACTCAGGAAACTAGAATTTAAGATAGATGCAATCTCAAATGAATGAATGTCAAGTTGTTCCCAATATCATTTTGTTTATTTCGTGTTTCTAATGTCACCAAATCATATGATAAAACAATCAGTAACTCCATGTGGTATATGCCAGTAGGTACTTGATTTTGGTTGCAAGCTTTGGGTTGCTGGTGGTTGTTTCCATCTTGTCTGTGCTTATTAATATATTGGTGGTGAAATAAGCACATTTGTTGATTTTTTTTTTTTGCTTGTCTCATAACCTGGGTCCAACTGACCCAGTTGCAGCGCAACTGACCTGACTCACTTCTACACAGGGTGCCTCGTAATCCAGCAAACAAGTCCAGGTTTTACCAGCATAGGTGGGTGGGATTAAAAGTAAAAAAGCACCAGGAAACAAGGCCTGTGAAATTCTAAGCTCACAACTGGAACATTGTCATTTCTGTTTTATTTCTTTTTCGCAAGGTCAGTCTAGTTTCAGAAGTAGTAAAAAAATATTCCTATGAATGTCTATGATGAAAAATACTGTAAAATCATACTGAAATTAACAATAGAGTGAAGTTGAGATTAATTTTCAGTCTATCATCTCTGAGTGATGCTAGGAATGGAGTAGAAGCGGGGGGCAACTATTTAAAAGCTTAAAGTTTGGAGGCAGCTAAGATATTTAAAGTCCTCGAACAAGAGGGTATTATGGAACTTTTTGAGGAAAGGTGTTGGAGAAAGCTGAGGAGGATATCAGTAGCTGGAGCAAGCTGGCTGATTACACATAGCAGAATTCTGAATAGTATTTCAAGAATGCTAGGGCCCCACTGAATTTTACAAAATAGATGTGTGACCTCATTTTAATTGAGTATATTATAAAATTTAATGTATTACATGACTTAGTAAATTAAATAGTTTAATATTTAATTCAAATTCTTTGATCTGTATAATCATGTATTAAAGATTATAATTGTATCATGAGGGAAACATCTTGGGAGTCTCCTCAGTCATCCTTATACAACTCCATGGAAGCATAGTTGAAATGTTGCAATGGGATACTGACAGATTGGAGATATTATTGAGAAATCTTGCATATTCAGTCAAAAGTGGTTGCTCCAAGATGGGAGGGATGTAGTTTTTTTTTTTTTTTTAAGAACATAGCACCAAAGATCATTGATAGTAATTCTTTACTTTGATGGGAAGATTTGAACTCCTTTGAAGGAAGTAAGAAATGTTCAGTTTCAGAAATGTCATGAACTTGTATACAGAGATCAGGAATTTCAGAGGGAAAGTGAGAGTCAATCATATAAATCAGAGAATGATCTACAAATGAATGCTATTTGAAACTGAGAAAGTCTTAAAGTAAATGCATAATGATTTCAATTATTAGGCATCAAGGAATGTAGATAGATATGTCCACACTGTCTAAAAGTGTCTACTTTTATGACTAATAATTACTTTTTAAAAATATATTAATATTCTTCTATTACAAATTATGTGAAACACATCCACATTTATTTTAACCTTTCTTGTAGTGTTTTATCATATAGAATTTTAGCATACAAAATTGACTATTTTTACTTCAGCATATCTCTAAGTTTCTTTATAGGTTTGTATTGTGACACCCCTGGGAATATTTTTTAAATCCTGGGATTAAGTAATTATATCTTTAGTACTCATGTAATTTCATTTATTACACATAAGCTTTTGATTGAGTTGGACCATATCTTTATAATGAGTCTAAGGTAAAGCCCTATTTATTTCCTCACCCCCACCATCTGAAGTTCCCTCAGTTCTGTTTAGTAAGTAGTCTAGGCAGTGACAGAGGCTACGTTCCACTTAGAATCCAAGTAGTGCTTTGTTGGAGAGGCAGAACAATGTTCTAGTTAGGAGTGAAGTCTCCGATTACTTTGAGTAATTCCTCCCCATTCCTTTCCCCTGGCAGCATGCAACACTAGCTGTTTAGGAGGAACTGTTTTACAGAGCCCAGAGTGCTACACAGGATGGTATTTCTCCTCTACAGAAAGCCTATTAATCAACTAAAGAAAAACTTTTGAAATGGCAGCATTGCCTAGATTATAGAGTAGTTTCTGGTGTTTTATTCTTCCTTTATATAGGTCAGATGCAAAGGATTCAAAGGTAGTATTTAGACCAAATGCAGCAGCTAAACTAGAGAAAGTAAGTGAGGTGATACTTTTGAGTCACCCCATCAATTTCATTTTAATTTGATTCATTCTGTTATATGTCTGACTCTCTCTGCATTTCCTATATCAGCTTTATCAAAAATCAGTTCGCTGCAAGTTGTATTGGAAGAGCAATATGTATGACTGAGATATTGTTAACCACAAAGCCAGTTATGGTCCCAAGTTGATAGATTCTGATTGATAAAATTTATTTATTTATTTATTTTATTATTTTGGTACCAAGGATCGAAAGCGGAACCTTGCGCTTGCAAGGCAGGTGGTAGAACCACTGAGTTAAATCTCCAGCCCCCTAACATTTGAAGGGAAGGAAATAAACTATTATCCCAGCTCCTTCATTTGTAGTGGGAGTGAAATTCCTTTTATCTTCTCTACTTTCGCTGTAGTAGTATGACTGAGGTTCCAATAAATTATTGAATGAATGCAGTATCCCTATGTCCAGATGATTTTTTTGTTGCTGCTACTGCTTCTTCTTAGTAGGTGAGAGAAAAGACAGCAAAGATTCTACAAAAAAGTGTCAGAGCTTAGCAATAAAATCAAGATTTCATTGAACAGAAACTAATGAAATCACTCAATTTATTTTCCTTTCACTGTTGTAATGCAGGTAAATCTTGCTTCGTACAAGTTACAAGGCTTGAATATTCAATGGCCTGGCTCTGGTAGTGCATGATTTATGTGTGGATGATTGTAAGAGTACTCATAAATACTTTTAATAAAAAATTGTGCTGTGAAGCCATAGTTTTTCAAATAAAAGGAGTTTCATTTGTGTCTGGGGATTAGACTTATTGTGAGCCAATTCTTTTTCTATTTTTTCCCCCTCATGCCACTCTTCTAATACCTTGGGCCTCTCTGAGGAGGGGGTCCCTTCTGTTCCTGTTGGTGCTCTGAGGATCTGGTGTTGTGTGCATCATGGAGCTTCCACTCCCTGTCTTAGGCACTCTTCCCAAGTGCGTCTTCTGTCAGTCCTTCAGGTGTGACCATAATGTTCCTCCAAAGGGCGTTAGTGACAGTGCAGGTCCAAGGTAGCAAACTTAGTCTATTCTGGAAAGCCAGTTATGTGTAAATTTGATTTGTAAGTCCGGGTCTCTGCTGTCACAGAAAACCAGCCAGACATGAATACGTGGGTATGGCTGTTTTCCAGTAAGATTTTATTTATAAAAATAGATAATGGGCTGGTTTTGGCTCAGAATTTGTAGTTTGGTAAGCCCTGAAACAGACTCAGAATACTTTTTAGATGAGTTTTGCCAGTAGTGACAGCTGACATTTATTGAACATTTGCTAAAAATTCTACTGAAATAACTTCATTTCTCATAAGAGTTATCAAAACAAATTTACTATTTTAAGCCCCATTTTGTGGATAAGTAAACTGATTCATTCAAAGATCAAGTAGTTTTATAGCAAGCGGTAGAAGGGCATTTAAACTTGGACACACACTGGGGCAGAGTTTCGAAGCATCTCTCATAAGGCTTATTTTTTTTTCTTTTCTTTTTCTTTAGTACCAGGGATTTAACTCAGGCCCTTGTGTGAGGCAGGCAGTGTAATGCTTTGTAAACTCAGTGAATAGAACCCATCTGTAGCTCTATTTTGGTGAGATATTTTCATATACACATAAATTTTTGTATTTAAAAATGAAGTATCACATATTTTCCTGTGATCCTACTGGTGTTTAGTGGAAAACAGGATGGTGATGATTGATGATGATGCTTTTGATTTGTATTATTTAAACTTCTGTTTAAAGAAAATCTATGATGAATTTATTGGTAAGAAAAGGACACAGAACACTAAATACATGGTTTTAAAGTCAGCATAAAAAGATGGGTAGAGAAAGGAGTCTGATGCTAAGAGAAGTGAATATAGTGTGGTTCTATTATTTATCAGATGTGTGATTTCAGGCAACTTACTATCTGAGCTCTCATTGTCTCATTCATGAAAGTAGAGAAGCACTAGTTCTATATTAACATTAAAATTTATTTTGAGACTCTTTTGAATCACCAAGTATATAATGCTTGTATAGATGTTTCAGTCTATGGTACTCATATATGCAGTACAACATATAAAATATATAGTCATTTATACATGCATGTGTGTGTGTGTGTGTGTGTGTGTGTGTGCGCGTCCGCGCACACGTGCATAGGTATAGTTTTAACACCACCCTGTCTTTGGAGAAATAAAAGAAATCTATGTTTAAATGATCTAAGCTAAAAATACTTTGAAGCCAATTTTTGTAAGAAACTTTTATGGATTCTTTAGAGTCATCTAGGCCATTCCTCTGTCTTTAGGCAGAGATGTCCTCAAGCCAATGCAGATCAAAATGTGACTATTTCTTTTAGAGAAGCATTTCGGAGAAAGTGCCTATAAACCATTTTCTAATACAAATAGAGACTCTTGAATACCAGTTGACTCTCTGATTTCAAGTGGCTTTCTGATAATAAGCAAGAGAAATTTTCAAAACCTTAGAATATAAAAAACAGTGGATTTATTTATTTATTTATTTGATTTGGGTTTTGTTATTTTGTTTTGTTTTGTTTTGTTTTTGATTGGCTAATCAATAGCCTTGCATGCCTGTGACTTCCAGATGGGGTTTCAGGCTAAAAAAGTCCAGAGGTACCATCAGTACTTACTCTGCAATATAGCATATCGTAGGGTCCAAAGGTGAGTCTTAATATTATAGACCATTAACTTTGTAGCCCCAAAGATGCACCCGGGGCAGATGTTTGATGTTGCGGTATGTTTAGCTTTCTGAGTACCATAGTGAGTTTCTCTGCCTGTCTTCAAAATTTCATAGCGGTAACCATAATACAATTCACCTTACTGTGTTAGTTTTAGGTGATAATACCCTGAAAGAAAACACAAATTGATTTTTTTTATAATTCTTCATATTCTCTGCTTTATGAAGAAATAATTAAGGAAGTTGACTTTTCAAGTTTAATATGAAGCTTTAGAAAACTCCTTTTGTGCCACAGGAAACAAAACAAAATTTAGAGAAACAATGATTTCCTACAAAAGAATAATTAATTTTGTCCTCTATTTCATTGCTGCATTTTCAGCTCCTAACACAGACTTGACAAATAGTAGATGTTTAATAAATTCGGCAGATAAGACTTGCGTAAAATGTCTGTAGCACACAGCTTCTCTTTGTCTTCAAGAGCATATGTCATAGCAAAGTTGTGGGCTAAGAATTTTATTGGAGTGGTAATCCCAGAGATCATGGTAAGGAGTAGGGAAATAGCAAAGAGAAAATGAGAAAAGAATGAGTTCATGTAAGGGCTATCACTGTGAATCCTGTGACCCACCATTGGTCAATTAAATGGGATATTTTCTCACCATCTCTCTCTGCTTACTGATTGGGCATCGCTCCTGTGGACACCAAATCCTCACTACGCTGCCAGTTTTTTATGTAGGCAAGTAGGTACGATGCAGTAAAAATGTCCTCAGAGCAATGGAGACTCAATGTTGCCGGTAGTGGACCCTCATCTGTAACTGTCCCTCAAGGTGACAGGAGACTTCTTAAATGAGCAGATACGGGACAGAAGTACCTACAGTGGCTGCTACAGCCAAGCCTTAAAAGACCCACAGTATTGTTGCTGTGCTGCATGTTAGTCAAAATATGAGAAAATTCAAGAAATTGGCTTGCTATTTACCTTTAGAACCCAGTTTTAATTTTAAAAGCCTATAGGTTTACACAATAAGGCTTAAAGGCTTATGTATATTACATAAACAACACTTTCATACACAAGTTCAAAGTTATCTGTTCAGGAATTTTGCAGGTTTTTTTCCCCCATGTAATTGGCCCTATGAGTGAATAGGTTTCTTTCAATTATTCTAAGTTGAATACTATGTCATTGGCCTACACTTACTCTATGCTTAAAATAAATGAAATACCTAATTGAGAAAATTGGACAGTGATCTCCTTGATGAATCATTCTGCTGAAGTCGATAATTACAGCTGCTGCCTGTCTGGTGAAGAACAGACCCCAGGTGCCAAATGGGCAGCTTCTTTGCTGCAGTCACGGATGTCTGGCACTGAACATCTGAAAAATTTGAAATAAAAGATAAAAAAGAACTTCATGGTAGGTTTAGAAGCTGGGTTTATGGAGTGTTGTGGCCACAGAAGCCAAAGCAATATGTCGGCTGAGATTTCGTGAGTGCACATACTATAAAGAAGCCAAAGAGAATGACACGCAGGGAAGAGAATGGAGCAGACACTCAAGAAACGCAGCAGTAATAAAGAATGGTGATACTCACGGAAAGAGAACAAGAGAGACGGAGAGAGAAGAGCTGGCAGCTGGCCTTCCTGTTCCCACATAGGATTCTTGTAATTTGTCGGCCAGAGATTTCTTATAATCATTGTCCTACTCTTTATACTAAGTGCATTTCTGTTCCTGACCTGCAAAGAAACAAATATCAAACAATGAACATACAGTTATCATCATAGCTAAGACTGGAATGAACTCAGTAATTAAGCATTTGATTATTCAGGCAACGTGATACTGTGCTAAAGACTACAGATCATATTCATTGGGATTAGAATCAGCTCTCTCCATTAATTACCATTTCAGTGAGCTTCAGCAAAATTTTAATTTTTCTGGATTTTAGCATTTCATGTATAAAATATGTACAATAATACTATATATATAATGTGCTTGCTTTGGCAGCACATATAATAATACTATATATTTACTATATTATATTGACTTACCTCTCTGTGTTATGGATTCCACAACCTACCTCAGACACCAAAATCCAACACATTTCAATTCCTTTATATAAAGCATTGCAGTATTTGCATATAACCTATGAGCATCCTTCTATATGCCATAAATCATCTGTACATTAACCATAGCACTCACTACAATGTACATACTATAAAAATCATTGTAATGTTGCAGTATTTAGAAAACAGTGACAAGGGATAATAAATTTTCTCATGTTCAGTGCAGGCACAATTCATTATTTCTGAGTGTTTTTATCCTTATTTGTATCTGAGGATATGGACCTCATGAATATGGAAAGCCCACTATATATTAATTTCATGAAAGTTAAGTAAAATAAAAATAAACATAAGAGATATTGGGAAATGGGGTTAAAATGTTAAAATAAGAGCAGGAACAAGGGAGGCAGGTGGGAAAGGGAGAAAGGAAAGAAGGGACAAGATAAAAAAGAAAATAGAGGGAAAAATCGAAATAAAGCTTTTGTATATAAGGAAAGAAAAAGGGGTCAAATGGATTGGTGGAAAAAAAGAAGCAAAATATATCATGCACAAGCACAAGTTCCCTATGATGAATGTTATCATTATGTATATCTAAAATGTACTAACAAATGTTTTGCTTAAAATAAAATAAACATAATATATAGAAAAAATAACAAAATATAAATAAGTTAAACCTACAGATATGTTAAATGAACTCTAAATACTATTTATTGAGAGCCATTTGACATGTAGTATATTAGTAAGTTATATATATCATCTTATTCTCAATAATTGAATAATATAATTTTTAAATGTTATAAATTCATTCATTGATTCTTATTTTCAACAATGTTTCTTACACATCAGTGTCCTTTATATATCAGACACTGAGCATCTTAGGGAATATTGAAGTAAATTGAAAAGTAACCTTTACAGTGTCTCACAGCTTATACATCCAGTCCTTAATTAAAATACAGGATTATCTGAATCCAAACTCCAGAATCTTTTTTACTCTGTAACTATTCTTTGCTTTTATGTAAGATAAATAGACTTCTCCTTTGCTTATGGATTTGCCTTTCTGCCACAGGTCATAGAAAACTAATATTGGAAGTAACAAGCCATGACTTCAAATATATTCTGATGGTCACACAAAAGCTTATCCCTTTAAATGACTTTGTACACTTTGATCAAAGTTTTTCTCTTTTCCCATTCGTTCTCATCCCCCAAACTCTAGTAATCACCATTCTCCCTACTATTTCAATGAGTTTCGCGTTTTTAGATTCCACATACAAGTGAGATCTTGTGATATTTATCTTTCTGCACCTGGCTTTTTACTGTGGGTGATGGGATCTGGGACAGGTTCCTCGGTTTTTATGTGCCACCAGCAAAGAACTGGATATAGCAAGTGACAGTAAGGAAGTCTACTAAGGTGATAGTATGCTTAGAAGGAGCAGGCCCATGCCTTCCAAAGGAAAATGGCAAGTATGCTCAGGTGTTGGATTTAGGAATGTAGAACGTTCTGGGTCTAGGACAACTCCCACTGGGTCTTGCAGAGCGTAATTGACAACAGGATTGATAGGGTGCTGAGTTATGTCAACTGTATTGGCTGTTCATGTCCTTTCCTATAACTCACTGGTATAATTAGATATATGACATCCAAGCCATATGAATGAATTTCATTGAGCTCCAAGTGAAGTAGTGCTGCCATAGGTCATGCAGAATGCTTTTGCACACGTGCGTCCTGGTGTGAGATTTTGAAATTTTCCAGGGAGCTCGGCCTCAGTGTATTTTCTAAATTCTAGTGAATGGATAGAAGTAATGTATCAACTCTAATTGTTTTGCATGGTCTATGTTATGACTTATTTCAGTTATCATAATATTCTCCAGATTTTTTCATGATGGTTATTATCTTTTACACTTATCCCAATGATGATGATGATGATGATGATGATGATGATAATAATAATAAAACAACCTCTGGTACTTTTTTTAAGGGAATAGAGAAACCTCTTTCCCTCCAAAGAGATTAAAAGGAAAATTCTTAAAAAATTCAAAATACAAGCATATTCATAGCCACTGGATTTGACTGGCTATGCCTTTGTTCTACTCAGGCTCTCAGACACATATTTATAAAATACCTGAATTTCTGTTGGAAGAAACAAGAAGTTCCAAACTGATTCAGAAGAGAAGAGGGGAGGAGGCCCATATATACCCTAACACCAGAGGCTTAGCTTTTTTCTAAAAGGGTGAGATTTCTTGGTGACCATGAGGTCAATTAGAAGGAAGAAAAGAAAGGAAGGAAAGAAGGAAGGGAGGGAGGGAGGGAAGAAAATAAAATAAAAGAAAAGATGGCAGAACCATATGACCAACTGGTGTGACCAACCAAAATTGCACATAGTGAAATCCATGTGGTGTGGCTGTGGCTGACCCACAGGATGAACCAAAATGCTTCACAAAAATGGCATAATCCATGTGACTAGCTTACAAGTTGAACTAAAATGGCTAGTAAATGTTGTGAACCTATGTGACTAATTCATATGAACCAAAATGGCTACCAAATATGGCAGAAAGGTGTACTAGGATTAAATAAGACCCCGAGAAAGTGAATCACTAGTGATACACAGAAATAAAATGCCATCTAGGGGAAAAGCATAGATGAGAATGTGAGCATAAAAAAAGAGGAAACTGGGACAGGTAGCTACTCAAGCAGGACACAAGTTACCAATAACTATTTCTTCCCAAAAGACTGGGAAAACTTAGCCAAGTACCACAGAGAATAAAAACATGAAGACAAAAGTGTGTTCTAAACTCTAGTTTTCACATACAGAATCGGAACTATCTGTTCTATGACTTGGTTAATAACACATTCTCTGATATTGACTTACACTGCAAGGAATGACAGAATATCAGTAAGAGAAGAAAAAAAGGGGTGATAAACTTGCAATGGCCTTGTGGGCCTCTGAGGAGCTGAGAAAACACAGGGCCATATGCTTCCTCTCTTCCATCCCACATGCCGGGGCATTCTAGGAAACTGTTCCCAGAGCCACAGAAAAGCTCCTGAATCCCCTCAGCTTCCATTAGTTTTTTCCACCCTTTAGATCCCTGCCTCTGCCCCATAACCAAAAAGGGTGAGCCCTCTCTGATAGATGCAGACCCATCCTGGGAGAGAAGCAACAAGAAGAAAGGGGATTGGAGCTTTCCTATGGGGAAGAGAAAAAGAAAGACAGAAAGAAAAAAAGGCAGGAAGGAAGGAAGGAAGGTAGGGGGAAGGGAGGAAAAAAAGAAAACCGAAACCAATCCTTGTCATTCATAGATTTTAGAGTGAGAAAACCAAAACTAGGCTCCCAAAAGCCTTATCTGCTCCTAGCTGGCTTTGCAAAGATATTGTACTGGGTTCTGGGTTACTGGGGAATCCTAGAGTTGTTTTGTAGGTACTTTCTGTTCTGAACAAACCATTGTTTAAGACAAGCACAAAAGGTAGTGAAGTTTTACATTTATTAAAGGTAAGAGAAGAAACACACTGCAGTTGTGCTGTCCTGTCCAAACCTGCTTGAGCTCTTGTGAGAGTAAATAGAGATAACACCCTGTGATTGGCTCCTACATTCAGGACTTAGGGATGTGTTCTGACCATGTGTCCTCGCTGCCCAAACAGTTTGTCATGTCCTAATCTCTGGCCTCGGGTCGACCTAATTTCCTACCAAAATCATTACCTCCAGCCCTTTTCTAATGACCTCACATTGGAGCTAATCCCAAGTGAGCCCCTGGCATATTCCCTCAATCCTTAGGAGGCCAAGGGTCAGCCTGGCTTTTTGGTTACTGTGTGGGAAGGCTTGTGTACAAGGCTAACCTTTACTTTCCAAAACGATGGAGCAAGTCATGCTCACTCACTTTTGGAGAAATAAAAATTGGGGGTCTAGGGATGTAGGTTACTGGTAAAATGCATGCTTAGTCTATGTTAATGAAGTCCTTTCTTTCTTGTGAAAGAAATTGGGTAGGGAGGAAGGGAGGAGTGGGGAAGAGAGAGAAAAGAAAGAAAGTGGGAAGGATGGAGGGGAACTCTACTTTGCAGCCCCCCTTTCCACCCTCACTTCTCCCCCACACCCCTGCTGCCCATCTCTCCACAGTTTGGGTAGTGTCCTGAACCATTGAACATATTTCTGGAGTCAAAACTGTATGTAAGACTTTATTGGTCCCTCCTTTATTTCTGTGGCCTTGTACAAATGATTTAATCCTGCAGAACATTGGTGTATTCATTTATATAATAGGAGTCTCAAGATACTTACGTTTCATGGTGTTCATAAAATTTCAAAAACTGAGAAGCAACTCAGTAAATAAAAGTCCCCTTTCCCTTCCATGAGAAAACCTTTTACTATGCTTTCTATTGTTTTAACTGTTGCCCTCACATATTGAAGCTCAAAACTAATGAACACCTCCCGATCTCTTGATTTGCCTCTTTGGAGTCTACAATGGTAACAAGATATACATTTCCCCTCTGTTATTCATGGCTTTCTTAACTGAATCTTCAGACACTCATTTCAAATATAACACATGCCCCGCTGACACACTCAGCTGAGTCCATATCTTCCCAGTGTTCTTGCTCACTTGAGGATGTGGTATGTTTTGATACTCCATTCTCTGCACTTGAGTGATATGTCATTCATTCATCATAGGATGCACAAACAACCCTGAGAAATCTCATCGGGGATTATTAATTTACGAGGTAGTGGCACTGTCCTCCTTGAAGAACACAAGATGAGAAAATGAACGTTTGCTGGAAGGCAAAACCCAGGACCATGAAGAAGCAGCCTAGAATTTCTCTGCCTATTCAAACTCTAAGCCAAGAGATAATTTGTGCCTCCAGCTGGGCTGGATAGCTTTCTAGGCCATGGGGTTAGTGTCCCTCAACCTGACAACTGTGTCAAGTTGGTGTAACATTCTCTGAAATAAAACACAACTGTGATGTGGCAGTGCTCAGACTACAAATCACATACTTTTGACTTTAGGCTCTCACCCTAGTTATTCGCTGAGCATTTAGGCTGGCTACTGGCTAGGCAGAAAAAGAAGTCACACCAAGTCTTCAAAAGAATATCCATAGTTACATCTTTAGACAGAGATAAAACCTGAGGGAAAGAAACATTTAAAATTCTAAACATCCTAATTTGGCAGTACGTAGTTATATCACTAGTAATAGATTTAATGCCTCTCACATCATTTATTTTGTACTTAGTACTTTCTATGTACTTTGCAGACAGCATAATATCATTTTTTTAGGCAGGAACTATTGTGAATGTCATTGTTTCACTATAAAAGTAGAGAAAACCAAAGTAGAAAAAGACTAATCTGCCAGCAATCATCACCCACTGTGTGGCAAAATTCACATTTGAACACACATTCTTTAACCCCAAACCTATGCTTTGAACATTATGTTCCAGCTCTAAACCTTTTTGAAAATCAGCACTTGGTTGTTTAATCTATTCTGTCTGACTATATTGTTTGTTTCCCTGTTTGAAACACCAAAGAACTCTAATATTCTACTTAAGTAAGCTGTTATCTCAAGTGCTGTCCAGATTACATTATTCCACCATCCTTGTCTGTTTCTCTTCTGCAGCTTGAAATGTAAAGAATTCATAAACTTGGGGCTGGGGTTCAGTGGTTCTACCACCGGCCTGGCAAGCACAAGGTCCCTGATATCACCCCCCAAAAAAGAATACACAAACTCAGTGAGTAACTTTGGGGACAACTCAGGTGTAGTGCTTACGTACTTGGGATTTTGTTTTTTGTTTTTTTGTTTTTGTTTGTCATAGATGTCACTTTTCTTAACACTATTTGTCAGAAAAAGTCCATTATATAAAATCATACCCAGGATGGGAAGGGGAAGGGTAATAAGGGAAAAGAAAAAAATGTGAGAGAATGAAGATGAGAATGAATACACAAACTCAGTGAGTAACTTTGGGGACAACTCAGGTGTAGTGCTTACGTACTTGGGATTTTGTTTTTTGTTTTTTTGTTTTTGTTTGTCATAGATGTCACTTTTCTTAACACTATTTGTCAGAAAAAGTCCATTATATAAAATCATACCCAGGATGGGAAGGGGAAGGGTAATAAGGGAAAAGAAAAAAATGTGAGAGAATGAAAAGATGAAAATAAAATGTTTGTAGATGGGAAGGGAAGGAGGGGGTGAAGGGAGGGCAGAGGTAAGGGGAAAAATGAGAATCAAGACCTGTCATGTAGGGGTACAAGATCCCAAAAATGAATGTAACTGTACTGTATCCCTAAAATGTACCAATAAACTCAATTAAAGCTGGAAAAAAAAAGAAAATCATATCCAATCCTATGTATATAATAGAACAGTTAGGCCTTTCATACTGAGTTACTTGTTCTATTTATTAAATGCTTATCTCCAAAAATCTAGATATTGAACTGATAGGAAAGAGTGTATCATTTCTCTCCTTTATTTTCCTATATATGTTTTTAAGCAGCATAAGAAAATTGTTCTCAGTGAATTGAGCATTCCCAGGAAACCAAGAAACAATTCATGTACTCTCTACTTATTTATGAATTTTATACCAATGCTTTGCATTACAAAAGGACAAATTTTAACTGGGATTGTAAGTGGATTTGACATCAGACGCTCTTAAAATAGTTTCTTACTTCCTATATGGATATTAGTATTCTAAATGTATGTCTAATATCAAGATTTAGCTATTGCCTCTTACAGGATTTGACAATAGCACTGCACTTTATTAGGTTATGTCATGTTATGTTACTGAGTTATACTAGGAAACCCAATAATATTGTGAACACTAACTGGGTGTATAGCGTCCAGAAAACAGTAGCAGAAAATTAAACTGTTCTAAGTAGAGGTACTTTTGTGAGCCACTTAATAAAAGGCTGGGGAAATTAATAGAAATAAGATCCTCTTCTTAGTCAAAACCACATACAAAATAGTAACAGGGATGATTTTGGTGTCTTTTAGCGAGTGGTTCCCTTCTAAAGAGAAATATTGAAAAAGATGCATTCAGAATAACTTGCTATTCTGTTTGGAGACTAAAAAGATAACTTTAAATCTGAAAGTTGCATATATTGTATTTGAGGCATCTGTATGTCTGATACAGACCTGGGGAAATGTTCTTGGTGTCTTTTACCAGTTTTGTTTTGCTGGGTAAGGTATCTGCATTCCTTTGCCCAGCAAAATATTTTTGCCTTAGGCCAAAACAAAGAACGGTCCTTCAAGCTGGGACTTACATAGTGAAGGTGAACAAGTGATCCAGAGTCGTGTTTACTCCAGTGCAAGCCTTCAACACTGAAGTTTCTTCAGAAGGGTTCTCAAAGGAAGAAAATAGCATTTGATTGCTGGAAAGCTGGGAGCAAGGGAAAAATAAATCTTAAAGTTTAACATCAGATCTAGTGTCATCGAAGAGATAAAGAACTGAAATTGCTTCTCAGGCATGAAGAAATATACTAGGTGAGTAGACTGCAATGTCTCTGGGAGAAGCACTAGGGAAGGCAGTATAGTCTGGTTGCAGCATACACACCTTAGAGCATTAATATTTGGGTTAAACTTTATTTGCTTTACTTACGACCTTCTGTGAGTTAAATTCTAAGTGATAATAAGATCCAGAATAGCTGAACTATTTTTTGCAGAGGAAACTGGAAAGATTGTTTTCCCTTGCAATGGAAAGAGAGGATGACAATGAGAGGCTGTGGAAGAGAGAAAACAGCGATAAGCAACAAAGATGGTAGCTAAAGACCTTTCGCATACTACTATGGATCTAATATTTGCTTCTTACCAAATTAGTAAATCTGATCTAGGCACAGGATATGGTATGGGAATGCTTTATGCTAGAACAGGGTGGTATAGATTCCTGTAGGCTGAAATAAGGGGCTGAGTTCCATATTTTCATTAATGTGAGGCTGGAGATGGATCAAGAAACAAACATAGGCACAAACACCGATCCAGTAGCGCTAAAACATAAAACATAGAACTATTTCTAATACCAGAAGCACAGCACCTCTTCCTGTCACCAAGTAATTTATACAACTCTTTGAAAAGACATTGGACTTTTATTTGTTCCTTTCTTTAAAGAAGGAATGAGAGTTTGTGTCAATTCAGGATCTGGGAACAGGGAGACCCCACTTTACACCTAGGAAGAAGCCAAGCCTGGTGTTGGAGAGTGTAATCTCTGGTACGAGGTTATCTTTCACTGTCTTGTCTGGATGCCTGGGGACTCCATGGCCTTTGGTCTGTGGGCAGCCCTTTCTGAGCTTCCAAGTCCTCTTCAGCTTAGAGTACACAACACCGATGCCTCCATTGCAGGGTTGTGAGGGTTCATGGAAAGTTCCTGTCATTTTTGTAAGTGTTTACAGTGCATAGTGTTTACATTCCTTTTGTGCAGTTGCTATAAAAAAAGAAAAAGGAAGGGGATCTAAGGATGGCTGGATAGGGTAGGGAAAGGGGATGACAAAGGAATTAAGATGTGTTATGTACAGGTACCAGCTCCGAACAAGAAATGCACACATGATATACTGTCCTTTTATAGTAATAAACTAAAAAAAAAAAAAAAGGTCTTCATAAAGTGTCTGGACCACAACAGCTATTCTGGATAAAAGAAAAAGTAGCACTAGGAGACTAAAAACTTGAAATTGAAGTATTTTATACAGAGTAATGGTAAAATATGCAATTAATATTATTATTCAGTTTTAATGGCTCTTCTGCCCCATGTCTGCTTCCAGCATACACATCTTCCTGATGAATTCATATTTTTCTTATTCCTAAATTTTCAGGTGCTGTCCCCTTGGTTCTGGCTGATGGACTCTGGGTACTCGTAGCCTTCTTCCAAGCTTAGGGAAGTTGGCGTATCACTACCCTCGTCTGTGTCAGGACTTGGCACTATCAAACGTAACCTCTTAGTGTGATCTTTAGGCCTTGGCATTGAATGAAGTTTTCTTGTTTTAATTAAGCTGAGCTTAATTCTTACGTGTGACAGCTGCAAAGATATATTTTCCCTACAATTAGATGTTGCATTACTTAGCATTGCCTGGATTTAAATTTTAAGTACATTTTGTGGCCCTTGTCCCTCCCCTGTTCTTTGGTTACTCCGGGAGAGAGCATATGGCCCAGTAATTCTTTAAAGTTCATTTTATGGACCATTCTCAAGCACTTCCTGCTGGCCTTTGGAACAGAGCCTTGTTTGTGACTGCATTTTTGCTTATGCTCCTGCCAAATGCTTCCTCCAAAACCAGCAATAAAACCACAGGACCCGATAAGCTGTGGTCATCAAAATGGCTTAATGAGAGCAACCTCAACAATCGAGGTCTTTAACAGTAACCAGCACTGCAGGAATTATACCTTGAGCACAAGGACAGCCTGGGCAGGTCACCTTTGTGGTTTATGGGAATATCTCCAAATATTATAGAATTTGAGACCATCTGAGGGCACAATCTCCCACTAAGCTATTTTCTCCTAAGCAAAAAATGAGTAGGACAAAAATAGAAACTGGTGGTTCTCTCTGGCCTCTCCTTATAGAAATTTTTAAAAAACATACAAAGTAAACAAAGCGTTTGTTGAATGTTCATATGGCTCTTTACTTCCTCAGAACTTGCCTCAAAAATTTATCTGAATCAAATCGTGGTTCTGGTTAGCAAAAAAGTATTTGAAATATAGATTGGTCATAAAGAATAGCTCTTGTTGAAAGCATATTCACGTGAGAGAGCTTTTGGTTTGAATAGGCAAAATTATATCTTGTCTGTGGTCTATGTGCTACTAAGCAGTTTTTAAATCTGAATTATTAATTAAAACCTGTGAACTGGTAACATTTTGAAACGACTGTGTTTTGATAGCTAACGGGACTTGTGTGACTTTTGAGAGGAGTTGATTTCCTTTCATGTCAGCTAATAGAAACCCTATTGTAATCATAAAAGGCACAGAGAAATTATGCCGCAAATGGATGCTATTTAAGCAGAAGTGAACACAGAATATATTAAACTACCGGTGCCCTTATCAACATTGTTTTATGATAACTTCTGATTAACGCTGAAAATCTCATTGATGCTGCTGGACTGTGGAGCACTGACAATGTGACATTGAGAAATTTCTATCCAAAGCGTGTTAATTTCATAGAATCATTCCATTTCTCATTACTCCTTTGTGACAGTGTTTGTTTTTATGACCATTAAAAGGTAATGACAATTTAATCGAGGTTTCAAATCTAGTAGCTAAGGAAAAATACTCTTCAAATTTGTTAGGTTGACTTTTCTTGAGGAACTATATTTAAACAAATGCATGCCAAAGTTATAAAACACAAATCAAAGCAGTAGTTACTTTATTTTACTTTATTTTTGCAGCTTTAGGGATTGAACTTGGGCCTCCTGTACGCTATGCAAGTGCTCTCCTAGTGACTTATAACCTCAGCCCCAATAGTTTATTTTGAGGGCATTAACATATATTGGCTGATTCAGTTTTCCTGGAACCAAAGAATAATGCGAGCATATTGGATTAAAAATACTCTGTAGAAATCATTTCAGGCATGGCAGTTTCTAAATTAGTATACACCTAATGATTACTGCTTGAGAACAAGTGGAGAGAGGAAAGATATAGTCAGGGATAAGTTGAGTCCATCCTGATGAAATATTTTTATCATTATAAGTAGAGAATATATGATTAGCTAAATGTAAATATCCTGGTGCATCTGTTGCATTAAACTCTTTTACTTTACACAGATAGAAAATCAGTGTGTCTAAAAGAGTACTTATTTGGGAAATAATATAATTAGGAGACAAACAGAATGCTTCAAATAAAATCATCCACCCACAAAAAAAAAAAATCTGGCACTAGAATAGGCCATTTGACTTGTATTTTTAGATTAGTGTATTTGGGCTTTATATTAGTCAGGGGAAAACATAATGGTTGGCCCTCTCCACTTCGAATGCCATAATCACAGTAATTGCTGCTATAGTAATTGCAGTACCTACTGGATTCCAGGATGTTCTCTAGATGATTAAAATTCATTATTCCATTTAACCCTGTAAGAGCCCTGCTAAACGGGAATGTTACTCGTGTCCTCTCCCTTCTCAAACGACTTACTGAATTACTCCTGTCAGTTACATTGAAAAATTTGAAGCCACTGCTCAAAAGATTCTCATTTCATCAGCATCCTCTTTGCCGTCCCACTGCCTTCTGTTGGCAGGTGTATTCACTTTCCTACTTCCCTGTTCCTTATCCAGTCAGTCCCCTGGGATCGGGGATTTTATGTGCTGAGTCATCAGTGTCTTTCTTTATTTTTCACTTAGAATACTATCGCACTCTCAACATCCGAACCCTTTTATAGTCTTCCCAAACCACATTTCCTATTCGTGGCCAACTCCAAAGAGTTTGCATGCCTGTGATCTCTTTGTCCTTATCTACAATCTGAGCCTCAAATTATTTTGGCTCCCCTCCAAAACTCTACTGAAATTATTTTGTCCAAGATCGCATGTGACTCATAGTTTTTTCTATCCACATCTTACTCTACCTCTTATTTTCTGCTTCCACTGTATTTTCTCTCTCGGCCCATCCCCGAGCTATCAGTAGCTCTTTACTTCCACATAGTCAAGACTTTCAGAGTTTGATATTAGACAACCATTCACTATGGTGCTCATGGCAAACATTTGAGTGTTGTCCCACAGGAATTAAACCCATTCCTATGTCTTAAATTCAATTTTATATGCTGGTAAATCCCATTTGTATAAATTCCGACGTCCTCTGTGTTTAAGCAGCAGGCGTTTCACAGCCTTGATGACATTATCAATTAGGTAGCTCATGGGTAATAAAAATTTAAAATATCAAAATAAAACTCTTGTATTCCTTCAAGTAATACCAATAATTTGTTCTAGTACACTACAGGAAGGCTGCTAAAAATAAACCTCAACACAGAAACACATAATATATAATCTTTTTAAAATTTTATAAAAGCACAGTATAAATACAGATTTTATAATGTCCACTTCCACTTTCTCCCATCTACTCCTTTGAGATAAAAATGCAAATAATAATGATCCATTCTATAGTTTTTCTATGACAATGCAATGAGATATTCTTGTGCGAGTTTTTCTTTAATAATAGCATAATCAGAAAGATTCAGCATAACCCAGAAATATTCAGCATTTTTTTTTTCTTAGCAGTAGGATAGTGCCAGGCATAGTAGCATATGCCTGTAGCCCCAGCTTCGGGAAGCTAACACAAGAGGATTGCTGCAAATTCAAGGCCAGCTCAGGCTAGATAGTGAATTCAAGGCCATCCGAAATGAGTGAGATCCTGACTTAAAAAACAAACAAACAAACAAACAAAACAACAGTGTGACATATTCATCAATCCTTTTTTATTAATACCTTATTTCATTGAGGGCACTGCAATCTGTACATGTTCTAGATATTATTCATTTGTTTACATTGATATCATTAGGTTATTGATGTACCTCAAAGTACTGTCTTTGCATTTTTAATTCAGTCCAGGAGTTATAAAAGTTCAAATGAGCTAGGCATGATGGTACATGCCTCTAATCTCAGTTTGAGAAGCTGAGGTAAAAGGATCTCAAATTCAAGTCCACCCTGGGCGACTTAACAATATAGTGACAGCCTTTCTCAAATTAAAAAAAAAAAAGATAATAAAAAAATAAAGATCTGGGGATGGAACCTAATGCAAAGGTCCCGAGTTCAACGTCCAGTACTGAAAAAAACAGAAAACAAAGAAGTCTGCCTGCCACCTTCATCTCCTTGAACTCTCTCCCACTATGTACCAATAACATCGACTTTTTTCCAAAACTGAAAAACCTCCCTGCTTTTTCTGCAGCCAGACCTTTTAGTCCGGCTTTCTCTTCTGGAAGGAATGTTTTCCTTGCCCGAAGTCCCCAATGCATGGCTGTCTTTCTCGTTTTTGAGATCTGTGCTCCCTTTCCTTACAGCCTGTCTTAAGATAAAGGTTTAACTGCTAAAACAGAGAAATCCCCAAATAAACACCTCAAACGAATTTTGGATCCGCTATCGTTCTGCTTCACGCCATCACTCAAGGACGCGGGATAACAGTGGCTCTTTAGTGTTCGACAGGTGTCTGCCGACCACTCGTGTCATTAGCAATCTGGACGATGGGAGAGTTGGATGGGCGGGGGATATTAAAATTTGCAGAAATGTTCCCTCAAAAAACAAAAGAGAAATGCTACCTTGCTTCTGCCTGCCATGTTAACTTATCAATAAATTTGGGAAAAATAATCTCTAAGTAGACAAGTATGTTTAACTTTAATGTCTCCTATTATGGAGGAGAGGAAAATGGATCTTTATGGACAACAATCTCCAAAACAGTTATCACAATTTGTAAGCAATATATTTATTTTTTAATGAATCTTCTGTTCTATTTGATGGTAAATAATGTAAGAGCAAGGTCCATTCTTGCTTTACTTACAGATACATCTTGCATATTAACAGCACTCCTGTGTTTCTGTAATTGACTGCATTGATGAATAAATAAGAAATTTACAGGTGAAGAAATTAAGTTTCAGAGAAGTTAAATAAGTTACCCATTCCTAGAAGATGAAATGACATCTTCCAGGAACATAAATTTATACTTTAGATCGATAGCTTATGAAGATAAGCTTTCCTCTAATTCTAATACTAATGCTAATTCTAATACTAATTCTAATGACTCCAATAATACTAATTCTAATACTAAGTCTAATATTCATACTAATTTAATACTCAACTCCAATACTAAGCTTTCCTGTAGTTCAGTGTGTTGAGTATTCTTTCGATCTAAGAAATTGAAACATTCCAAATAAGATCAAGAAGCAACTTTGTGAAGGAATAGACCAAGAAAAACTTGAAAAGATACTGTTGGTTTCACCAATTTTATCACATAGACATTTTTCCATCACATGACTAAGTCTTAAATGCTCAGAGACTCCATCCATCCCTATCAAAGTGGCAACCATTAACCCCAAATGTTAGAAGACCATAGCAAAATTGCTGCATACTTTCTTAAAATCATGCCTCTCCTAGACAGGAAGAGTAAGTATGTGCTGGATTTAGAAGATTTCCTGCTGGGCTACAATTGTGAGAATAAATAGTAAACAGACATTAAGTAGTATTAGTAAACACTACTATCATATATTGAGTTTAATTATAATACAGAGAAAGTTGGAAAAAATGCAAAATTTTGAGAGTGAAAATCAATACTGATAAATTGATCAATAACATCTCCTGATCAGACAAGTATGAGTATCCATTACCCATAGTAATAAATAATAAATTACAGATTCTACTTTATCCTTCAGAGTAACTAATTCTAAACAAGTTTTTCTTTATTTTCCAAGATATTGAAGACTTTGAAACCAAAACAAGAAGCACAGTGTCTGTTCGAGAAGGTCAAGGTGTGGTGCTTCTCTGTGGGCCGCCACCACATTTTGGAGGTACCGTGGGGGTAATTTGTGAGAAATTCATGTGGTAAGAGATGAAAGGGGATGTCTTAGTTACTTTCTCGGGGCTGGGACAAAATACCTGACACCCACAAGTTAAAGGAGGAAAGGTTTATTTTAGTTCACATTTTTGAGGTTTCAATCCCTAGTCTGGCTCTAAGGTAAGATGGCATGGCAGAGGAGAAACAGTCCGTGGCTTATCAGGCAAGAAGCAGTGGCAATCAAGGCAGGAAGGAGGATAGATAGAGAGGTACAGATATAGCAAGGATAAATTACAGATAAATACAGAAAATATCTGTCTGTATCGCTGTTTGTCTGCATTAAACAAAATGTCCATTAATCCAATCTGTAGGCCATGCTGCCAATAAGGCTCTTTTTTTTTTTTTGAAGTCTTTTACCTGGAAAACAACAACAACAACAACAAAAATATATATATATTTTCCAGGCCACACTCAGTGACCTGTCTCTTCCCATCAAGCTGTGCCTCTCTACCTCACATTCAGCTATAAACCATCAGTGGATTGATCCAGTATCATACACCCATGATCCAGTCACCTCCCAAAAGATTTGCTTCCTAAATGGTTCCCCAAATCCCAAAAGCTCAACCTATGAGCACTCAAGGCTTTGGAGAGCATCTAGATATAAGCTGTAACAGGTGATATATCTGGCCATGGCACCTATGATATCTTCAAATACAATCAAAAGAGCCATATACTCTCTTCAAGTTCATCTGCTGCATCCAAACAATACTAAATTCAAATATGTTCCTTTGAAAATATTTATTCAAGCAACTACCCCACAAATACATCCTTTTAAATCTTTATTAAATGTCTTAGTGCATTTTAGGTATACAGTACAGTTATATTCATTATTGGGATCTTGCACCTTTACGTGACTTATCTTGGTTTTTATTTTTCCCCATTTCCTTGCCCTCCCTTCAGCCTCTCCACCCTTTCCTGTTTTGAAAGACTTTGTTTCCATGTTTTTCTTCTTCACTTATTTTTTCTTTTCCCTTTTCCCTACCCCTCCCACTTCCACTACTGTTTTAGAACTTTTCTTCCTATTACACAGTATCAGTTATACATTTTGATCCTATTTACACTTTCAGTTTTTCACACCAGAGAAACTATTCAGTATTTACATATATGTGACATATTAATTTTACTTAAGAGTATGGCCTCAATGTGCATACACTTAGCTATAAATATCTCTAGAGTATCCTTCTTTATGGTTGAGTAGTACTCCATTTAAAAAACACATCTTATACGTAGGGGAAGAACAAAAAGGGAAAAGAAAAAAATGTGAGAGAATGAAAAGATGAAAATAAAGTGTTTGTAGATGGGGAGGGGAGGAGGGGGTGAAGGGAGGGCAGAGGTAAGGGGAAAAAATGAGAATCAAGACTTGCCATGTAAAGGTACATGATCCCAACAATGAATGTAACTGTACTGTATCCCTAAATGTACCAATAAACTCAATTAAAAAAAAAAACACATCTTTCTCATTCAGTTTCCAGTTGATGGACAATTAGGCTATTTCCAAATTTTAGCTATTACAAACTGTGCCACTATAAACTTGGGTGAGCATATATTACTGTGGTATAATTTTTCACTTCTTTTGGGAAGATACCCAGCAGATGAATAGCTGGGTCAAATGGGACTTCTAATCCTAGTAGTTTGAGGTATCTCCATATTGATTTCTACCAGTCTACACTCTCACCAACAATGAATAAGGGTTTCTTTCTCCCCACAACACCCCAGCATTTATTATTGGTTGATTTCTTGATAGCAGCCATTCTTACTGGGGTGAGGTGAAATCTCAGTGTTGTTTTCATCTCCATCTCTCGAATGAGTAGATATGCTGAACATTTTTCATGTGTTTATTTACTGCTTTTACTTCTTTGTCTAAGAAATGTCTGTTCATTTCAGATGCCCATTTTTTGAATTGGGTCTTATATTTGGGCAATCTGATTTTTTTTTTGAACCCTTTATATATTTTTAGAGAGTAGACCTTTGTCTGAGGAACAGCTGGTAAATTTTTTTTCGCATTGTGGGTTGTTTCTAAGCTCTCCTTGTGATTTCTCTGGCAGTGCAGAAACTTTTTTAAAAAAATGGGTTCTCAATTGTTGATTTTTTGTGTTAGTTTCCATGCTATTGAGGTTTATTCACAAAGTCTTTTCCTATGACAATAACTTCAAGAGTTCTACTGAACTTATCTTCCCCTAAGTTTAGTGTTTCTGTTTAATATTTATATCTTTAACCCACTTGGATTTTAGTTTAGTGCATTGTGAAAGATATGGGTTTAGTTTTAATCTTTCACAAGGTGAAATCTAGTTTTTCCAACACCATTTATTAAAGAGGCTATCTTTCCTCCAGGGAGGGTATTTGGCTCCTTTGTCAAACATGAGGTAAACTGAATATGTCAGGATTTCTTTCTGAATCTTCTAATCAGTTGCACTGATCCTCAGGTCTGTTTCTTTGCCAGTACCATGCTGTTTTTATCACGGTAGTTTTGTAGAATTGTCTCAACTTTGGGATTGTGATACTCCCTGTCACATTTCTGTTGCCTAGAAATGCTTTTGTTATTCTAAGTCTCTTCTGATTCCAAATGAATTTTTGCATTGTTTTCTCAAGTTCTACCAAATATACTGTTGGGATTTCAATAGGGATTGTATTGAATCTGTATAACAGTTTAGGAAGTATGGCAATTTTCACTATATTGATTCTTCAAAGAATGAAAATGGTGAAGTCAAAGCAGATCCAGCAGAAATCCAGAGGATCATAAATACTTACTTTGAGAACCTGTACTCTAATAAATGAAGAACACAGAAGAAATAGATTTCTAGATACATATGAATTGCCAAAGTTGAATGAAGAGGATATAAAAATTCTAAAGACACCAATTACAATCAGTGAAATTGAAAATATAATTTAAAATTTACCAACAAAGAAAAGCCCATGTCCTCTTGGCTCCACTGCTAAATTCTAAAAGACATTTAGAGAAGATCTATTGCCATTCTTTAAACTTTTTAATGAAATTTAAAGGAAAACAATTCATTCCTGGAAACAAGTGTTACTTTGATTCCAAAAGACCCAACCAAAAAACTACAGGCCAATCTCCCTAATGAACATAGATGCAAAAATCCTCAACAAGATACTGGGAAATAGAATACAGAGGGTCATCAAGAAGATTATACACCCTGACCAAGTTGGATTTATCCCAGGGATGCAAAGATGTCTAAACATAGGTAAATCAATAAATGTAATACACTGTATTAACTGAGTGAAGGACAAAAACCATATGATCATCTCAATAGATGTAGAAAAAGCACTTGACAAATTTCAGCACTCATTCACGGCAAAACCCTGCAGAAAATTGGAATAGATGGTCTTTATCTCAACTTGATAAAGGCTATCTATGAAAAGCTAACAGCCAACATCATACTAAATGGTCAAAAACTGAAAACCCTCACACTAAAATCAGGAACAAAACAAGGATGTCCACTGTCACCACTATTGTTCAATATAGTTTTGGAAATATTAGCCACAGCAATTAGAAAAGAGAAAGAAATAAAAGCAATAAAGGTAGTAGAGGAAGAAGTGAAACTGTCATTATCTGCTGATGATATGATGCTCTATATAGAAGACCCAAAAAACTCCACCAAAAGACTTCTAGATTTAAGTGACAGATTCAGTAAAGTAGCTGGATACATGGTAAATACTCAACAATCAGTAGCCTTATTGTACACAAGTAAAAGACTCATTCATAGTGAACTTAGGGAAACAATCTCATTCACAATAGCATATCTAGGAAGCAGTCTAACAAAGGAAACAAAAGAGCTCTACATTGTGAACTATAACACTCTGAAAAAAGAGATTGAAGAGTATATAAGAAAATGGAAAGACATCCCTTTTTCCTGGATAGGAAGAATCAATATAGTGAAAATACATCCTTAATTAGGTAAACATGAGAGAATATAAAGTGCTGATTTTGAAACTTGTTTTGAAACTGAACACAGCTGAACTCTGGTGCTGTGACATACAGTCCATGACAAGGGACAATTTATTTAAACCCCTTCAAGGCTTAGTTGCATTATCTGAGGATTATAGAACATAACTGATATTTATATTTACCAACATTACATATGTTGAATGATCAAAGGAGTACAAATTGATTAATACAACGGCCAGTACATTTAGTTTTAATTATTGGGTTCTATGCAAAGCAAATTCTAGCACTTCTCTGAGCCACATCAGATCAACTGGTGGGAAAGAAAGGTACCCCATCTACTGGAAGCAAATTTTGGATAACATCAAAACAGAATATCTCTTAGCAATGGTTAAAATGAAACAATAAATGGTAATCTCTATTTGGAAAAGTCAGATTGGCTAATAAATTAGTTTATTGCCAGACCCAAAGTCCCTGCTGAATTTTGTTCCCTGAGGATTATATTTTTTTTCTTCAAATTCCAAATGATATGGTTAAGTTGGTAATGATTCTCAACTGGGACCTGCAGGTGAAAATATCCATGGACTCTTTCATTTAGTGCATTACATTGTACTTACTATAGCAAGGAAAGCTTAAATGATAGCAGAAAAAATATGCAATAGAAATATAAGTACTTTAGTTTTGTTAATGTCTCAAATTCTCACAACTGTTAGCAGATATAGTATTATAATTATTTTATTCCAGGTTCACTGTACTAAGGAAGAGAGAGGTTACATAAGCTATTCGCAATCACACAGCTGGTATGCAGTGGAACCAGGATTGAAATCGGGCAGACAAGTCCCCGAGACTCAGCTCTTAGTCACCATTGTTTTGTGATCATTCTCATCTACTCTGGAATGGAAGAATTTTGAAAATAGATAAGATGGATATTTAAGCACAAATGCAAGCAATTTTTCTGATGTTAAACTAAACTTCGTTAATGAGCTTTTAAAAAATTGAAACTTCTCTGTCACTGTTTTCATTTTTGTACATCCTCATCGTATACCCATACCAAAATGAAAAAAAAATCCTAATTAGAACCTAACAGTATATTATTGTACTGAGCATCTGAACGTTTGACCATTATGTTCCCTTGAACTGTTCAGGCATTATAGTGCTTTTGTGCTATCATAAGATAAAACATTGTTGCTGCAGAGCACACAAAAATACTGAAGACTTAACTGATCCTTGTTTTTTAACCATATGGACAATTTTTTCCAGTACTATAATTTAAATTAAAGGAGCAATTTTTTGTGTCAGTTTATTATTTTATGCTCTTATACCATTCAAAGATCCTTGACAATACTGAAGCCTTTTCCAACTTTTTTTACTTTAATCAAGGATAACAGAAATGTAAGATATTTACAAATAAGTTACACATATTAAACAAAAGCACTTGAGGAAGAGAAAATTTCCCATGTCACCTTCTAACATTAAAGGATATTTTAATCATTTAAAGCATAAAGCCTTCATTATAATTGTGACCCTGCAATTGATGTCATGAAATCAAGTCACAGGTGTATAAAAACTACCTTAAGAACTTTGTAACTAAATATTCCTCATGCGTGGGAGCAATGACAAATTTACCTAGTTCAGTTTTCATTACATGCTAAGTAGCAATTTCGCATGCTTCTACTTAGGATATTTGTCAATATTGATGACTTCCAAATTCTAATAACTTTCATCCTGAATAGTTTCAAGATATACCAAGAGTATCTTTATCTCTATGAAGGGAAGAGGGATACATAAACATTGGTTTTGTTTTCATTGATCTCCTAGGTAAAAACTGAAAGGAGTATCAATAGACACACTTTGATCTCATTATACAAATAACGATCAATACTGAGTGGGTGGATGTTTTAAGAGTAACATTTATTGATTGTATAATTTCCACAGGCAGGCTCTATATGGGATTCACATTTACTTTTACATTCCTATTCTTCTCCTAATTAAGAATAATTTTAAGATAAGGAAACTCAAAATCAAATAATTAAGGAAAGTAGCTACCTGTTAGTAAATAAAGGCAAGATTCCAACTCAGGTCTTCCTAACTTAAAAAAAAAAAAAGTTATGGTAGAAGATTCTAGAGTTAATATTAAACCTCATGTTGTTTATCAGTTTCAACACTCTAGATTTTCTTAGGAACCCGAGAATGCTTTTCACTGGCTCATTGGTCTTTTTCCTACCTCACTTCCTTTGTGAGGATGAACTATGCAAAGAAGAGTTAAAAAAAAAAAAAAGAGAGTCCTATTGGCTTCATGGCCTGCAGATTGGATTAATGGATGTTTTGTTTAATGCCTGTAGACTTAAAGACATCGACAGATATTTTCTGTATTTGTCTATAATTTATCCTTGGATTAAGTGTATCAACATATAATTATGAATGCATTACTTTTGCATTATTATGCAATAAATTAACCAGAAATTTAGTTATCTCAAATAACACTCCTTATTAACATGCAATTCTGTATGTCAGATGTGCAGGGAAAATCGATATGAATTCTCTGCTTATGTTCACACAATGATAAAGTCAGGTGCCAGCATATATTTCTGGATAGTTTAGGGAAGAATCCTCTTTCAAAATCATTTAGGCTCTTGGATTAATTTAGTTTCTTGGTTATAGGACGAGGTCCCCAATTTTATAATGGCTGACTGTTAGTGTTAGCTGTCAGCTTCTAGTGACCACTCTGAAATTCTTGCTAAGTGGACTCCTCTGTCCTCAAAGCCAGAAACAGAGACTCTTCAATTTTTTCTAGTTAGAAGAACTCCATCTCTTGGAAAGGCTCACCTGAGTAGATCATCTCCAACAGGTACTCATTTTGTTCTTGTCAAATGTGCCATCCTTTCTAATCATTGGAACGAGATATTCTATTCGCACACAGATGGAGGGTTTTACACAAAGGCATGGACCGTTGAATATCACCTTGGAACTCTGCCAACTGCAATAGCTTTTCCAGCTTTTCTTCATTCTATTTTCAGTCTCTTTAAAGGCTCCATATCTTTCCCCACACTTGACTATCACAGAGATGCCCTAGACGTATATACCCAGGTTAACCAGATAGGATGGAGTTAAAATGACAGTTTGGACCAAAGATTAGCATAGCCAAATTATTTTTCAGTCTCATGTATAAATATTGGTACCGTTTCTCATAAAGAAAATGATGTCAGCCTCCATAGGGATAGAGATCTGCGAAGGCTGAAATTTTTACTATTTGGAAATTTTGGAAAATCTAGTAGTGTCATCCTTCTCTGCAAACCCATTCAGCGGTAATGACCTTAACAGTAGTTCTGCAGCAAAGGAGAAATTTTAGTAAACTTTATATTATCAGAACCTCCTGAGTTAATTAGGCTTTATTTTGTACTATATTCACAGAAATATATGTGAAAAGTTTCCTAGGGAGGCAAACATAAAGTCCATTTTATTGTGTTTCATAAAGATACCTGATATGATTTTACACAAGCACATAGGTCATGTCCTTACTTTATAGGAGGGTAAGAAACGTGACCAACATGGCTAGATTCTATAAATTTATCTACCAAAGAAGGTTTCTGGGTACAAAACAAATTATCGACCTGTCTGGATGGATTTCCCATGGAACTGGTCACAGAACAGTGAAATGGAGCCATGATTATAAGCCAAGGTAAACAGGTACTGTCATAAAGTTGTGGGTTTTTCTGGCCACACAAAAGGATGCCAATCTTCAATGCAGAATTTCTAATGGATGATTCCGACCTGTTTTCACAGTAATCAAAAATACTGATATGCTACCCACCCCCAGGAAAAGAGTTTTATTGATAAAAGCTCCATAGTTTAAAAAAATTAAATGGGGGCCAGAAATAATACCAGTCCTAGTATACTATCTTTATAGTTCAGAAAGTGACATTTGGAAGAAGAATGAAAACCATTCTTTGTATTCTGAAGGGGCTACATCAATTCCTTTAATCCTATTTCATAGTCAGAGATCATCTCTGTGTTAGTTGGCTTCCTTGTACACCTAATATATGAGAGTTTTTCACTTCATAAAAAGAAAAATTCATCTTGGCTCATACTTGCAGAATTTCCCATTTTTATTAGGCAGACCCATTGCTGTGAGGCCTCTACTGGGGTGTCAGTTGGCAAAGGCTAAGATCATGTTGAAGAGCAGAACAGCTCCCTTCATGGCCAGGAAGCAAAAGAGAGGAATCTTAGTCCCTTGAGGGGCAGGTCCACAACCACCTAAACACATCCTACTAGTCCCCCACCTCCCAGTAACACCCCCTTGTGGACCAAGCCTTTAACACCCGGACCTATGGGGGACATTTAAAATGCAAACAATAGCATCATTGTATCTATCACTGTAACTGAATCTCTTCATTTAGGGCTGGGCTCTGCCTTGTCCTCATCTTCCCCAAAATTTAACTTCAAAATATTTCAGAGAAATACCGATTAAAGCAGAAGTTTCATGGAGAAAGAGTAGAGAGGGACACAATATACATGTCACAAAATTCCATTGATAGTCCTCAGGCATCTCTATTCTCTGCAACTCTCTTATTTGTAGACTGTGACTTCCTCTCCCAGTCTCCAACGATGTTGTCTACTGGGTGTCATTTTCTTCCCCTCCATTTAGATATTCATGTCAGAAAAATTCATTTTTATGTCGGGTTCTTGGTGCTTGAAAGAACCAAAAATCGGTAGTTAGCCACATATACAACTTTTGTTTCTTCGGCTATTTCTGGAAAGTTGCTACAGTCATGTCTTTCTGCAAAGACACGTGTGTCAATACAGGATGTATTTTCCTTATTTAGTTGGTATTGCTGAGTGCTCAGCTGAATGTGAAACTATATGCAAAATGAACTTTTCATGATGGGCTCTCACATACCTCAAGGGTGAACTGTTGTTAAAAGTTGAGTCACTTGTAATGAAGAGTGACATAATTTATGTGACTTTCATTTAATAAGAGCACTATAGAGAATAGGACACAGCAGGGAACGGATATAAGCCATTAAAAAGTGATCACATAATTCAGATTGGAGATAATTGTGCCTTGGACCAGCAAGATAACAAAGGTTAGATAGTTAAGCACCTGAATTCCGTATATGTTTAGAAGGTACAACTGAAGTACTTACTGAAATATTAGATATGGATTGTAAGAAAAATACAAGAGTAAACTTCAGGGTTTAGGGGCTAAGAAACTAGAAATTGGAGAGTCATTCATTATGGTAGAGGTAATGAACAAAAAAATGGGGTTTGCAGCGAGAGGTAACGGAAAATTATTTTAGGACATTTTAACCAACAGATACCAAATATATAAAAGAATGATAATGTTGAGTAGTAGCTAGATTGCAAGCTTAGGGAGAAAGATTTGCTTTGGAGGCCTAAATTTAAAATGCACTATATATAAATGGTATTTAATGTCTCATAGTTTGGTAAAGTAATGAGTTTCTCCTGTGTAGTGGACTTTAAAGTCAGTATTTTGTCTACCTCAACTCATCTAATATTTTGGAGTAATACCTCAATTTACAATATGGAATTAATCGTGTTAAATGTGTCGGTATTATCTTGACCATGATTATGTGTCTGCAATTGCTTGGGTCCTACCTATACATCACTGTGTTTACCTACTGCCTAATTTTGTCTGACATAATCTCCCCCAGACCAGGGTTAGCAATGTAGCTCAATGGCAGAGAACCCGCCTACTGTGTGAGAGCTCCTGGGCTCAATACTTAGTGATACCGAAGGGAGTAAAATGTAATATTTGGGAGGTTTCCAATGAAGTGCAAAAAGAGACAGCAGGAATTCTTATTTCTATTATAGAATATGGAGCATCATACAGATAAACAGATTGATTTGTCTAAAATTATTATACAAGCTTATGGCTCTTCCCATGCTTTATAACTTTGCAAAATTCCACAGTTTAGTTCTTTAGGTCCCACATGCTGCTCCCCTCCCCCACACTCCACTCCTGGCACAATTTTCCTTACTTTCCTCCAAGAACCCAGTATTTCTGAGTATTGGCATAATTCACGTATAAGGTGTCTCATTGTCATGAAATACCATATTGTGCTCTGTTAAAATGTTTCAGCAGCATCCTTGGTCTCTCCCCACTACACACCAGTAGCACCATCTTCCCACATTGTGAGAATGTTGCCAGATGTTTCCATGTATACCCCGGTAGAAAAAAATCTATGCCTGGCTGAGCACAAGCCTGTCTCTTGAATTTGCTGTGTTAAACTCATTCATAAAGGATGAAAAAATGGGAAGAAAAAATAAAGTCTAGTTCTTATGTATTTATAACTTATGATTTTCTCAGTCTTGCTTAGGATTGGATCTTTCCCAGAATTTAATCTAAAGCTGGCTGCGTTTTTAACTTGTTCTCCAGTTATGGCTTGCCAGCGTACAATCGCTTCTCAATATCTTCAGAATTTAGCAGTAAATAGAAATTAGAGGGCTGAAAATCGGGTTCAATGGCACAGCACCTGCCTCACAAGCACAAGGGCCTGAGTTCAATTCCCTGGTACTAGAAAAAAAAAATAGAGCTTACAGGAACTTACTGGTTATTTGTAGGCCCCAAAATTCTCTATCTTCATGATTCCAGACAAAAGCTGTATAAATCAGAAGAGAGCTAACAAAATCCAGCTGGTCAAGTAGCAATTGTGGTACAAATAGAAACTCAAATAGAAGTAGATTTTAAAAGTTTCCTGGGTTGCATCATAAAATGATTAGTGCAGTATCAGTGACTTAACCCAGCAATTATTGCTCTTGGGGGTTAGGCCTTTGCCACTGAGCTAGCAAACCATAATTTACCACCCAAGAGTTAACATTTAGTCTTGAAGCACTACACAGTGGTGGTAGAAAAGTACACTCATTCTGGAATATTCCAGAGGGAAGATGTGCTCACTAAATCTGAGGAGAATGCTTCAGAGTCTTTATTCTATTCATCTATTTTTCTACTCCAGGAAATATGCTACCAATTTTGAGATCTGTTCTACAGCACCAATGATAGGTTTTCCTGTATCATTATTGTTCCCTTTGATTTGAAATGCTTCTCTTCCAATAAACTACATCCCCTGTAATGGGTATAATTGCATATATCTTTTGTGTTTGTGTTTTAACTATCACAGTACAGGACATAAGACTGTAAAAGATGTCAAAACATAATCGTGCTCTGGAGAAAATAGGATTTTTTATATGCTTGAGAGAACAGAAGATAGAGTCTTCAATTGCTGACTGCATATCTACATTTCTAATAATAATAATACGATTGCAGAGAATTGTGTCACTGAGAAATGCTTCAGGAAGGACCGGTGATCACACAGCTCTAATGTCACTGCTGTATCATCACAGGGAAAATGCTTCAAAATCATTAATAACAGATAAATGTCATAAAAGGTGGAGAAAATATATAAAAATGCAATGGTTTCATCTTAAGAGGCTCATGAATTATACATTTAATTAAGAAAAGGCAAATAGGAAGGTTTCAAAAACTTTCAATTTGGGAGTTTTTTTTTTTTTTTCTTTCACCCTTAAGCATACACAAATTAAGCACTGACAGTGGCTGATGATGGAAAGAAAAGATAAAAGCCCCCACTGCAGGCTGGATTTCTGGACGAATGAAAAGAGCCAGCCTGTGGGAAGAAAGGAGCAGGGAAGGGTGAGAAAGACAATGGCAGCCAGGACTTTCTGCTGCCCCACCGGTACATCCACACCAATACCCGGGAGGACACAAGCGCAGCAGGATTGTCCTCCCAGCACTGCTGCAAACTCTTGTCCCCTCTGCTTGTTCACTGGGAACATGAAGAGGTTAAACTAGCTCCTCTCTCCTCTCCCTTCTAGCCCGGACAGCATACATCTGTGGACTGAGTAGCAACCCCTTTTCTAGGTTACAACACTGTGCCCAGTGGAATATACCAGTGCTTATTATTCAAAATCCAAAGTGTTTCTCTTACTATGTGGTTACAGAGAAGAGATTAAGCTTTCCCATTTATACAAGTGGTTTTGGAACTGTAGTTCCACACTCTCGTATCAGTATCCTAGGAAATTTGTCATTTATGAATAACTTCTGGCTCTTCCCCACACCTACTGAAACAGATACTCTGAAGATGAAGATGATAGTTTTATTTTGTTTCTGTTTTTGCTTCTGCAGTAATGGAGATCAAATTCAGGGCCTTTTGTAACAGCCCCTGTTTGTTTGTTTGTTTGTCTGTTTAAGGCAATATCTTGCTATGCAGTTCAAACTGGCCTTGAACTCACATGGTAGTTTAGGCTGGCCCCAACTTGCAGTGATCCTCCTGCCTCAGCCTCCTCCATGCTGGGCTTACAAGTGTGCACCACCACATCTGACGCAGCCTCTGCCCACCCACCACCCTTGTATTTTGAGACAGACTTTAAATTGCTAAGTTGCCCAGGATAGGTTCAAACTTGGGATGCTCCTCCCTCTGCCTCCCGCAGTATTGGAATTATAGAATTACAGTTTGTGTTTTAATAAGTTCTTGCTATGATTCTGATGTACAACAAAGTTTTTAGAACCTCTGCCAGAAACAGGCTTAATTTAGTGGGAAAAATTCCTTCCTCAAGATTATCTATGTGTTTGGTTCCCTCATGGCATTCCAATAAGTCTTTTAGAGGAATTTTAATGGTGGATTAATGCTTTACCTCATGAGAATCTTGGGATGTGGGTCACAGGACAAGCATTGTTGATGGGACAGGCAGTGAGTGGTAGGACCTTTTTTCTGCAAACCTGAATTGGATTGGATGCAATGAGAATGTGGGAGTTTGGGAGAACATCTGAGGGTGAGAAAGGAAAGCCAAAAAAAAAAAAAGTGATGTGGAAAAAGAAGATTGATTGCAGATATGTAGAAAAGTAGAGATGTAGTGTTAGGGAAAGGGTTTGACCCTAGAGTGTCTACGTTTACATCCTACTCCTTTCACATATGAACAATATAATTTAAGGAATTGCCTTTGTGCTCCTAGCTCCCATACCTACTTCTGTTTAATGGATATATTAGTAATTCTGTATTAACTAGTATACATGAAACAATGGTTGAGAGGTTGAAACAAAAGTATTTTTTCAAATTAATCACTTTTATATATTCTTGCCTATTTTGGACTAATTTCTTTCATTTGCTTCCAAATATTGCAATACTGAAGAAGGATACATCACATGTAGGAATAGACTGGAAAGTTTAGCAGCTAAGATAAAAATGAATTCACCAAGGGAGAGAAGAAAATTACAGTTTCAGGCCCCAAGATTATAGGTTGAAGAATACAAAGATTTCTTGGACACTAGTGGCAACCTGTAATTTTTGTTAAGTGAAAGGGGTTACAGTAGATTTCAAAGAGCTAAAGCTTATTCTCCCAAAAAAGCCTTGAATAAGGATATCTAAACTGAGATGTGGCCCTGAGAATTTGTGCCAAATTGTCTTTATTTTGCAAAAGGCTCAAGAGGTGAAGAGTCAATGACAACAGGGGAATCTGAACTACTTTTTGCTCCTTTTTATAGTGAGGAACAATTTACTATTCAGCCAATTCTCTGGTTTCAAACAAAAACCTTTGAGCATCTCTTTGGTGGAAACAGAGCAACAGGCTCAGATGTGAGCTAGTGAAAGGACATTAGCAAAGAAACTTATAAGTAAGAAACTACATGGAATGATGAAAGACCCCAGTAGAGGCTAGTGAAACAAATGAAGACACAATACCTGAGAACAGGATGAGAATGTCACAGAATATATTTGAATAGAAAAATGGATTAGATTCTTGCATTCATGGTGTAAAAGCATAGGCTCTTAGGGAGATAAAAGAAATATTGAAGAAGCTGGTGCCCCTGCAGAATGCTCAGCCCAGAAACTCAGGCCTGAACAACTCCACAACTGTGGATTCCATGCCTTGGCTCAGCCACTGCCAGCTTGGAGTTCGCTCTGCACTGTTTCCCCACCACAGGGGAGAGCAGAAATGCCAGCCAAACAGCATATGTGGTCCTGCAGAAGGCAAAAACCTAGAACAGGAGATTCCACATGGATGACTAGAAGAAGTCATGTCATAGAAGCTGAGGAAACATCCACTGAGAAAGAAGGATCTGGAAGATCCAACAGGGCTAAGTAGAGGAAGAGCCACTTTGAAGAACATCAACAAGAAACACAGAGGAGAGGGGACAAGAGAGCAGAGCAGTGAGTTCCAGCAGCTTAGCTTCTCCAGGACAAAGTGTCTGAACTCTGGAGTTGGAGACAGTGAGAGTACTAGTCTCTGATTCCCAACTGACTAACAGGTGATGAGTCTCTGCATTAAAAGTGCCCCAGGACAAGCTGCATGATGCAGGTGTGGGTAGGCAGAAAAGGGATGGGAGTAATGGCTCATACTGCCAAGGTCCCAGAGTTGACAAGGGAAAGATAGTCGCTGAAGACTGTCCGCATTTGGAGAAGACTGGCGTGAGTCCCCTTGAAAGGCAGAGAATGGTGATCACAGATGTAGTTCCTGTGATCAGGCGTAATATTCAGCCTGAGCTATGCAGGATTAGAGGCTCACATTGGCGCCATTTTCCCACTGCTAAAGGGAGATCCAAAACAGGAGCTTATGCAATGTTAATTCTCACTAGCCCTGATAGACATCACTGTAATGGTTTAGCCTATTAGTGCTGTAATTGAATTGATTGCATAGGAACATCCTGATGCACTGGACAATTTATTGCCAGTGAACTTGTTTGCTGAATCCACCATCGTACCAAGGGAGAGGGACAGCAAGAGTTCCTCAGCCAAAAACTCAGACTGGCTCAAACTCTGCAAAAATGCTGGCAACCTGGAAATAAGAGGTCCTGAGTCTGAGTTAATTATAATTTTGCAGTGGAGATATCATATATAGAACCAGAAGAGACTTAACATAGCAAGAGTTATTTTGGGCAACAAGAGCCAAGCAAGAGGTATAGCAATAGCAGGCTTTAAACTATGCTACAAAGCAATAGTGGTTAAAAATGGCATGGTAGTGGAACCAAAACAGATATGGGTCAGTGGAATAGAAGAGAGGATATAGAAATCTCCTCAGATATATTCAACCATTTGACCTTTTTTACAAAGGATTCAAAAGCATATATTGGAGGAGACAGCCTACGCAACAAGAATGTTGGGAAAACTGGCTTCTTTTTAGATTTGAACCAGACCTTTATCTCTCACCATGTACTAAATTAAAATCAAAATGGATCAAAGATCTAAACATTAAAATGAAACATTAAACTTTCTGGAAGATAAAATAGGTAAATCACTTGAAGACCTAGGTGTTGGCAAACAAAATCTTAAATGCACAAGAAATAGAAGCAGAAATCAACAAATGGGATTATATCAGACTAAAAGGCTTCTGTACAGCAAAAGAATCAATCAGTAGAATGAAGAGAAAATAGAAACTGGGAAAAAATTTTGCAAGCTACTCAGAGAAATAATATCTAAAATATATAAAAAAATTCAAAGCATTAAATATAAAATTAAAGATCCAGTTAAGAAATGAGCTAGAGAAATGAATAGACACTTCAAAGGAAGAAATACAAATGGTTAACAAGTATATGAAAAATATATATAAAAACATCTACTTGTATATGAATATAAAAAATGCATAGGAAAGAACATCTCTGGCTATTAAAGAAATGCAAATCAAAACAAAAATGATTCCATCTTACTCCAGAAAGAATAGCAATCCAACAATAACAAATGACTGTGACAAGGATCTCTCCTGCATTTCTGGTGTGAATGCCAACTAGGACAACTATTATGAAAATCAGTATGGAAATTTCTCAAGTAATTGAAATAAAAAATTCCATATGACTCAGCTATTTCTCTGTTAGCTATCTCCCCCAAAGAGCTTATCATCATACTGCAGCAATACACGCATACCAATGTGTGTAGCAGCATAATAGCCGAATCGTGGAAACAACCTGTATATCCATTGACGGATGACTGGATAAACAAAATGTGATATTTAATGGAATACTACTCTGCTATAAACAATGACAAATCTGAGACATTTGTAGGAAAGTGGATGCACCTGGAAAATATAATATTGAGTAAAATCAGGCACACAAGATTAAACACTTTATGGTATCTCTTATTTGAGTGAGGAAACATATAAAAAAAGAAAATGGTGAAGGACGGATGGAAACGGATAAAGAGACAGATCTCATTCGATAGAGAAGTGGTCCAAGGGAACAAGGGTGAGGGGTGAGAAGGGGAAGGGGAATTAGAGGAATAAAGATGTGCCCTGTACAGGATCCTAATAACCTCAGTCAAGGTGCAAACATTGATGCATAACATGAGCTAAGACAAATAACATCGACTAGTTTGGAAAAGGCAGTAAGGGAAGCATAGCAGGAGTGGGGAAGGGATTAGGAAAAACCCAAGCTAACATGTACATTAACAGACCCCAAAATGACTGTAAATCTGTGAATTGCAAACATGTACTAATAAAAAAACTTTTAAAAGAAATACTGAAGGAGGCGTCAGCCATTCATAGAAACATGATTAACCCTATCTATTGGGAAAATAATTCTTGCTCTTTTTTTTTTTTGGCAGCAGACTATACAATGGTTATGTATGCTGAACTTGATGATTTCTAATAATAGAGCTGGATATGCTGCACATCTGCTGATGTAACTCTAAAATTTACACCATCTGTGTTAGCTTTCTGTTAACATGCAAACGTGTGAGATAATTAATCCATGAAGAGAAAAAGATTTGGGCTCACAGTTTTCAAGTCTCCAGTCCAAAACCAGTCAGCCCTATTGCTTTGGGCTAGAGGTGAGACAGCACCCATGGCAGGAGTACATGGGGGAGCAAAACTGTTCACCTCATGGCTGCAAAGCAAAAGAGAAGAGGAAGGGGCCAGAATCCCACTGTGTCCTCTAGGACACTCTCCCTAGGACCCAAAGACCACCTCTTTCAGTCTCCACTACCTCATAACACTGACAAGCTGAAGGTCAAGTCTTTAATACATGGCCTGTTAAATTATATCAAGCATCAAACAACATTTGGTAACCTCCAGATGCTGTGAGTTCCACTTTTGTTGTACTAACATTGATAAAGCATGGCTTTATTTAATCTATCATGCTGCACATAGTCCTTCAATACATAAAGATAGCTCTTATCAGCTCGAATAGTCTTCCAAAATCTTGTTTGCCAGGGTCAAAACTAGGTTTTTATCCCTTTCTTTCGTGACATAGCTTCTCATCTTTGCTACATTGTGTTATCTATCTCTCTATAACACTTGAGAGTTTTAATTCCCCTCGCAATAAAGAGTGCTATAAGCATAATGTTCCACTTTAACTGCATGATATAAAGGGTGCTAAAAATCCAGATTTCCTGACACTTCACTCAGATATAATGAAACCAAATTGCTAGGAGTAGAGTTAACTATCTGTATTTTAACAAGCTTCTTTGCTGGTTCTAATGTGTATCAGGTTGGGGAATCAATGCCTGAATAAAATGTAATTCTCCATTCTGAACACTTCAGAGAAAGAATAAGAAATGTTATCCATCTTATGTTCACAAGTAGTAGCTCATTCTACTATTTAGCCTTTCAACACTATTCTCATCCTGTTAATTCTTTTTCAGTTTAAACAAACACTACATTCTCATTTAAAATTCTAACGTGACTGAAACACATTATGTAGAGAGTAAAAGCCTCTTGTACTTTCTGCTTCTCACTCTGAGAAAACACCCATGTATATCCACAGGTTTTAAAACATACTTATCTGTGTGAACATATAAACACACAAGTTCCTTCTCTGAAATCCATCATTTTTAACTGGAAAGACTAAACACTGACTTTTAACATTTTTTTTCTCTCATAATATTTCCATTGGCTTTTGTTTCCCACCCAACTCTATATTTATAAGCTTAATGCTACTTTTTACATTTTCACATTTCATGCACAAATGACATTTGTGTGACTGTTGTTTCTTGTCATACTTTGTCTCATATCTCCTTCATTCCTGACAATAACATCATGCCTCGGTCACCATAGATGGATTTCTTTTGTATTGACATTATTTGTGGATTATTATGAGAAAGTAAATTCTTTGTCCTCTTTCCACTATTAATGATTTTTTTGCCTGATAAATGCACTCCCTTGTTTCACTTTTCCTGTTTTCTTTCTTCCTTTCTTCATTTTATATTTTTCCTTTCTTCACAAAATCTGTTTCCTTAAATGTATTATTAATGTTTCATATAAAGAAGCACACACATTGCAAAGAAAGATAAAGGGGTGATATTCTGTTGCACACATTTACCAAAGAATTTTCTTTATAGATTAGTTTTAATTCAGAATAGCTATTGATTTATATTCTCCCACCCCACATACTTGGAGAATTTAAATTCAGTAATGTTAACATACTGTTTCAGGTATTCTGATTTCCCCTGAGGTAGACTGTTAAAACAGAGCAGAAATAATTATATTCAATTGTCTCCACCATGTCTTCCTTCTGAACCAGTTTTTAACATGAATACAGATGACAGATATGGCATAAGGCCTCTGCCTGACAAGAGTCCCCTAGTTGCATGAACTGCCCTACTGTGACATCATTCCCATGAGTGTCTTTATTGAGGTGAAGCTATTTTTGACCTAACCATAGGATGATCTTCTTTCCCATCCCACTACCTATACATTTTTTTGTTATTTCTTTTGAATCAATTTTTTTCACTTTCTTGGATATAGTGATAGTCTATGAAATTTTTACAGTACTTCTAATTTCTAAATTTCATTTTATTGGTATACTTTTGATATAATTGATGATCACATTCATTATAGGGAATTTGTACCTGTACATGATTTATATCTTGATTCTTTTTTTTTCCCATTTCCTTCCCTTCCTTCAACCCTCTTCCCCTCATATGCGAAAGTTGTTTCCATTTTTCCTTATTTTCTCTTTTTTTAATTTTCCCTTCCTTCTTTTCCCCCCTCACCCCTTCCTAGGTCCTCTTCTCATCTGAACATTTTCTTCCTACTTCATATTATCTATTATACATTTTGGTCTTTATTTCCACTTTCAGTTTATCACACTAAAGAAACAATGCAATGTTTACACATGTATGCCCGATTTATTTCACCTAAGTGTATGATCTCAAGGTGTATCCATTTATGTACAAATGTCTCAAGTTTGCCCTTCTTTGTGACTGAGTAGCACTCCATTGTATTAAAAAAAACACATGTTTTTTATCCATTTATCTGTCACTAGACCTTTGGGTGGTTTCTAAGATTTAGCTCTTACAAACTTTGCTGCGATAAACTTTGGTGTGCATATATTGCTGTGGTATGATCCTTTGATTTCTTTGGGGAAGATACTAGGAAGATAGCTGGGTCAAATGGAACCTCTAGTTTTAGTTCTTTAAGGAATGTCCACACTGATTTCTACAGTGGTTGCACCAGTCTACACTCCCACCAACAATGTAGAAGCGTTCTTTTTTCCTCACAGCTCCATCACAATTTTTTATTGGTTGATTTCTTGATAACAGTTATTCTTTCTAAAGGGAAATGTAATCTCAGCATTGTTTTGATTTTCATCTCTCAAATGATCAGTGATGTTGAACAGTTTTTTATATATTTATTTGCCATTTGTACTTCTTCATCTGAGAAATAATCTATTGATAGACATCAGATGATGTTTGCCATGGTAGCCTGCTGACTAGAAAGAATCATGAGGTAGTTCCTGAAGACATAGAAATGTTCAGTATTTTAATTTGAGATGGAAGCTCCTTAAAGGTATATAATTTTTAGAGCTCATTAAGATGAGCACTTAAAATCTGTGCATGTATTTTACTCATTATATCTTACATTTATAATTTACATTTATCTACAGTTTTCAGAGAAGGATTTTTTTTTATGTGTAAAAGTAACCATGTTCCCTATCATCTTCACATTCTGTTTCTGCTGTTTGCCCTACATAATGGATGTCTTCTTGTCTGATGTTTGGATAGATCTTATTCGTCCTGCTAGTTTCTACATGAAATTACTTCTGCCAAGTCTTTTCTGAATACAAGTCCTCATCATCATCTCCTTCTCTGGGAGCTCTGTAACCCCTCTGTTAACACAAATGTCATCCTACCTTGAAAATATCCACACTGGTGTCAATTAGAAGTGACTACTGTGACCTTTACAGGATACGAGTTTTACTTTGTTAGCTACTCTAAGTCTTAAAGCTATCACAGAATAGACATTTGGGAATTATATAAAATAAGAACAAATTACAAATTCTATGGTAGTAATTTAACTTAAATTTCTAATTTAAATTTTAACAAGTACTCCTAAGTATTTTCAATCCTTCTGACAACACATTGAGAACTGACTCAAAATGAATATCTCTGAAAAAATTCATTTTGTATTTTTGAGCCAGGAATGCTTTACATCTTACAGTTTTCTTAGCAATTTCATCTGTGACAACCTATCATCATAACTTTAATCTCACAAAGATAGCATTAGGCTCGGTAAATATGTAATGTGCCTTCCAAACTAAATATGAGTATATAAAGCAAGATTAGAATTATAATAGGTCAATATCTATACATAGACAAGTAGGGAAACAATTTTATTCTAATTATGGAGAAGTGCAACACAAAATTGTCAGGCAAGAATGAACTCAGAAAGGCTATTACATTTGTCTTTTCTGTTTTTCAGATTTATCTTATGCATGGACCTTCAATGATAACCCTCTATATGTCCAAGAAGGCAACAGGCGGTTTGTATCTCAAGAGACAGGAAACTTGTACATCGCCAAAGTAGAACCATCAGATGTAGGCAACTACACTTGCTTTGTAACAAACAAGGAGGCCCAAAGAAGTGTTCAAGGTCCACCCACTCCTTTAGTGCAGCGCACTGATGGTAAGAAAATGAGTTATCTTGGGAATATATGTTGTGGCTCTTAAAGCATGGGGAGATTTGCAGAGCTTTCTGCTTTCCTCCTGTTTAGTGGAGCCAATTTACTTAAGAGTTTAAGGTTCAATCCACAACTATAGTGAAAATCAGGTGTTACCAAAAATAAACAATTCTGCAATCCACCCCCGTGTTACAGTAAACATGGTTCTGAATATGAGCCATATCTTTTCTGGCATAGGAACAGCTTCTCTTTTCTTTATTGAAGGGCTAGTTTGCAAATACTGATGTTTGTTTGGGGGAGCTGGCATGTGTGTATGTGTGCGTGTGTGGATCCTGCCAATTTTATATACTTGTATCAGTATATTTTTAACGAGCATTGTTGCAGTATGTCTTTGGGGATCCTTTTCATTTCCACGTTTGCCTTTTTGTTCCCTGTTTACCAACTGGCCAAAAGGGGGAAAGTGTTAATATCCAAGGAAAACAAAGCAAACCAACATCACTGTAAGGAAGGATGAAACATAAGATCGATACTAATTTGACTCTTCCAAGAAACATAACTCAGACTGGTCTCTGATGAAGTTTGTAGCTTAGTCAAGTCATAGCTGGTATAAGATTTAAAGAGCTAGACAGTCATTGAAGTAGAAAAATCCTAAGTTGATTAAATGTTCACAGTGGGACATATAAAGATAGAAAATCTGTTAGGCATTTTATGACTGGATATTGGACTCGAAGTGCAATGCCTCCTGAGGATTTTCTCTCCCCACACAAAGAGTTCCAGACAAACAAGAATATGAAGCTAATCAAGGCTCCCAGAGATATGGGGTCAGCTCCATAGAGGGAGTTCTTATCCAGGAGCCTACATAGTCACTAACTACCACATGTATTTGCAAGGTCTTATTTATGATTTCAGCAGCCATGAGATTCATTCTTAAACTCATTTTCTCTTTCTCACTCAGTGTAATTGACTGGAGGAACTCGTAAGCTAACAACTTGCAGAGATTCTATCATGGTTTCCATTTTTTCTGTCAATACTTAGTTTCTTCTCATTGCCATCTTCTTTTTTTTTTTCCATTCCTTCTATTCCTTTCATCATTTTCATGGTTAAAAACAACAGTAACAACAACCAGTATCATTTTCCCTAATATAAGTAAAATTCTTCTATAAGTTAGCATGGAAGAAATATTCCATGTCAAGGAAAATAAATAACCCGTGTTGTTGAGTGAAGTAGCTCCCTTTACTTTCTAAAACATAAACTCCATAAATCAATTCTTTGAAATTATGTGTTTTTATTTTACATTTATGTCATAATTTTCACATGGTGTGCAGTTGTATCAGCTACCAAAAATCCATGTACGATTTATGACTTTAATGTTTAGTATATAAGTAAAAATCATCAAATTCTTAAAAGAATATAAATGTGTCATAATTAAGGTAATGAGGATAAGCTACAGATATTGTTCTGTTTAATAAAACACCTTTTATAGATAGTATAATTATAATAGATTACACACTATCTTACTCTAAATTTAGCCTATATTCACAATTCTTTGTTGGAAATTTTAAAACAGTAAAAGCAGACTTTTTTACATGTATACAGCACACTAAGCAGAAAAACTTTACTGGCAAAGAAATATGTATCTTTTTATCTCAACTTGTGAAATTAATTCACATGTTTTGGTGCAGAAATACTGATTTTCTGGACTGTGCTGCATATCGGGCTTCCTCCAGCTTTAACTGAAAACTTCCTCATTCCTGATTAGATGTGGCTCCATGAAGCTGGTGAAAGGTTAATGGGCCGGGATATCACTACAGAAGAATCTTTTTTGAAAACTCAAAAGAATTTATCCAGTTCTTAATTGGAAACACAACTTTTTATTAAGACCAAATAATCAAGTTTTTGTTAATTAAGCATTTACTTTTTAGAAAACGTCTATTCTCCAGAAATGCTGCTAGCTCTTTTGATATTTAACAGGTGTGATGGGGGAGTATGAACCAAAGATTGAAGTGCGTTTTCCTGAAACTATACAAGCTGCAAAGGATTCATCTGTAAAACTGGAATGCTTTGCCCTTGGAAAGTAAGGTGTTTTGTTTTGTTTTTGTTTTTTTTTAACTGGTTGCCTTAAAATTTTTTAAAAACCTTTTTATTATTCAAACATGGCTCTAAGATAGATTATCAAGTAGATTTCAAATGCTGGGCAATAGTGGAACTTTCTGATTGGAATTTAAACAAACATGTCTAATACTCTGAAAATGACTGGAATTGTAATTCCTCTCTAAATGTGCTGACGATTCCTTTAGTTTGAGTATAATGAGACCCCTTGAAGTCAGCACATTGCAAAAGTATATGTGTAGTTGTATAAGATGGTGGACAAGTCATTAAACCTTGAACAAATTCTTCACTCCCTGTTATTCTACATCTAGAAGTACACTGCCTGGAGTGACTACTTGCTTAATTAATCAGCTGTTCTTATAAATGAAAAACCTGCACTGCTCATTTCCAAAATAAGACTAATTAAAGTCCATTGTTTAGAAGGGATAATTAGAATTGAGTCCAACCTGTCCTTCTAGTGCCCTGGGTAGTTTGCTGTACTCAGTCAAAGTGTTCACCAGGAAGAGGTTTGGAATAATTTTAAGTCAGCAGAATATCTGCTTTTTTTTTTTTTTTTTTTTTTTTGGTGCACGGAACACCCAGAACATCTCTTTGCTTTTTCATGATATTTAGATTTTATTTTTATTACTAAATACCAATAAGTTTCAGAAAAAGGACAGAATTAATAGTTCTTTTATTTTCTAAGGTCAACATGTCTATGAATTTCTGTGGAGTGTGGTTAAATTCAGATTCCCATGCTGTAAGGCTAAAGCCAGGTCTGTTGTCTCCATTTAATAAGCTCACTGGTCACAGTCATGCCTCTCTACAGAACACTGACTTGTAAGAGTTGACTCTCCTCATGATTTTTGAGTCTTGTCTTTAAAGCCAGGGTCTATTTCTAATGTGACATCATATTTAGAAATAGAGTTATTTTCCAAAGTGCAAAACATCCTTTAAAGTATCATTCTTTTTATTAATTAAATGTACTCAGCATTTCAAAAGACTGCTGGCTACTAAATCTTTTCATTTCAGTTCCATAAATAAAATTGTGTATATATTTGAATTGAATTTCTCATATGATTAGTTTCTCATTGATTGAAGTGATCATATTTTATTTTCATATAGTACCAATAAATAATTAATGATTGATGAAATCATTCTCAAGAAGGTGACATATAGACACTTAAAACAGTTTTTCTTGGTTTACCTTTTAAGAGATGATGAAATTATGCTATTTTAAGCTTTTTCAGCTATTGAGGTTTACAAAAAACACGCTTGTCAGCAAAATGTTTTGAGATGATTAGATGGTTATTAAATCTATGGAAAAATAGTAGCTGAAAAGAGCATTAGTACTTATTCTGTCTTATTGGACATCAGGAAATATGTATTCCTTCAACAAAGAATATTCTTCTACAAAAATTAGAAGATTATTGAAGCAAGTTTTCAGTAATCTAATGGAAATACTTAAGCACAAATCACTAATAACGTGTGGTTTCATATCATATATATATAATAAAACCTTGGTGTAACCCAAAGTACTTGTATATCAAAGCAGGAGAGAGAAGAACCAGTTGTGATCAATCATTTTGACCACTACAGTACTCCGATTGCAAGATACTGCTTATTTATCAAGTTAAAATCTCTTAGAAACATTCACTCATCTTGCAGAATACTCTCAAATCAAGTTACTCACAAGCCAAAGTTTGACTGTACTTTTAATCTCACAAGACACATCATTTTTTCACTTTATGTGGGAGACTGAGGCATAAATTAGATAAGGAATCAATTGCATTCAGTGCTTCTATTTGAACTTGGGAACCTTTGAGTAAATGGTGAGAGAATTGCTTTTGAAATCTTTAAGAGAAGTTTCCATTCCCAGTTCTCTCGGGAGCAATGTGATCATCAGGAAACATACTTATAATCTATGAATTTCCATGTCTACATCTAAAAGGAGTTAAAAACATACCTTGCATGTCTGCTGTGAAAACTAGAATGAATAATACATATGAAAACACTGAGCATTGATACTATCATATAGTCTATAAATGTCCATTGACTCTTCTAAATCTAAATGCACTTACCAGCGTGGTGTGGTGGTGCACACCTGTAATCCCAGCACTCGCAGGCTGAGGCAGGAGAATCGCTGTGAGTTCGAGACCAGCAGCTGGGCTACATAGTGAGTTCCAGGTCAGTCTCAACTACATAGTGAGACCCTGTCTCAAAAACAAAAATAAAAATAAATAAATGCAGCTTCCATTCTGATTTCCATTTCCAATGTTTCAGGAAGTGGAGATGTTTCAACTAGAATATGCATCACAGAAACATAAATTCTCTTCTCACCATCACACTAATCTGCCTCATAACTGATGAGGTGTAGGAAAGAAAACAGCAATCAAGTTCAGAACCAGAGTAAAAAAGAGGAACAGGAGGGAGTCAACTCAATCAGTATACTGCTTGAATTGCTCACTTATAAATTTCCTTCATTTCAGGTTTGAAGTATTCAAATGTATACAAAATTAAACTGTATAGGATAAAGTTTATACTCCTTAAAACATAAGAATTCCTAAAACGTTTCATAAAATTAAACTAGCAATATTCAACACAGGAAAATTTGAGTTGGAAAAATAATAGTTTAAATACTTTTCAAAGGGTTGAGGTTTAGTTCAGTGAGTCCACTGCCTGCCTCACAAGCACAATGTCCCAAGTTTGATCCTCAGTACCAAATCAATCAATAAATAAATACCTTTCAAAATAGAAAATATGCAGTACATGTAGAAAAAATATGTTCATTGTAAAGTTTTTGTGGAAATCGACTGTTGCAAATAAAATAACATGCAATTAAGAGTGAAAAACATGAATTATACTTCAGAGAAAATTAAGAACAAGATGTATTTAATGAAAACACTTCACAAGATATTATGAAATAAAATTACTCAGTATTAATTTTCTGTTTATTAAATTGAAGTCATTAATATGGAATTGAAATTTATGGAATTAAAGCAGAATGTACAAAGCATCTTCTGGTCCTGTAGTTGTAATGTGAAAATGTCCTATATAAGAAGTTTATGTATTGGATCATTGAAGTGTTGCAGTTCCTGAAATACCAATTCATTTTCATTAAATATTATTGATATGTACGACACTTGTTTACATTATTAGGAAAGATTTTCCATCCCTGGGAATATTCTTTCTCTTGGGCTTGTATATTATTTTGGAATTTGCTTATTCTTCTCTGTGTTTTCTGAGCTTAGAAGTATCTATACCTTGATGTCTGCAATTAATTTCATAAAAATGTTGGACATTACAGAAAATATTGCCTTTATTCAACTTTGTTTTTCTTTTACCAATGGTATTCCCTTTGCATATCTTTTGTGTCATTTCTAATTACCCCCAGCATTTATATATTCTGATCATTCTTTATAATATTCTTTTTCGTATTTGTATTTGTTTGAAAAATTCTATTAAGACTGCTTTTCAATTATTTATTCTTTCCCTGGCCATGTTCAGTCTACTGCTGAGTGCACCAGAGGCATTCTTCATTTATACTCCAGTGTATTTTATTTCTAGGATTTCCTTTTGATCCTTAGGGTTCCTATCTTTGTCCATCAGTTTTTGTATTTTGTTCTCTGTTTTCATTACAGTTTTTTCACATATTAATCATCATGATTTTAAGTTACAATGCCTGAAAATTTAACTTAATTATAAATTTTCAGTTGATATTTCAAAACTTTTGTTATGTTTGCATCTGGTGCTGACCATTAATTTGTCTATTCAGACTGTAGCATTGGCATCCTTATTAGGTTTTGTAGATATCTAGGTGATGTATTTAATACAAGGAACTGAGGTGAAAGTATTTTTAGGGTGAAGTTTAGTGTTCATTTGGGTAGGAGTTAGGCTGTGCTTAATATGTGCTATAGTTCTTATGTCAAGGATCAGACTTTCTCATCTCTTTGTTTTTTGTCATCTATAGCTAGCTTCTTTGAGTTTCCCTACAGGCAACTTCTGAAGTAAACTGTGAGGTTTACAATTATTTCAACTCTTAATTCCTTGCTATTATGCAAGATCCCTATGGATTCTGTGACAGTTCTTGTTTGCTAATTCTGTTAGGTCAGTCATTTGTGAGTCTGTTTCTAATTGACTACTTCTTCAAGTCACAATTCTCATTTTTATGAGCTTGTTCATATTTCTAGCTATTTTAGGTCTCATAATAAACATCATAAGTCTTATGCTATTGAATACTGTGTTATAATGTACTTACATAAAGATTGGACTTTATTCTAATAGTTAAATTAATGTGAATCTACTTGATTTTTCTGTAGCTTATGATTAAGCTTCCTAAGAGTAGTAACATAGTAAACTTTAAGACTAATTTATTATGAGTCTCCCTACTGATTATCCAAATGTTCATTAATTCTGCGTTCTTTTTTATAGTAGGAGTGTAATATCTTCCAACCCTATGTGAGCTCTGAAAATTTGTCTTTGCCTGGTCTTGTGTGACATCACTTCTGTGCAGATCTCTGGATCAGGTTCATTTTGTAGTGGCAGTTTTCTTACACTCTGCTCTTTAGTTCTAGTCATTTTATTTTCCCCAAATTCTGACTTTTGTCTTCTCTACTCCTGAAACGGTCCTTTACCATCTATGTCTTCTTTCCTCATTTCCTCATCTGGAAAGCACTTCTACATAGATAACAAAGGCTACAAAGCTTAATTCATTTATTCCTCTCTTCTCAGGATCCAATTTTATACTCTCAGTTGCTAAATTACTAGAAAAATAACTACTTTTCCTTATGTATATGTTGTGTCCTGTTTCCAGCAGGGACCTAAGTACAGTCCTAATTTTTCCTCCATATCCAGAGACCAGATATATTTGTTCATGTTCATTTTGAATGTAAATACAGTCAGGTGTAGAGAAACTAAGTGACTCAACTAGTATAAATTGTAGATCTGGGATTTAAATCTATCTCTCAGGGATTCTGACTTCAAGCTTCAATCTCATAATAGTTTATTCATATCTAATTACCATTTTAATATTATGACTGAATGCCCCATATGCAGAAACAGTATGGATCTTAATTATGTAGATATTTTATTTGAAAAAGGCTTGAAATTTTCAGCAAAATGTTAATAATTACCTTTCAGAATAGAATTATGGATGTATTTCATGTGTATACCAACTGCTAATGACTAACACTTCAGCAATAAGGATTTAATTTTATATGTGAAAAGTGACAAAATTCCAAATATAAACTTTTAAAAATTCAAGTTATATTTTAATAAGAGAAAATGAGTATTTAAAAAAAAAAAAACAAACCTGAGCCAACGAAGAGGCTAAACCCTACTCTTTTGTGTGATGATGCTAGTTTATACCATTTCAAAAAGTTCTGTTTCATATTGACCTTAATCATCTTAGTTCTTTTTAAATAACTGAGAAAGTGTAATTTTATCCCCACAACCAAAATAATAGGATGCTAGATGGAAAGATCTAGGGAGAGGTTCATTGCAGTGTTTAGTCATGGCATCAAACCCTCTTAAACCACAGAAGCTCACATGAGTATAGAACCATTAAACAAATACCTACCTGAACCATGATTACTGACTTTTGGGTTATGCAACTCAGTTTCTATGTGTGGGTGTGTGAAAGCTGATATGATCACATGATCAGCTCTCAGCTTTTCCTCATTTATTAAATATGGATGACTCTTAATTATCTCAGCTGCAAATTAACTGCATTGTGAAATACCCGGAGAAGCTGCAGGAACAGGTGCCATGCAAATGTAGGATTGAATGATAGATCTGTATGTCTCTTTTGGAGAAAATACGAGCCTTTGCATTTAGTGATTCAACTTATGTTACCTATAAATCTCCTCTGATACTTTTGTAAAAAGGCAAACATATTTGCTTTAAAAATTCTTGATTTAGTAACTTTGTTGTCATGCCCTGAAATATAAATAAAATCAGTTGCTGCATTCAGTGTTCTGAAACTTCACACAGAGAACACTAATTAAGTGTCCACGTATATCTCATTGATTTTTTTCTAATTTATTGAGCAGGTGATGCTCAGCCTGGCTATTAATGTCAGACAATAAATTATCAGTCTAACCACAATGCTTTTAGGTGCTCCAGAACTTTAGGATGACAGCAGACCTCTTTTTGGGGTCTGTTTTTCTCCTTCCATATATGGACATAATTGTTGTTATTCTACAGTAAGTCTCCTTAGTTCATTTAGGATGACAGTAGCATTTTTAAATTGTTAGGTGCCCTGAGCTTTTTCAGACCTTTAACAAGTAGTTTTGTTTGTTAATCTATCCAGTATTTAATCACTTCCAATCTCAATATCTAATTTTTTTTCTTTTCTTCCCCTCATTGAATGAACAGGAAACCGAGTATCTTCCAGGCATAGTTCTTCCATTTATGCCAAAGTTTATACTGAAACCCAATCTTTAGGTTTTTGAAAGTTAACTTTAATTTTAACTGAAAATTTTGTTTGGCAAAGTTTTTTAATGAATTTTATAGAAAACTCATGTCTGTTGACAAAGCCAGCAAATCTAAGAACTAAAATCTTCAAGTCCGTTATTCATACATTGAAAAGCAACACTAACTCCCCACAAATTTGCAGATATATGTGTACTCACTCTAGCAATGAATAATTGATTTGTGGATTTATTAGGACTTAAAGCCAGCATGGTGTTCTCTAAAGAGTATAGGTTTGAATTTTAAAGATCAGGGTTTAAGTTCTCAGTTCCCTATAAATAGCTGGGTAGTATTGGTCAGGTTCTTATATTCATAATAAAGGCAAAAGTAGATTGATTAATTGATTGATAGCTAGATATAGCAGGATCATTGCAGGAGAGCAGATACTGTTAAATTCACGTGTGAGAACTCCTCCATCTCAATAAGCAATCTGTCAATAATAATTGATTTATTAATTTCAAGAATGATTGAAGCGTCTTTGGCTGAGGAGATGAAAAGGCATAGAAGTGAGGGAAGGTTATGATTCCTGTATAATACATTTTTGCTAACATAATCCTCAGGAACTTTCCCAGAACAATGGACTTATCATGTAAAGTGTTTATGCTCAGTCTTTGTAAGGATTGTTGATTGTTGACATACCATTACTCACTCTGGGCAAATTGGCCACCAAGCATTCTTAAATTGGCATTCATCAATAATTCCTTCATTTAGTCATTCAGGAGTTCTTCTCTGCAGAACGGCCACTAGGCTCTGAGGAAGTAAAGATGGCATAAAGCTCCAGAGAGCTACAGGGTAATGAAAATAAAACTGATTACAACAGTGTACGATCACACTTTTCTCTTCGATCAGCTCTTTCCTTTCAGCTTTTCAGTGGAGGAAGATTCATGAATCCTCAGTGTGGGTACTTTACTGATTATCTTTCTTTCTGTTGCTGCCCTTTGTTAAATTGAGACTGTACAGGAATGCTCTCAGTTTCCTTTGGAAGTACAAAGTTTAGGCTATTATTTATGATGGTGTTTTATAAATCTGAGAAATAAGAGATTTTTAATAATAATAGTTTCAAAAGTATTACTTAAAATGATCCTATAAATCCATACATGGTTTTCCTATTACCATTTTACCTTAATAGGGTACATTTGTTACAATTAATTTATTAATACTGATGAATTGTTATTAACTAAAGTTTGTACTTTATTCAGATTTTCTTGTTTTTGGTTTTTTACCTGATGCATTTTCCCCTTTTGCACTGGGTGTTGAACCCAGGGCCTCATGCATGCTTGGCAAGGACTGAACCATTAGTGAACCATTGCGTATTATCCCTGGACATACCTCATGTCTCAGGATCCCGTACCACACCACTTAACATTGAATATTGAATTAGGTAGGTTCCTTTTGGCTCTAACACTATGTTAAACTTGGACATATTTGACCTTGACTGTTTTAAGGAGAGGTAGTAAGTTTTATTGTAGAATGTCCCTCAGTAAAAATTTGTCTCATTTATTTTGTTCTAATTAGACTGTGGTTACAGGTTTTGAGGAGAAAGAATGCAGTAGCAAAATGTCATTTATATTAAATTATACTATGGTTACAGTTTTATTGATATAATTTATGACTGCCGATGCTGGCCAATTACCTGGTAGAAGTCAATTTTGCTAGGATTCTTTATGTACAGTCCTTTTGTTTCTTCCTGTACCGATTCTTTAAAAGGAGCTATACACATGTGGTTTTAGTTAACAAGTGGAGGAGAGTTGTACTTCACCTCCTGTAGGGTATTAGTGCACATTATTTAGAATTCTGCCTGAGATACTGGTCATTTAACTCCCGTTGTATTTAATTTTGAGTAATTGATTTATATCAGTACTGACTTGCATAATCTAATACTGCTTTATTCATTTTGCTGCCCAAATTGCTATAGCTTTTACAATTGGGAACTGGTTGAGTTAGTTCTTTTGCCCTTTGTTACACCCTCATCAATGTGTGGAATATTGTGTGTGTGTGTGTGTGTGTGTGTGTGTTAGCACTTATTTCCTGCAACTACAAGACAGTTGAGGCGCATCCTCCATTTCCTACTCTAGTGTTAGAGAAATACTATCCCAGTCATCCATCCTTTTTAAAATTTGGGATAATGTTACACACCAACATCTGGGTGCTAGATATCGGTCCTCTTCTCTGCTGGAGCAGCCTTCATTAAGTCACTTTCAGATGACAGAGCAAAGAAATACGTGTGCATATACTGCCCATTATCTACACGTCATAATGTTTCTATTTTTAACTATCTGTCTATATTATATGGAGAAGTAGACACAGTCTTACTATTGTCTCTGACTGCAATCTACTATGAGACGGATCCTAGTGGTCTTCATTCGATGATTAGTAAATCTCAGCTATAACAGTAGTGTGCCACATTGTATTCAAACCACAAATAAATGAGAATCCCTGTCATTCTTTACAGCACACTAGCATTTGATTCTTTTAAAGACTTTTCAGCCAGTCTAAAAAGTGTGTAGTAGTATTTCATTGCTGTTTTAATTTGATTTTTGTTTGGAGGTTTTTTGGGGGTGGGGGTACCGGGGATTGAACTCGGGTCCTTGCGCTTGCAAGGCAGGCCACCGAACTGCTGAGCTAAATCCCCAGCCCCACTGTTTTAATTTGAAATTCTCTAGTTAAATAGTTGTTGTACATCTAATGCTTATTTCACATCTATTTATCTTCTTTTGAAAGGTGGCTGTTCCGATATTTTCCCCACATTTTATTTGGGGTATTTATTTAATTATTGTTGAGATTTAAGAGTTTTTGTTAATTCAGATACAAATGATTTTGAGATAGGTGTTCTTGGAGTATTTGCTCCCAGTGTATGGCTTGTCTTTGCATTTTCGGAGTAGCATCCTTGACGAGAACATGTTTAATTTTAATTGTGTTTAATTAATTTTATTTTCTTGTTCAATAGACCTTGCTTTCAATGTTAAATGTAACAAATCATCACCCTAGCTAAAGTTACATAGATTTTTCTCCTTTGTCCCCTTCTAGAACTTTTAAAGTTTTGTATTTTATATTTTTGTCTCTGATCTATTTTGCTTCACTTTTTGTGAGACCTTATAACTAGATTACTTTCATAGCATGTGGATATCCAATTTTTTAGCATCTGCTGAGAATGTGAACTTTCTCTGTTACCTTGTCTTTGCCCCTTTGTCAAAGATATGTTGAGTATATTTCTGTAAGTCTGTTTCTGGAATCACTTCTGTTGAATCATTTATTCTTTTTGCATTACTACATAGACATAATCAGTACAGTAATAAGTCTTGAAGTCAGTATTCTAAGTTTGTTGTCCTTAGTAGTGTATTGACTATTTTTTGTTTTGCTTTGTTGTCTTACATTCTCATACAAACTTTAAAATAGTTGTATCTATCTCCACAAAATAAATTCCCTGGATTTTGGCTGTGATCAAACTGAGCATTCTGATCAAACTGGAAAAAAGTGACATATTAATAATGATTCTTTCAGAGTCCAGAGTGCTCACAATTACACTATGGAACCCATAATGATTCTTTCAATTCCTGAAGATAATATATATTTTCAATTTAATTAGAACTTTTAAAATTACTTTCATGAAAGTTTTTTTTTAATTTTTCTTCATACAGGCTCTGTACATGTGTCAGATTTAAGCCTAAAGATTTCAATTTTTTAAAATAAAAATTGCATTTTTATTAAAATTTTTTAATTATTAAATTATTAAAATTCTGATTGACTTTGCTAGTGTAAAGTAATGAACTTCATCATATTAACCTCACAGCCTATTTCCTTTCACTAATTACGTATTAGTTCTAGAATTATATTTTATTGAGTCTTTGAAATTTTTACATTGTCCTCTACAAACAACAATAGTTTTGTTTCCTCCTTTCTAATGTATAAACATTTGTTTTCATTTTCTTATGTTACTGCACTAAGATTTTTAACACAGTGTTGCCTATAGGTGGTGACAGGAAGTGTCCTTGCTTTTCTATCTCTAGGTTAGTGTAAAAGCATCAGTTTCTTAGCAAGCATGTTAGCTGTACACTTTTCATGGATATTCTTTACCAAGTTAAGAAACTTCCCATCTATTCCTAGTTTGCTGAAGCTTTTAAGAGTGGGTGTTGAACATTGCCTGATAATTGGGGGTGTCAATTAATATGATAGGAATATTTTTGTTTGACTGAGTTGCAGATTTCAAATTTTGAAGTATTTATTTGATCTTCACATCTGGAATAAATTTTGCCTGATTGTAGCATTTAAATCCTTTAAGAATCATTGAATTCAAGTTGCTAATATTTTTGAGTATTTTTTTCATTTATTTATTGAGCAACAGTGCTTTGTATTTTTCCATTTTTAAAATATCCATATTTGTTTTGCTATTATGATAATGCTGGTTTCATCAAATTAATTACGAATTATTCTCTCCAATTCAACTTTTTAAAAGAGAGTATAGGAAAATTACTATTTCTCCCCGGTGTGTATATAGAATTCTCCAGAGATCATTTGGGACTGATACTTTCTGTTCTTAAAGATTATTGATTCTTTACTCAATTTCCTTAATAATTATAGCTTGCTTGCTTGCTTTATTTTTTGGTACCGGGGATTGAACTCGGGTCCTTGTGCTTGCAAGGCAGGCCACTGAACCACTGAGCTAAATCCCCAGCCCTATAGCTCTATTTAGATTATCTATTTTTCCTGGTGAAAATTTTGATGTTATAATTTTCAATAATTAATTCATTGTATTTATACACTTTAATGTTCATGAAATCAGTAATGTTGACATCTTTTTTATTTCTAATTTTTGTCATCTGTCTTTTTTGGTCTTTTTTCTTTCCTAGCCTAGTTAGAGATTTGTCAATTTTACTGATGTTTTCAAAGAATACACTTATTTTAATTGGTTTTCTCTGTTGTGTTCCTGTTTTCAATCAAAGATACTTTTAAAAAATTTTAGCTTATTATCACATAATAGTTACATTCCTTGTGGGAAATTGGTTCATGTTCTTAACACAGCTTAATTTATATTTTTAATCCCATTTCCTTTCTCTCATTCCATCTTCAACCCATCACTTGAGGCTTTCCTTTGTTTGTACATGTTTGCAGTACATATGTTTACATTCCTTGTTTGGAATTGGTACATGTACATAACACATCCCAGTTTCTTTTCTTTTTTTCTACCCTATGCCTCCCTTCTGTCCTACTTCCCTCCATCCCTTGATTCCCTTTATCTTTGAGAAATATTTTTCAGTTGAAGTATCATGATCTCCCCTTATCCAACAGCAGAACTTCACTGAGTTTCAGTTTTCTATATTAGTCACTTTCCCATGGCTGGGCCTCAATACCCAGTACCCACGACATAAAGGAAGAGCGGTTTAATTTGCCTAATAGTTTCAGGGATTCAGTCTATGATGGCCTGACTTCAAGGCAGAATCATCATGGCAGAAGGACATACCACAACAAAGATGCTTAGATCATAGCTGTTGTGAAGAATATAAAAGCATTGCTAGAAACAAAAGACAGGAATGATATTTAATACCAATGACCATGCCTCCATGATCTGCAAGGATACACAGAAGTGTGATTTACTAAGCCCTCAGATGGCTTCCAACCAGTCAAGTTGACACAATTAAATTTAACCCCCAAATTATTCCAAATTATTCATGTCCACTTGTGGTCTGAAAAATTCAATGGAGAATTCTAGAAATAAATATAAAGATTGTAAGGGAAAAGAGAAAATATCACATTTACATAATTGTTATTAAAATTGTTTTATTGTAATACTAGGTATTATTAATCCCTTGCTGTGTATACAGCAGTTTATACATTAACTTTAATCCTAGGCATGTATATATAGGAAGAGAAAGTGAGTGTAAATTGTGGTACTATTTGAAGTTATAAGTACAGTGGATGGTCTTGTAATGTGTCCCCTGGTGATGAGAGGAGGCTAGTGTAGACTTCTATAAGAAGTAGAACAAGGAAGATGGGGTGGGGTTGAAACCAAGGAACAGACTAATGCCAAAAGCCAGGGACTGAGTGTACAGATGGTTTTTACATCAGTGTGTGGAACAAAAGCCAATTTGGAAAAGGAGTGTTACAAAATATTAAAGTCCTTTTCATACTGCCAAAATAACCGAGAAAACCAGGAGTCAATATGTGATGAAAACTCATAGGGAAAAGAGGGTAGCAAGTGGACTAATACCTGTTCTGTTGGCTTTTGTTTTTCAAACAAAGCAAAACTTAACAAAAACCTGCTTAGTGAGGTTGTGTTGTTGTAATTTTTTTTTATTATTACCGCTAAAGTCACACATGTTCCTGTAAGGAAATTCTAAAAGTAATTCAAAAAATTATTTAAGAAATTCTAAAGCTGAGCAAATAAAAAGAAAGATTAGCTTTACACTTAATTCCTCCACCAGAGGGTAACTAACTACCCTCAGTATATCATTTGGATGTATTGCATATAGTCTTCTAGTGCATTGTTTTGTTTTATTTAAATACAATGCATACAATTCCTTTGTATGTTCATTTTTTAAATTTTTAAAATATACTCTGGGCATACCCTCAGGTCATTCAATAGTTCTCTTTGTTCTCATATGTAATGACGGTTTATTCTAACACAGTGTAGAGTTTCAGTCAACATTTCGTTTCCTCTGTTTTCTATTTTTTGTATCATGTACAGTGATATTGTGAATATTCTCGTGATTTTGTTTTCCTCACAGTCATACAAACTTCTTTGGCACATTTTTAGAAAATTGTTATTACTGACAAAGGGAACATAAAATACCAAGTTCTCAAATATCTTGCCAAATATCCCTCAGGAGAGATTCAGTTGCTTTCAAAGATCCCAGACTTATTCTGTGTGTAGACCCTTTTAATTATACATATATACTCTAAATCTAACATTGCACATTCCTATTTTTCTCCAAAAAGCATAAATTGAAGTTTTACAATGCTATTTATAAATTTGAATTAATTTAAAAGTTCTAAAAATAACCCAGGAAGAATATATATTCTTCCGGAAGCAACTATTTATCCCTTTCATCCCAATCTGTCACCAACTTTCTCAAAAGACTTCTTCATAAATGGCAGGATCAGGAAAGAAAGATTTCAAATCTTAAGTTAGAAATGAGCTGAGCCCACCCCCCAAGTTACTATTTTCCTTGTTTTCTTCCTTTAGAAATGAGCTGAACCAAAAAAAAAAAGTTACTATTTTTCTTATTTTCTTACTAAATTTGAAACTCACCTTTGAGCCTTTACCAAAACTGGGAGTCCGTATCTTTTAAACAAAATTAAAAAAACCAAAAACTGCATAATTTTATCCTCTTCTCCTTGTAAAAAAAAGAGCTTTTGTCTATTGGTTTCAAAACACAGTGGTTCATTAGGTAAACTGCATATTACTAAGCATGTGTTATGGACCCCAATAAGGTTTCATAGTTGTTTAGAGAACCAGGCCTGGTTGTTTAGAGTCCAATGTCTATCAAGAGACAAACTAAGGCTGAAATTATTTTTTACATTTATCCTGCATTGTCAGGCATTTTTACCAAACTATCCTAGTCTCCATCTATTCATCTCTAAATGTTAACAACCCTCCTTGAATTTTTAATTGTGTTATTATGTAGTTTCACTGAAGCACTTAATACAGGGCCCAATAGGTAATCTATACATATAAGATAAAATAATGAAAGAATGATCAAATATTAGCATATTATTTTCATTTTTTTAAAGTGAAAGTTTGTGTTTATGAATTGAGATAGTTCATGTTATGTAAATTTGAGGTAACATAGGACACTGGATCCCTTTCTACCTTGGGTAAATTTTATTTCTCTCTAAGAGTAAAGTGTTTAATTATGGTTAGCATTATTAATGAAATTATGGAAAAGCTTTAAAAAGCTGCCAAATGTAGTATGATGTGCACTTCTACTATAAAATAAAATGATGGAGTGTAGTTTATGGTTAATGCATAAATTGGTGCTCATTTTACTTAAATCCAAAGGAGGAAAAATTGGCAATAAAATTCTGATTTTTGTAGAATGGTCTCTGTATTAGTAACTTTTTTGTTGCTGAGACAAAATACTCAGTACTCGAAAGTTAAGGGAGGAAAAGTTTATTTAGCTCACAGTTTGTAGAGGTTTTAGCCATACTTGCCTCTCCATAAAAAACAAAAACAAAACTGATGTGGATATTGTCTTAGTGCAGTCAGGGTGCCAAATAAAATACCACAGACTATATGATTTTTAAGCTAAAAATGTATTTCTCACAATTTTGAAAGCTGGAATGTCCACAGTCAAGTGTAGAATCAGTATCTGGTAATGTCCTGTTCTGTTTCAGAAATACTAACATCCTAGGTATGTTCTCCATATGCTCCTTTATATTTCTTACAGAAAGGAACTAATCCCATCATGAGAGCTCAACCTTTATATATTAGTCACCAGGCAAAGACCCTACCTTCTACTCCCATCCTCTCAGGGGTTAAGATGCATTTTGAGAGGACACATTTAGTGTAAATGAGCAATGATTAGTGGAACAGAATCGTTGCACTTAGATCACTCTTTTTATAAAAAGTTCCCTCTTTCCATAATACTGAAATTTCTTTTCTAGATAACTCATGAATTTATCCATATTATAACAACCTTACATTCCAAACTCTTTGGGTGAGCATTTCAAATTAGGGAAATGAAAACAGTTAACAAAATTACCTGAAAAATCTTAAAAAGACATTCGGTGCTGGTTTTGTTATTCTGCCTTAGTCTGAATTGAAAATGGCCACTGACAGGATTTTTGGAAATGAGATTGCAGTTAAGAGTAATCCCAAATGCAAGCAGTATTGGAAACTGGTTGTCTGTACTAATCTCTAGTTCAAAATTTAGGAGGGCCTGGATTTAAGCTGTGGATAATGAGGTTTAAGAAATCCAGCAGAGAAATATTAGCTTTCTCAAACATCACTAGTAATGAAAATTCTATTTATGGACTAAAAGTATAGAACTGAAGCACCTTTCTTACTAGTGTATGGAGAGCTTTAATTTAACTTCCAATTCAGGTTGAACTAGGCCAGATAGTTAACAAATGTATTCTCTGTCTTCAGATAAAATTAATAGGATGCTCACTCTGTGAAAACATAATGACACGCGAGAATGGACTGAGTCCATATTTATGGCAATGCTTATTTAAGAAACACAAAACCAGAATGGGGAAAAAGGAACAAAGAAAAAACTTTGCTTTTATCATCTAGTTTCATTTCACAACTGTAAAAACTCACATTACAGGCAACTGATTTAGAAAATAGGAACACAGTAAGACAAAGCTTTTGCAATGCTCATTTTGAAATACAATGTTCAGGAATTTCTCATCCATGATCTGAGGAAATTCTGGGTGATAGAACTCTTTGCATTGGTATTCTTTATTAAGATTTGCATCCAAGCTTGAATTATTTAAAATAAAAAAAAGAAAAGAAGGAATGGCGACTTAGAGCACAAAGGGAAATCAGTGATCTCTGTAGTAAGAGCAATAATGTCAGTGTCGTTTTTTTCAGCTTTAATTGAGTTTATTGGTTCATTTTAGGGATACAGTACAGTTACATTCATTGTTGGGATCTTGTACCTCCATATGACAAGTCTTGATTCTCATTTTTTCCCCTTACCCCGACCTCCCTTCACACCTCCTCCCCTAATGTCGCTGTTATTTTGACTCTATAATATGACAGTGTTCAATCTAATCATAATCTCCATTAAAAGTCCTCTTCAAGACTCCCTCTTGCTCCATGGCATTTCTGGTGTGATTAATATGTTGAGTTTGATTTTAAATAAATCTTTTTTTAAAACCAAAATGAACTGTCAGTGTAAAATATATTACCATGGTCATCAACATGGATAAACTAGATGGAACCTAGCCACTGGAGGAGGAAGTCAACTAGTGCTTATAATTGAACGGGTGGTGACTCAAAAGAATTAGAAGATAGAGAACAATAAATTAGCCTGTTCTGGAACTCCGAGTAGAGAAGAATTGACAGGTAATAATTTAGTAGAAATTAACTGCCTAAACGTGAGTATCATTCTGAAAAGATAATTAGCATTGCTAGAAGCTGCCAACTGAGTATTTAACTCAGATGACACATGGAAGCCATCTGTCACTGCCTGGTACATAGTAAACACTCAATTAATGGTTATTAATACTATTTTTAAATATCTAGCTTTTTAACACAGAATTTCATTTTGGGGGGTAATAGTCTTAATTCTTCCTACCGCAGTGGTTCTGGGATGATTAGCCAGGTTGAAAAAAAGGTCTCCCGCAGCAAAGTATGCCATGTCTCACCTGAGAGATCCCTGCCCTGATCATGCAGACATGAACATTACTACTAGGAGAAGGGGTCATGACCCATACATTAAGTGATGGGATGTAGAAAATTTACTTTGAGCAATGTCTATGCAAGTATCTGTGGCCGTTTCATTGTTACAATGGAAGTCTTATTTTACTTTTTGAATGATTATAAATCAATTTGTATTGCCTAAGCATATGGAGACATTAACAGAGGGAAAAAACACATGTTTTCATAGAGAAATATATATATATATATATATATATTTCTCTATGAAAACATATTGCTTAATATGTGCTACACAGTGTATTAAATACACGGCACAGGTTATCTCGTTTCATCTCCATAGTAAGCCTATAAATTATGTACTGTTATTAATCTATTCTGTGAAAAAAATTCAGAATGAAATGCTTATAAAATGTAAATGCTCATTTTGTACCACAGTATATAGCTAAACATTGGATGTGCATTTATTTAATCAATCCATAAATAGTATTACACTCCTGTGCTATAACTTTACCATAGTCACTAATTATTTTTATTTACACTGAATGGTATGTCTTAGAAAAATCATCTTGAATTAAAATTTTAAATCCGCTACTAAAACCATTTCATTTTCATGGATTCTAGTTCTTCCCATATACTTAATCAATTGGGAAGAGATTCAAATAAGAGAGAATATATGAAATCTTAAGTACTTCATTTAGTGTCTGTCCAATAAGAAGTTCCAAGATAAAGTGGAGGCTATTCATTAAAATGCATATATTTTAAAACTCTCTCTTTTAAATTTATTTGCTCAAATTCCATATCTTACTTACCCGTGATAATCGTGTCATTCATATAGAGTACAGCAATTATGTAATATCTGAAGAAAATTAGGACATCTAATTAGTAATTGTGAAATTTTATAAAACTGCTTCTTTTTCACTCATTAGTTATTTTGTTAACATAAGAATTTTTAACTTTTGAGTCATTATCCTTGATGGCTTGGTTGCTGTGAGGATTCTAAAATATCTAGAACATTAAATGTAATATAAAAAGGAATCCATCATACCATATAATTCAATCACATAGATAGAAACTAACCTAGCTACTAATTCAGCAGAGGCCTTCAGAATCTGAAAGTGCCTTTTTGGTGGAGAATAGTAGAGAAATGATTCAAATGTTTTTAGGACACAGAGAGAATATATTCATAAACTGAATTATTCAAAGGGAGATTTTTTTTATTTGTTTGATTTCTGATTTTGCTTTGGTTAGTTCTAGTTTTGGTTCAGTGTAGTTTAGTGTAATTTTTTTTTTGCTTTTTGTATTTAACATAACCTGACCTGGGTACATGTGAGCAATTCCAAGTTTCTTCTGTGTTAGATTTGCTTTTCAAAATGTTCTCCCTTTGCTGGTAAATTGATGACCAGAAGCTTGAAGTTGATATCCCACTCAGAAAACCCCGATGGGAAGAAAGCTGGAGTATCTGTGCCCACCATCCCCTAAATAGATTGGGTATTTATTTAACAAGTGATCAGTTTATTAGTGAATATTTTCCTGCGGCATGTGTATTGCTAGACACTGTCTGTTCTCCCTTTCCGAGGAAAAGCTGTAGGCATAGGCCATCTATGCTGAAAGCACATGTGGGCCTGGGGTGCATATAGGTTTAGAAGGGTAGGAGAGGAGCCTTGAGCATTTTGCTATACTACTTTATTGGAATAGTGTATCAAAGGTACTTCTTCCTTTTTTTCCCACCGAAGAAGAAGTGCTTATCCTCTGAGGATTATCACTGAGTTCTTTTTGCAGGGAGGTTGGAATTCTTTGAACTTAACTCTTTTTGACTGCACAAAGTCGGGTCCCTTAAAATGGCTCCCACTTTTGTAAAACTATAAATACTTAGACCAAAATACAATGGTCTTTTAATAGCAGAGAGGGGTCAGTATTGCCTTGTGATTAAGTATCTAGTTTGTGAGGTAAGGAAGCATGAAAAACCAGCCCAGCTCTGCCTGTTTAGCTACAGGAAAAGTAAATAAAATCACATATACATATTATACACATGTGCAGTACCTGACACATACTATAAACTGTTGTCATTTTTAAAAATTTAGTTAGATTTTTAGTAATGCGAAAAAGTGACTTCTACATTTGCAATCAACATAAAACACTAATATATAACTTTGGGGAAAATAATCTTCACTTTTTGCTCGTAGGTGAATGCTTCTGGTTAGAGGCTTCTTCAGGTAGATGGGTATTTTATATGAATTTGTCATAAGCCTTCGGATTACACTGTCATATAAAACAAAGGATCATGAGTTTAGACAAGTATCAGAGCTTCTATTTTTTCTTTCTGTAAATTATTTTTTAGAAAAACTTTATTAGACAGGTAATGCATGTTTATTGTAGGAAATTCAAGGGAAGCCCAAGTAAGCAAAAAGGACAATAAAAGTCATTCATGTCCCAATGATCCAGAGATGACAAATTCAATATGCTCACATGTGCAATGTATGTAATACCATATATGTATCAATGTATATGTGGAGTAAAACCTCACATGATGAAATTTATTAGGTTTTGTGAATGTTTTTCTATCTAAATAAATTTTTTTCTGGGGATCTCATTTTTAATGGTTAAGTATATCATAAAATGAATTAAAAAAACACTTCCCTGAGATTAATTGTTGTGTGGAATATACCGATTTACTAAAATTTCTATCTAAATATGTGGCGTTTCAAGGCTTTTTAAAAGGGCAAAAACCAAATTTAGGAAAGTAAGTAGTTTATTTGGTATTTAACAAAATTCAAGATACAGATATAAGAACATGCTAATTTTGAGACAATTAGATGACTGAAATCCTATTTGAATCACGTTTTCTGACAAGTAAGTGTAAGCATGATATGATTTTCTAGGTTTTATTGATATACATAGGACAATCACAATGTTTTACCAATAAAAATGTCTAGAGCTTCATCAGTTTCCCTGCTTTACCGGAAGCCTCTTACTTTCCTAGTTGTTTATTGTTAAAACTCTGCTCATCTTTTATGTCAACCACAATGCATATGATAGGATAATTCTCTTACATTACTTTCAAAGACTTGAAAAAAATCCTGCTTCTTCTATAAGGCTTACACTTTGACTTTCAAAAGGACTTATTATCATTATTCATATTAATTTAAAATGTAGAGTTGAAATATGTAAACTGTTTGACAATTTATAAAGAATGAAGAGTGTTTGACAGTACAAGACATGTTCATGTAGAGTCTGGACATTTACTTTATAAATAATTAGTTTACTAGTGAATGGCTTCCTATTCTAAATGTACTTATAGTCTATATTTCCTTCTACTTGTAATTTGAGGTCTTTTACATCAGGGATTTTAAAAAATTATACCTTATTGTTAAATACATGATTTCATATAACATTTTATATTACTATATTAAAAGATATTCATTTAAAACTGAAAATATTAGATATGACATACTAGCCTAAATATTTCTAAATAAAAGTACTATATCTATAAATCCTTTAAGCAGATCTAAATATAAATCCATTTTATTTTATTGCTGTATCTTTTTTATAATAGTTTGTAGAGATTGTTTTGAGGATCATGGAGCCAATCAAGCTCACAAGGAGCCAACCTCTATATTTTTACTTACCTATTGATACCAGTCTAACCACAGAGGAATCAATGTTTTGCCTTAAAATCTATAGTATCTATAGACCTGCTTAGTCTTAAACATCACATTCTCTCAAGAAATTTCTTTGATGGCTACATTTAAATTGATAATTTAATTAGGATCGCTGCATTCTATTTCCTTTGTTTTAGTTATCAAGATTTATAAATGTTTTTGTTTTTACTTTATTTATGGCATGTTTCTCCACTGGTCTATAGGCAACATGAGGGCAGAGACCATGCCTCTTTCATTCACAAATATATTCCCTGAACATAGTAAACTGACTTCTACATGGCAAGTGCTTTATCAAGTTTAAAATAAATGACTGAATGAGTGAATGATGAGTGACTGTATGATCTGAAAACCTGTTATTATATAATCAAATTATTGTTCTTGAAAGTTATTTTTAAGGACGTTCTTATTTTATCCTGCTGACATAAAGACTACACCACCATCTATTCTAATGAGGCATAACTGTTTAGTCCAGTCCCTGATATTAGTTGGAGAAGGTTGGATGGAAGCCCATTGCCAGGGAAAATCAAGTACAGCAAATCCCAAGCTATCCTTGAAATCCCGAACTTTCAACAAGAGGATGAAGGCTTCTATGAGTGCCTTGCAGGCAACCTTCGAGGAAGAAACCTTGCTAAGGGTCAACTCATTTTCTATGGTAAGCAGATAGAATTTCAAAAAATGTATGAAATAGTTGGTAATATTCGTTAGAATAAATAGTGGAAGTCATCAGCATGTTGTAGAAAAGTGGCATGATAAAATAGGAAGACAACATTTTCAGGCTGAATGCTCAATAAAACAATTGGCAGGAAAGAATGACTATCTATAAATATGACTTTAATTTCAGCATGGTCTATGTGTGCTATTGTTTATTATATTTGCCTGGAAAATACCAGCATTATTGTGTTAAAGTCATAAGAGTTTATAATACGAGGTAGCATGGATTCCAGTATATTTCCCAAAAAACATTCAAAAATAGTCTATGACAATATTAATTATGATGCTGAGTAGAATTTATGAATGAAGGAGGAAAGTAATAGGATAAATATGCTGAAAGGTGATTTGAAATTTTTGTTTCCTGTTTTCAGGCTTTGCCTGCCTATAGGAAGATAATAGAAAAATAACATCATTACCTTATTAAAGCAACAGTCTGCCACAGTTGCCAGAATTTCTCATTAACTGAAACATGATGATAAGTGCACAAATTATCCAAAAAACTGTCTTAGTGTCTTCTTTCATCCAGGTCACAATGCATGCTTGCTTGAAATTTCTTTTCTTTTTTTTAATATCAACTAAACCATAAAACATACCTCAGCATTATCAAAAATTTGGGCTCTGTTATAATATTGTATCCTTAATATCTTTGGTAAATTCAGTAACTCTGCACTATGTAACATTCTAAAACTCTATATATGGTCAAAATTATTTTCTTATGCAACATGCTTGTAATCAATAATAAACTTATTACATACAATAATTGCTTTAAAAAAAGACAAAAAATGTTAAGTGGATTACAATTACATCATACTAATGCAGATTAAGTGTCCTGTGGAGATAACATTTTGTACATTAGCTACATTGATTTTCATTCCTTTTAGAATTTCCACTTTTAATATGAAATGAAAATTACTATTATATATAGAATATGATTTCCTACTGATTATTTTCTGACAGTTTTATCAATGTTTACTAAGACAAAAATATTTTTAATGGTACTTACTTTTTAAAGAAAATTCTTTAGAATATAGATATTGAAGGCTTTGGCTACATTCCCTTAATAAATATTTTTCATTTTTTATTTAGTCGACAAAGATACAACCAAGAAATGAACCTGAACACAAGGTTATCTATAAACTCGAAATCAGTAATACAGTACTTTATTCTACATTGATCCAGAAACTATTAATTTATACAGAATTTTATAAATATTAATTTATGCAATTCTGACAGTAATTTTTAGGTATAATTTTCACTGATACTATTGTAAGAGACTTTTGATGAGTAGAACAAGATCTCACAGATAATGATCGTCAAGTCCAAGATCAAATCATTTAAGGGTTAATTGACCATGTGAAATAGGAAGAAAAGCGCTAAAGGTGTAGGGAAAGTGGGAAGGGTAGAGGAAAGGTTATAAGGGAAAAGAAAAAAAAATGACAAAATGAAAAATTGTAAATAAAGTGTTTGTAAACGGGGAGGGGAGAAGGGGGTGGAGGGAGGGCAGGGACAAGGGGAAAAAATGAGAACCACGTCCTGTCATATAAAGGTACAAGATCCCAATAATGAATGCAATCATACTGTATACCTAAAATGTACCAATAAACTCAATAAAAGAAAAAAAAAATCCTTTAACGGTCTTCCACTGTCCCGTAGCCTCCAACTTGGTAGTTCAAATCCATTCTCACCCTGTCTCACCATGATCTAATTAGCCATTTAGGGATTCCATAAAGTCCTTATGGAGGAATAATTAAATAAATGGAAATAAAATAATCACTGTATTTCCCAGTCATAGATTAAAAGACTGCCAAAGTGAATGGAGAGGTGGCCCAGTTAACTGAGTTGAATAAACATCTGAAAAATAAACTCGGAAAAGCTTGGTTTCATTATGTTGCTTAAGTTGCAATTCAGAAACAAGTAATACAAAATAACTCCACATTTTGTCTTTTAACTTTTAAAAGTAGTCTCTGGAGTTTTATTTTTAGTACAGGAGATACTTTTTCCTGTGTGTTTCCTATATGGTTGAAGAGTTAAAACTTCACTTCTCAGAATGTTAAGTTTTCAAAAGATATGCACACTAAATAAATGGATATGTTTTCATGTTGCATGTATTGCATTAAGCAGAAAAAATTGATTTTAAAACTCGTTCAACTACTGAAATTTTATATGAACATGCATTTTTATCCTAGGTCAAACATATACTAGGTGAGTTTTTGAAAAATATGCCCAAATTTTAAAATGTTACTAATTATATGCAGAAAAAAAATGTAACTTCATTGATACTCTGTGTCATTCCAAGTCTTGCCCTGGGTCTGTCTCAAACGCTGCAATATGCAGATTCTGTAACTGGAAGTCATAATGATTTCCATAGGCAATAATCCTGGGGTAAGTTCTCACTACCAAGAAACTTCCTAATTTCTTCTGTCTGCTAACTGAGTCCCTGAAGGGCCTTCTGCCTTAGCAGAGGCAGGTGTTACAGTAAAAGAAGTGTGGGAGCCAGACAAACTTGTGTTTTATACTGAACATCATTTCACTTCCACTTGGCCTGCCCCTTACTCAAACAACTATTATAGAAGCTGGCTCAGCACTATATTTTACAAGTATAGTCTAAAAGAGTCTTGTCTCAGGTACAAGTACCTCTGGTTGGTTTTCTTTTGCTCCTTCAAGAACCTATTCAGTACTTTTGCACATGCAAACTTATGTGCTAGTAGTTTATGCAAACACTAACCCTGTTTGATTGCAGACAGGAATCAATGAGTAAATGTTTCCTTTCCTTTCCTGAGAATGTGTAGAAGTTTTCTTGGGATGGAGTAAAAATGACCCATGTTGATGGCCAACTCTAGAACTCATCTTGCTTTGACTTTTCCAGATGGACTGTCCTTTATTCCCTGATGCTTTCCCTTTAGAGTAGCATTCCCCAATAAATATCCAGAGCACAGCCTAGGGCCCGTGCTTTCAAGATTCAATTTTGGTTTCTTTATTTTCTAAGCATGTCCTCTGGAGTAGGTTATCTTATATCACTGCAAAAACCACTATAAATCACATTAATTGCAATTACACATGTAAAATATCTAGCTAATCATAGCCAGAGATTCCGAGGGAAGACTCATACACTCTTTAATATACAAGGACAAAATTTAATAAAGGAGAGGGTTTAATTAGCTTATCCAGGCATTTCTTATGAAAGAGATATTCATCTGAAAACATTTACTTTGCACCCCATCTACAGGAATGATAGTAAATCCCACCATATTTTCCTTCAGTTATGCCACTTGTTATTTTCATCAGAACTATTCAGAACTTTACATTTAGAAACTAAATTTTTAAAGTTTCATGCTCAGATTTAAATTTAGGTACTGAGTTTGTATATAGCTCCAAAAGTTTTATTCCTTGTTGAGTCAAGAAAACATTGGGACAGTGGAGGTAGCTCAGTGGCACTGTGCCTGCCTGGCAAGGCTAGGTCTTGAGTTCAATTCCAAGTACTGGAAAAAAAAAGTGTTGGATTAACATTCTAGAAAATATTGGTGTTCATATTTCATTCATAGGTAAAACTATTGCTTTATAATTATTTTGGATGTGGATATACTTATGTTTTGCTAATTCAGACCATGTATAATTAAGGGAAATTTTGCACTCAAAAGGTTTAAATTTCTTCTGTGTTTTCTAAATTGACCCATGTACTCCTGTCTAGTGTGGAATTACTCTCTGGCTCTGTTCTATGTTTTCACCTTTTCCCACAACTTCCAAGTTGCTATACACTTGCAGTGAAATGACAGATAACAAGCATCTCCCTTAAGCCAAATACCTGATGGTGTTCGCAACAGGATCTGTCACTTCACAGTGAAGCTTCTCCATGTCTCCTCCCTCAAATCTTGTGCGTGCAGCTTATCTGAAGCCAGTTAACTTTGTCCTGACTTCTAGGGACCCTGAAACCTAGTCTAATGTCTTGGATAATTGCTTCACCAGTTACCCTGACCTTTTATTTTGAGACAGCCCCTCCAGAGTGGGAACAAAAAATCCAAAATACCTACCTCTCTATCTATGACAATTTATATTGGGAATGCAAAGCTAGTGGAAAACCAAAGCCTTGGTACACATGGCTAAAGAATGGTGAACGCCTCAACTCAGAGGTAAGCAGCTATATTGATATTAAAATCTCACCTTCTCTAAGTCAACTGTCCTAAAGATAATAACAATAATTGATAGTAACAGCTCATTTTGAGGGACTGCTTAGTATGACTGACAAAAGGAACCGCATACTTATTTAATCTTTACACAAACTTTAAACAAAGTACCTATTAATACTGCCCCTATTTAGGGCCGGGGATTTAGCTCAGTTGTTTTGCTGCCTTCCTAGCAAGTGCAAAGTCCCCAGTTCTATCCCCAGTATCCCCCCCAAAAAAAAAAATCCCCGTTTTTCAAGTAAGGGTAAAGAAGACAACTTACACATGGTCACAGAGCTAGTTAGAGCTCAATCCACATTTAAATGCCATTATAATTGTCATCATCTTCTTCATCATCATAGCTAAAATTTATTGAGTCAGTTCCTATATGAGCCATTTTTTTTTCATGCATCATCCTTCAGGAACTGTAACAGGTAGCTGGAAATACTATTATTTAATATGTACAATCTAAATTGTATTTCTGAAAGAAACTCTGTCATAGATTTTGGCTATTGAAGCACTCTTTGTGGTAGCCAGTACAAAAGAAAGATTCTTTTCCAACTTAGGGCTTAACTAGCAAATTGTAAATTCATCACTTTTTAAGTTGTTTTAAGACCTTATGTTAGAAAGCCAAAGTAATATCCTAATTATGATATCCATGATAATATTATCAGCCATGTAATTTGGAAAACCTTAAATGTTTTAGTGTTCACCATTATTTTGCACACCATATTTCTGAAAATTATAACTTATTCTATGCAAAGTGCCAGTTTTCACAGAAGTGGGATAATATAAAATATTCTACCATTAAAATTGCAGTAAGTATATTTTTACTTTTTAAACTTTGGAAAGCTTTTTAGGATCATACAGTAATATACTGACATACAGATCTCATATGTATTTGCAAAGGTTGAATAATATATTTGGATTAAAAGAATGTTCATATTACCATAGATTCACTTCTCTTTGACTTTTTCTTTATTAGGAGAGAATTCAAATAGAAAATGGGACACTCACCATAATGATGCTGAATGTGTCAGATTCTGGTGTCTACCAGTGTGCTGCAGAAAACAAATATCAGATAATTTATGCTAATGCAGAACTGAGAGTATTAGGTAAGTCACACATTTATAACCAAAAAATTAAAAATGACCTTTTAGCAAACTTTGATTTGAACTAAATTTTTCTGTAAATTATAAAGTGCTTTCTCTTAATATAATGAGGAATTTCTAAATTAGCTTTTTACAAAATTGAAAGTGGTGATTACTATTCTGCACAGGCAATGCATTAACACTGGGAGAAGATCATAGCATTGGGTGCATCCAAATCAGAAGAGGCTCCTCCCAGCTGATTCTAGCTTGAAGTTTAGAGTATTACTCAAGAGGGATCCATCAGGAATATTTTCAGCTACAGACACCAGCAGAAGGAATGCTTTCCATTACATAAATCTAAGAAATATTATAATTTACAGAGATTTAAGAAAGCATGGTTTGCCTTAACAACAGAGATGATGGCTGTCCAGTCAGCCCAATGTTATTATCTGTAACTGTCCTTCAATCTTGAAGATATGTGGTTTCAAAATGACTGTTATAGCTACAAAAGTCAAATTTATACTCAGGGCAGAAGAGGGAAGTCCTTAACTGACTATGTCCTTCTCTTTCATTAGAAAAGCAAATTTTCTGAGTTAACATAGCAGATTTCTTTTATCTTTACCTGA
>NW_022900940.1:10070484-10110467 GCF_012274545.1 Fukomys damarensis
AGGAAAAAGGAAAAATTGATGAAATATAAGATGAAAGACACAACAAAGAGAAACCAACTTTTATTAGCTTTGGGAAGCATATAGTTATTCTTTGTCTGTGCCTTTTATTACTGCTGTTTTACTGAACATTTAGTATGTAGTCAGATCTAAAAATAAAATGAACAAAATTAAAGTGATCCTTATCTTCATCGAACTTGTAGTTTCACTGAGAAAAAAAAGTAAATTTAAAATGTGGTCAATTTAATTGTTGCTATCAGAACATGCAGCAGGTTCAATGTAACCTAAATGAAAGGTATTCTGTTCAATCAGAGATCATAAGAGAAAGCATGCACAGGCGATGAAGGGCAGAGTAGTAATATCTAAAAATCTCAGAAGCCAGAAAACATAGCAAATCTAAAAGGACATCAGTTCACTTGAACTTTAGGAATAGAGATTGATCACAGGGATTCCAACATCCATGATACTGGAAAGATTTAAATAAAGCCCAGAACGTCTACTACTTACCACCCTCATGAACTGGCATTTTTTCAGTGTTTATTTAGTGAAGACAAACCTGAAAATGACAAAGGCATTTTAAAAAATTCTGTCCAGCCTAGCCTATTTTCTTCTGTAGAATATAAACTCTATTTTACTACTTAAAATTTGCATGAAGAAATCAGAAATACTGACAAACTATTTCTGATTTTTTTCACTGGTATTACACATGTGTGTATGTCTGATATATCCATACATGACTGATCACTTGGCTTGCCTGAGTTAACACTGAGTATAGAAGAATTATATTGGTGAATATATAAAATAGACAATATATTTAATGTATATAAGTAATTAAATTTAATTTTTTATTATAGCACTAAAAGAAAGAAGGCATGTCAGTTGTGAGCAAGGGATTGGACACATCTATCACGAGTGTGCGCATGCACTCACACACACACACACACACGCACATATTCTTGCATGTGCACACATATACATTTGGGTATATATTGAAATACAGGGTTTATATTCCCATATAGGGTCATTATATTGGCAGGAATAGATTTCATGATTACCCAGTCAGAATTAAAAATCTCAGTATTGTTGCTTGTAAGACCATCTTTATCCTCTTCATTATAAATGCTCCTGAGGCTGTAATATTTTCTAACTAGCTTCCTCTCTGCCACCTTAAATTATTTATTGCAATGACTATAATGAACACCAAAACAAATTATGTTTCTTGAGCACTGACTTGGTGTCAGGTACTATGCTATTCTATTGTATAACTCTTATCTTATTTAATTTTCACACTGGCTCCCTGAGGTAGTATCTGTTGTTATCTTCATTCTAGAAGAAATCTTTCATTCTACAAAGGAAAACAGAGTCTCCAAAATGTTGTCAGTGACTGGTCCCAGGACAGCTTGAACCAAGATGTTAAAGAAACAATTCTGAGTGCAAATATTAGATTCTATCTAGAATATTGATTTAGCTCTTGAATCACTGCATGTTAATTAACAGTTTAATTTTTCATTTCACTTTAGCCTCTGCTCCAGATTTCTCTAAAAGTCCCATCAAAAAAAATTCTATTGTTCAAGTCAGTGGGGATATTGTTATTGAATGCAAACCAAATGCTTTTCCCAGAGCAGCTATCTCTTGGAAAAGAGGAACAGAGAGCCTGAGACAAAGTAAAAGGTAAAATAATCTTTATTTTTAAAGTAATTCGAAATATTTTGTAATATAGTACCTTCCAAATTTTTAGGGTTTAGTAGTCCTTCCAAACTTCTCTTTGCTAGGAGAAACCTTCAATGGCATACCTAATGATACCAGCATTTTTCATACGATGCTAAAAATAAAAGCATGAAGATGAGACCTGTTTGTATAATTTGGCTGCGAAATTTTCATTGCATATGCTTGTAATAGATATGTTTTTTAAAAATCCTTTAAGACCTTTTTCTGTATTCATCTTGAAGGCTTTTTTCTGACCTAACCTGCTGAGAAATCGGTGAGAAGAACATTACACAAAAGAGAGACACACTCAAATGCACACATCTGGTGTTGTGGTTTTTAAATAGTCACACAGGTGTTCACCCCATGACAAAATGAATTCACCACATGAAAAATTATAGAGAGGTTCCTGTAGAGAAAGAAGGGAGGTTTCTTTCTGTAATGCATGCAGTGAAGAAACCCTGGGTCAGCACTGGCATGCATTCTAGAATAGTGTGAGAGAACAATACAGGTATTTTTTTCTATAATGAATTTCATTCCTTTATACCTTTGACACTTGGAGGACCAGATCACAGTCACAGATTTATTTTAATGACCTGTATGTATCTCTGACTATGATTAAGATGCATTTAGCTCCGTCTCTGATTGAACCATTGTGTTAAAGATGTAAAAAATGATCCCTTAATCCTATGAGCTCTTCCTCAGCATCATATACATCACTAACTCATATCCACACCTCACAATGCAGGTAAAAGGCAGGTGAAAGGGAGAAAAACCAAAGTATAATTAACAATGTCAATTGTCAACCATCTGAATGAACCTTGGAGGACTGGAGCATGAGTTGATACAAAGGGACAGTCATCATAACTCTGAACTTTGTCAACTGTTGTTTTGGGGAAGGTAGATCCATGCTGAAGGACAGGCAACATTTCAGAGTAACTAGAAATCTGAATTTTGACACCGAATCTCAAAAAACAGGGGGAAAAGAATCCTATACAAGGGATACAGGGGACACAATTTTGATATTTCTAGTCTCTACGTTATGACAGTAGCCAAGGAAGGAAAACAGGGAATAAAACTAGCAAACAAGAAGAGATTTGCATTGTATGGAATATTATCATGATAATATCTTATATCTTATAGACATCTCCATGTGCATAATAAAATATGCAAGAAAGATCACCTTCTAGGGAATTTTCCTCTTATGTCCTCCTTTCTCCATATGCCTTTATATCCTTGGACTATAAAAATTTTTCTGAGTTTATAGCTAGTATCTGTAGAATAAATGTGTCAGGAAGCATGAATATGCAAGCCATTGCCACCTTTAGAGAAAGTCTGTTTGGAGGGACATCCCTCAAGATAAAGGAAGAGAGCAAATGCTTTAAAACTAAGGTGAAAAGAAAGATAAAAGGAAAACTGTTGGCTCTGCCCAATTTGAGCTCCTCCCTCTGTATGCCCTGGATTTTAAATGTTTCCTTTTTCATTCCTGTAGCCTAATCATCAATGTTTAAATGCACTTGAATGCACTGCTGTGGTAAGAAAAGTTTAGAGAGCCCGCAGAATCCAACGCAGCAGATGAACTGTTTAGTTCTGTGATGTTTGATAAAGTGATTCCAAAGTGCTAACCCAAGGAATAGGCATGACTGACTGCCCTTTCCCTCCCCTGAGCCTTAAAGGACCGAACACAAAACATGTGGAGTAGAGAAGGAACAGGAAGAGGATCTGGGTAAAGGCAAGTAAGAGAGAAGGGAATAAAAATATCTGACCAGCACAAGGGATACTGCATTTCAAAACAAGTTTTCAGATTTTTGTTTCCTTTCACTTTGCCCATACCAAATAAATGTAGGATCTTTGTAACATCACAGCAGTGACTAATATCAGACTGAGCATTGTCTCACTGATGTTAAAGGAGTGATCCCTGTGATTCTATTTACAGATTATTCTTCTGTAATTCACTCTTTTTTTTTGCTTTAGGATTTCATTGCATGTTTTAGCAAATGAATTATCTCTTGAACATGCATTGTTTAAAAATTGAAAAAATAATTGAGTCCCAACAGAATGTAGTAATTACAGACTTACATCTCTGTTTGGTACACATTACACTGAGCAGTAATTTGCAAAGGGTCATAGAGCCAGCTCCATAAGCCTTTGTTTCTTTGCATGTTCCCTGTCCTGCCTCCTCTTGTACGACCTTCTGACCTGACTGGTTTCATTAACTGCTTGGCTTAATGCTATTTATTGGAAAATACAATCTCTGCTTCTATTTGTGTTGGCTTACTGGCTTTTTGGTGGTCTCATTGTAGGGATTTCTGGACTAGTTGAAAGTAAAAATTAAGAGTATGGAAGGTAGGAAGGAGAGAGAAAGAAAGAACATTAGTATTTACTCTGGAGATGGTGTGATCCTGTATAAGATCCTAACTCTGATGTTTGCATACTTAGAACAGTGTAAATTTAGGTATTTCATTTTTCTTCTATAGATCTTCATATGGAAGATAAAATAATTGTATTTACACACACACACACAAAGGAAGGTTATCTCATCTATGTTGGGACATTAACATTAATGTTTATGTTGGAAACTGATTTTGTTTTTAATGAACACTCTTCTATAAAGTGATGTTGTCAGGACAGATCCTAACTTCTAGAATTAAAAAAAAAAACAACCCTTCATCTAATTTGAAAAAAAGCAACCAAAGTGGAAGAGTGTTCTGGATAACTCAATAATAAAAAGATATTAATGCTACACAATACTCCTCCGTACGTTTTGAACAAATGAACTAAGGTAATTTGAATTAGTGCGACTGTGCATGTGTGTGTGTTTGTGTGTGTGTGTGTGTGTGTGTGTGTGTGTGTGTGTGTAAGAGAGAGAGATCATATCCCCAAAACAAATTAAATTAAATGTCCCAAGAGACAGGGACAGAGTATAGAGCATAGAGTTTAGCTGGGAAATTACTTTTTTAGATTTGATGACAAAATGCAAGCAAGGTTTATCACATACATAGATATTCATTTCAGTCTCTATTTCAAAGGGGAGAGAGAAATAGCCCATTTCCTAAATTTTATAAACCCAGATCCTAAGCTCAAACACACTGAGCCTCAGAACACATTGTGTAATGTCACACCAGGATGATGATTTCACTTAACTAAAATATATGTGACATCTGGCTTCTCATATCTCTGGTAATGGATGACTCAATTGTGTATAGAGAAAAAATAGTCAGATATAAACAAAAGTTTAAAATTTTAGAACGATTCCAAGGAGAAGTAGTCTTTAGTTCTTGACCTTGGAAATACTGATGTGAGGGATTTTTAGTTTCTGTCTTAAAGCTTCTGCATGGTACTGTCTACTTTGAAATTTCATTGTCACTAACTCTTGCTGCCAATAAAGTGTAACTACCTGGAGATGGTTGAGAGGCCTCTAAAGGAGCTATTCCAAGCAATCATATACTATTGCCTACTTATAAAAAATAGTAGCAATATATAAGTATTTTGACAATTTCTTCTAGTTTTTTATGAATCAAGACCTGTATAACAGAGCTAGTGGGTAACGGGGTTTAAACTTTGAGCTATGTCTTTCATCTCCATATCCACATCTTTTTTCTGAACATAATAGAAAATATACTTTGCTCAATTGTTGAAGCACTGTTGACATCTTTTGATCTATTTAGTGTGTTCAAAACCTCAGGTCAAGGAACTTTTTTCATATGGTAGACATGTTTCTTATTAGCCTGCGTAATGTCATCAAAGTTTTGCCTGGTTTAAGAATTCTGCCTTTACACTAAGTGCCTGTGTGCATGACAGACTCTAGAAAATTTTCCTCTATCTGAAAATAAGTTAAGGACACTAAATATTCCGAAGGCTACTTCATTTCCCTCTGTGAATTAGTTGTCATGCAATGTCTTTCCCATACATGTTGGATATACCAGTAATTTAAAGATAGGAGTTAAATGGAAGGGAATCAAAAGTTATATCACTCTGTGAAAACCTAGGATATATTAAAATATCTTTACACCAGGAATTATAAAATATGCATTCTCTTCTCACTTCTATCATTAATGTGTATGTGATTGTACATTAAATTACTAGCCCACTATTTTTCTCTTTGATATCCCACATTCCTGGGTTTGAGAAACAGCAATAAGAAAAATCAAGCACCATATTCATGCAGTGACTGCACAAAGACAACAAATTAATCATAAATCAACAGAAAACATTAGACTGGCAGGTTGAAATTGCAAATTCTCTCTTAGTTATGATTTTGTATATATTTTAAGGAGTTGCTCAGGTGACCCATGACTAGGCTAAACATGATGATTGTTGTGAGTCTTTTTTATATGTAGAAATATCTGGTTGGATGGATTCAGAGGGTATGGAGAACCCTTGTATCTAGTTCACAAGGACAATGATTATCACTGTTCAATCTACTATAAGTGTGAGATTCAGCATGGAGCAAAACCTGGAACATAGCACACATCAATACAAATTTTCTGATTGTGAATTTAATAAAAATTAAAGTTTACTTTAATGACTTGAGAGATTTTATAGTTAAACCAAAACTGTAATAATGAATACACTCATAATCCTCTCATTTAATCCATTAATTCTACAAATATTCATTGAGCATCTGTTATACACCAATTACTCTACTAAGTGCTGGGGATAAAATGTTAATCTAGAGCTAACCACATGGCACATAACATTCTCTTTGCCATTTTTTAAGGAATTATTTTTCTGCAAGGTAATTTGAAGTCATAGATTGGAGTTGGAAGCCCAATTCTGCTTGACTTAGGTAATAACTCAGTAAATCCTTGCTTCTAAGGTGATACAATTTGGAAAAGAGTACTTGTCTTTTTGTTTTGCTTTGTTTAAATGTTTCAATTTTATTTTAACACAAAAAGTTAGACAAAGGAAAAGCATAAATACAGAAGCATAGCTTTTTGAGGAAAAGAAGTATAAATGTTGCTAAAATAGCAAAATGGAAGCATTACATATTTTCTAAATTTGCTTTTTTATACGGGCTCACACAAAATGCTTTATAGTCTACTGAAAGATTTATACTTAATTTCTATATGATTTGAGTTCAAAATGCAAGAGTTTTTGAATCTTGGCCTGTGTTGCAATATTTTTAATAAAGTAATATTTCACTTTAAATCATAAGACATGCATTCAGTCAATTGTTTGAAAAATAAATCCTAGTTTTGCTGGCAATCTCTCCCTCATTATGTCTTATACAGGAATATTTTCCTGAATCAAAAGCAAGATTACAAATCCAGTCTACTAAGTCAGAAGTTTAATAGCTACAGAAATCTCATCACTGATATGTGAGATGTACTTTTACTACTATATAAATGTACGAGCACATCTAAGGGGTTCTTCTGGTTAAGAGGATAAACACTCCTTAAACTGGTGGTTTGAGGGAGCACTCCTATATTAGTAACAATTCTCTAAAATAAATAATACCTGTGCTTAAATAAATCAGATTTTTGCTGCTTGTTTCACCTCTTGCTATTGTTTTTGTTTTAATTAAAGACAACACTGCAGAAGTACCAGAGATATTGGCTTAAAGATTTGTGTTCTAGTTATTCTTCCTTTGCATAAAGTGAGAAGATAAAAATCAAACCAAGCCAGGTTTACCATTTCCAAAGAATAAGGGCCAAGATTAGATGCAGCCAATACCTCGATTTGAGTTTCTAAAATGTGTGAGTTGGTCTATGCAACTAGTTGGTACTATTGCGTGTACAAAATAAAGGGAAAATGAAGGGAAATCAGCCTCTCATTAAGAAGAAGAAGATTTCTTGTGTTTCTATTTTAATATTTATTTATTTAATCCACTTGGATTTTGGCTTAGTGCATGGTAAAAGATACTGGTCTAGTTTTAATCTTTGACAAGTTGAAATCCAGTTTTTCCAATACCATTTATTAAAGAGGCTATCTTTCCTCTAGTGATGGTGTTTGGCTCTTTTGTCAAAGATGGGGTAGCTGAGTATGTCAGGAGTTGTTTCTGCATCTTCTAATCTGTTCTGCTGATCCTCGGGTCTGTTGCTTTGCTAGTACCATACTGTTTTATCACAATGGCTTTGTAGTATAGTTTCAAGTTGGGGAATTCTGATACCCCCTGCCATGTCTTTGTTGCCTAGAATTGCTTTTGCTATTCTAGGTCTCTTCTGATTCCAAATGAATTTTTGGATTATTTTCTCTAGTTCTATGAAATATACTATGGGGATTTCAATAGGGTTTGCACTGAATCTTATAGCAGTTTTGGAAGTGTGGCCATTTACACTATATTGATTCTTCCTACCCAGGAACAAGGAATGTATTTACATTTTCTGATATCCTCTTCAATCTCTTTTTTTAGAGTGTTGTTCTCAATGTAGAGGTGTTTTGTTTCCTTTGTTAGATTGATGCCTAGATATTTCAATTTTTTGGATGCTATTGTAAAAGGGATTGTTTCCCTAATTTCATTCTCAGTGTGTCTGTTATTTGTATACTAGAAGGCTATTGATGTTTTTTAAGGCTACTGATTTTTGAGTGTTTACCTTATATCCAGCTACTTTACTGAATCTGTCGCTTAAATCTAGAAGTCTATTGGCAGAATTTTTGGGGGTCTTTTATGTAGAGCATCATATCATCAGCAAAAAATGACAGTTTAAATTCTTCCTCTACTGTCTCTATTGCTTTTATTTATTTCTCTGTCTAATTGTTGTGGCTAATATTTCCCAAACTATATTGAACAAAGGCCTGACAGTGGACATCCTTGTCTTATTCCTGATTTTAGTGAGAATGCTTTCAGTTTTTTACCATGTAGTATGATGTTGGCTGTTTGTTTTTCATAGAGAGCCTTTATCAACTTGAGATAAAGACTACCTATTACAGTTTTCTGCAGTGTTTTTATTGTGAATGAGTGTTGAATTCTTTTCAAACTTTTATTTGCATCTTTTGAGATGATCATATGGTTTTTATCTTTGATTCTGTTAATATTTGATTCTGTTACATTTATTGATTTATGTATGTTGAACCATCCTGGCATCCCTGGAATAAATCTGACCCGGTCAGGGTGTATAATCTTCTTGATGGTCTTCTGTATTCTGTTTGCAAGTATCTTATTGAGGATTTTTGCATCTATGTTCAGTAAGGAAATTGGCCTGCAGTTCTCTTTTTTGGTTAGGTCTTTCCCTGGTTTGGGAATCAAAGTAACACTTGCTTCCAGGAATAAATTTGGAAGTATTTCATCCCTTTCAATTTTATTGAAAAGTTTAAAGAGTAGTGGCAACAGTTCCTAACCAAATGTCTTGTAGAATTCAGCAGTCAAGTCATCATAACCTGGGCTTTTTCTCGTTGATAAATTTTTAATTACATTTTCAATTTCACTTATTGTAATTCAAGTGTGTAGAATTTGTATAGCTTCTTCATTCAACTTTGGTAATTCATATGTATCTAGAAATCTGTCCATTTCTTCTGTGTTTTCCATTTTATTAGTTTACAGGTTCTTGAAGTGGGTATTGATGATCCTCTGGACTTCTGGTAGATCTGTGTGACTTCATCATTTTCATTCCTAATTGTATGAATTTGAGACTTTTCTTTCCTTTTTTTGATAAATTTGGCCAAGGGCTTATCAATTGCATTTATTCTTTTGAAAAATCAATTCTTCAATTTCTTGATTTTTTGTATCATTCTCTTAGTCTCCATTGCATTGATTTCCACTCTGATCTTTATAAATTCCTCCTGAGCTTTGGGTTTCTCTTGCTCTTCTTTTTCTAGGAACTTAAGATTCACCATTATCTTGTTTATTTGAGCTCACTCTGTTTTCTTAGTGTGGGCATTCACTGCTATGTATTTCCCATGTAAAATTGCTTCCATTGTATCCCATATGTTCCTGTAAGTTGTACTGGCATTATCATTAAATTGTAGAAGCAGTCTTTCTTTGTTAATTTCTGCTCTGACCCACTGGTTGTTCAGGAGAGTGTTATTCAGTTTCCATGTGTTTGTGAAGTTCTTACAGTTTCTTATGCTAAGGATCTCCAGTTTAATTACATTATGGTCTGATAGTATGCATGGGATAGCTTCAATTCCTTTGCATTTACCTAAACATGTTCTATGAGCTAGTATGTGGTCTGTTTTGGGGATTGACAGTGTGCAGCCAAAAAGAATGTATATTCTGATTAGTGGGGTGGAACACTCTGTAGACATCTATTAATCTATTTGTTCAAAATGGTTCAGTTCTAGTATTTAATTGTTGGGTATTAGTCTAGATGATCTGTCTATTTGTGACAATGGGGTATTGAGGTCCCCCACTACAATTGTAGTGCTTATTTGGTGTTTTATGTCCCTTAATATTTGTTTTGTATAGTTGGTGGCATTAGTGTTTGGTGCATATATATTTATGATTGTCATCTCTTCCTGTTGGGTTTTTCCCTTTACAAGGATGTAGTGACCTTCTTTGTCTCTCTTATTTAGTTTTGGTTTGAAATTTACTTTGTCTGCAAATAAGATAGCTACCCTGCTTTTTTCCAGGTTCCTGTCACATGGAGAACTGTTTTCCATCCTTTTACTTTCAGTCTGAGTTTCTTTTTCAAGTAGTTCTATTTATTTTACATAGTATATTGTTGGATTTTGCTTCTTAATTTAGTCTGCCGGTCTATTCTTTTGATTGGTGAATTGAGGCCACTGACATTAATGATTATAACTTATATGTAACCCACAGAGTTGTATGGGATTCCAGTGCCATAGCCAGTGTGGAAGAACCAGTGATCTGCATACAGTCCACTACCACTGGATACATTTATTGCTGACATCCCATCCTTTAAGCAGATGCCATTGTTCATGCTCAAATGTGGCAGTCAGAAAAACAACTGAAAGCTTAGCCCTTCCAAGTCAAGGTGAATGCAGAGTAAGCACATGTCAGCAAGGCATTCTGAAGCAATGAGAGAAATCAATTCTATGTCTGTTAAGCTTGATTAATGTGTTATTTACTTTTCTCTTTGCTGAGACAAAAATACCTGACTGCCAAAGTTAAAAGGGAAGGTTTTTTTTTTTTTTTCCTTACCGTTTATAGAAGTTTCAGTCCATAATCAGCCAACTCCAAGGCAGAGATGACAAACTGGCATGGCAGAACTGAAACAACGTGGTACACACAAAGCAGCAAAGGTAACAAAAGAGAGTATGACAGCATCTTTCTGCCCCTTTCATCTTATTTGGACTACAGGAATTAGAGTGGTGCCAAACTAGTCACTCACTTGTAGTGGTTTAGTAATCACGTGCCCTTAACCCCAGCATCACACATCCCAGATTCAACCACCTCTGAAAAAAAAAAAAGTCCCACTGCATCCACAAGAGTATTTGGGGTACAGTTTAACACAAGCCATGACAATTAATCACTTCTTCTTTTTATTGTAGATTTGCTTAGCAAATGAAATGACAGAAATCAAAAGTCCTAGATTCATCTCCTTATGCCTAGTGACTGCTGGCTACCTATACCTATGCAGGATCATTCCCTGAATTTGACAAGAAATGTTAACCCCAGACAGCTCATTGTTTTCCTGGGACAGCATTAAGCACAATGCCAGAATCTCCCATTGCTTAGTGATAATGGACATACAAGCTCTCAACATAAACCAAAAGATGCACAGAAGAAATTATGTCCTGTAACTGAAAGAACAATAATAGGATCCATAAGTGATTCATAGCATTTCTACCTCTTCCTAAAAACATAAAAATATAATACAATCTAGATGCATGTCAGACAAATTGTCAGTAGAAATTTAAAAAATCTATCATAAGCATCTCCCATTTGCTGGTAGTAGAGCAGGCACTTTACATGTCTCAAAACATTAAAAAAATTTTTGCACATTCTGATTATTTCTGGAGATCATAGTTGTCACAGGATATACGGTTACATTGGACTCACTTTTTTTTCTCTGTAATCTCAAAGAGCTAAATACAAACACACTTCAGAATTCACAATCAAGCTCACTGAATTGTAGAAATATTAGCCCTTAGCAATTGTTCTCAGAATGTGATTGTTTTCTACAGGCTTGAAATAAGAGGGCAATTGTGCTCTCTGAAACCCATTCCATTACCTTTACTTACTTGCCCCAAGTATATATTTTTGAACAGATCTTATCAAAGTGTACATTCCATATGCTTTATCCCACAATAATGCCACCATTAAACCCTGCAAGGCCTTGACTACCTGGAATACACAAGCACCTTGTGAGAACAAGCAAATCCATTAGGTTGCATGGACTTTTATGTAAAATATAGAGCAGACTTCCACTCTCATCTACTTGGCATTCCAGCACTTCAAGACCAGCCTTGAGAATACAATATTCCACTGTAGGAAATGCTGATGGGAAAGCTTTGGTGATGGCAGAGGGAGATAAAGATAAAGAAGCCAAGATAAGGGATAAGGAAACATAGAGATACTGGAAGAGATACAACCAGGAAGAGACAAGAGAGAAGACATAGTTATCGTGCAACTCACTTGATCTTTCCGTTCCTCCCATGTAAAAGATTCACCTAAGAAGAGCTGCAACAATGCTCAGGGCATAGCGTCTGACACAGAAAAGAAAAAACTAAATAAAACTTAGCTTTTCTTCATCATTCTTCTGACTGACCTACTTGGACAAAGTAATTCTTTTAGATACAAAGCTCCTTGCCTAATATTTAGCTACTATTATATTTTACCCCAGAAGTCTTTTTGTGACTATCTTACCTTAGAGTGTCACCCAGTTAGGATCTGGCTGCCTGAATATAAGATAACTAACTATATGATCCTCTCTCCCTGTTTGATGCTTCTCTAGATATATTACAATAGCTACCTTTTAAATTGTTACTGCTCCTTTCCGTTTACCATTACTCCTGAGTGTTCAGTCTTAATAATAAGAAAACCCTCCTCACACATGCCCTTTCATTGCAGAGTTAGCCATCGCGCTGCAACTGAACAGGGGGCTTCTCTGCCACTTCCTCTTCCTTGCAGAGCTTCCTAATGGAACAAGCAAATAAACCTAATTTTATTTTGCATCACCAACTGCTTACTGTAATAGTGCTTAGTACATCAGGTAGCACGTGTATCAAGTAGGCAAATGAACCATATGTTCCTATGTTTAAGGAAGAATGACAGTCTGCATAATTCCAGGCTTATTACAACCCCCCTTCTGTGCTGCCTCTTTGTAATAAAATTTTAAATTGTTCATTCTCAACTCCTGAGAGTCTTGTTAAGGTGAGCCTTTCCAAGGGGATGCACGCTGAAGATGTCAAGAGCCATCTGATTCTATTGCCTGTGTCACAGGAAGATATAACAAGCTAAATTCCTGTAGGTCCCCTTGTCAGTCATGTTCTTGTTTTTCCCTTTTGGTGTGTAATCTTGCTTTCTTTATCCCCACTGGTCTCCACCAGTGTGGGGCACTAAGTCTTTCTCACTGTTCATGAAGAACCACCTGTGTGCCATGGGCTGAAAATGCTCCAGTTCATTAACAATGTAAAGTCTCCTTTAAAACCAACCTGCATATCTGGGTATGTGCTGTTTTGCACTGCCAGCCTGTGCTTGACTATTACTGCTGAAAGTCCCCATTTCAGATATTTACCTGTAGCTTTAAACCAAGGATAAATATAACAAAATAGCTTCACAAAAGAAGTAACATAAATTTTCTTGTGCAGCATGGGATGTCCAAGTAGGTTGGCCGGAAGAATGATGAAGATAAGCTAAGTTTTATGTTGTTTCGTTTCTGTGTCAGACACTATGCTGTGCATGTTCCAGCAGTCCTTCTGAGGTCTACATCTACAACGGAAAGTAGATAAATTTCAGTTTAGAGATTCTGTGCAGTCAGAGTCAGTTTCAGTATGTTTTAAATTTGATTGTGCATCCTAGAAGCCTTAGAAGAACTGCGGATCCAAAGACTGTGTCCAAGATTGTGATTTAGTAGTTTTGAAATAGGTCAAAGGATTCTGCATTTTTATAAGCTTGCGTCTTTAGCCCCCAAGAGAATCTAAGGCTATTGAATACCACCTGGAGGAACACTAGTTTGGTGTGTACACATTTTCCTTCCTCTCAGAACCTTTGCTTCCTACACTAAAAGTTCAAGCTTTCAAGTTATTTCGTTGTTGAAGAGACGTAAAGTTCTGTGCTACATTACTTGTAGAAAATGTGAGTACAACTTGCTCTAGAATAGTGGCAGCTTACTATTGGTGCTTGCTTCTAATTTATAAATGACATTTCTTTCTTCCAAAATTTACATAAATATTCAATGAGAATAACATTATAGACAGAAAAGATCAATTATTAGTGCAATTTATACAAATGACCTTTTGTTCTTTCATTCTTTAGCGAAGAAAATAATACTTGATATGATTAATGTATGATGTTACTGAAAAAGAAATGGTTGGTTGGTATTTGTTATGCCCATACTTTGCTTTTAATGCTACTGAGCAAATGGAAATAAACAAGTAAAAATAAATAAATAGACAATTTCTTCTTAGTACAGCATAGCTGAATCAATAAAAACTGAAAATAGTACAGATACGCTAATATATCCAAAAGGAGGCAGGAGGCTGTCAGAACACATTGTTAGTCACTGGCAATGATATTCTAATTTCCTTTTCCTTTTTAAATGGAATTTTAGAATTTTTTTTCCAAGTGGAATTTGTGTAAGAACATGTTTTATACAACATGAGATTGAACCATTCTGTCTAATATTCTAGATGGAGAAGCACTGCCCCAACCATGTGCCACCTGCTTCTCACCCTCAAGTAGTTCTTAGTATCCCCTAAGGTTCCCAAAGTTCTCTCTGGACCACAGTGTGAGGACTGTTCATTCAAATGTGACTTGTCATACGTGTCACTTATAAACCAATTTGACAGGCCTTGTGCAAGATGCTGGTTTATGAATAAAATGGGCTCAGAGTCCTGTTGAGGCAGAGAGGTCCAAAGCTCCTGCGAAACAATGCAAACGTGTGAAAACTGTTCACTGATTCAGCTTACCGGAGTCCAGAAAGGCCTTGTCAGGTTGGAGGTGAGGGAGCTGGCCCTTCAAGACTGAGTAGTGATTTTTCCTAGCATAGGAAAAGGGAGGAATTAGGGACTTATTATGTGAATTTTTACTCTATACAAGGTGTCATACTTGGAGACACTTTAAAGTTAGACATAGACTTTCCTACTTTAAGACAAGATTCATGTTCCTCAAGATTTCTCTACATACAAGTAAAGGAGACTCAGATCATTTTATGAGCCACCCAAGAGTTGACTCTGACTATAGAAGAGATGCTGGTTATAAATTTTTATTTTAACTCTGATTAAATTAACCAATATATCCAAAAATCTATTCTTCTCATACTTGTCTCTGAGTTTCAGCAGGGAGGAATAATCATGATGATAATTGTGCCTATTTATAAAGTACCTGTCATGGACGGGGAGTGTAGATACAGTTTGGTAGATCTTTCATGTAAGAGGTATTTATTCATGCTTTTAGATGACCAAAATTAAGGTTTAGCAAAAGTTAGGCATCATATACACTTAGTCACGTGCCCAGTAAGTCATAGAAAAGCATTCAGTTCCAGGAAACTGTGACTCCAAAACCAGAGACAGGGAGGGAAAGAGGGAGAGTGTATCAGTCAGTGTTACTGAACAGGTTTAATACAAAATGTATAAATATATGAGGACTTACAAGATTAGCTTATAATGGCCACCCACAGTGTCAGGTGTGGAAGAGCTCAAAAGGTCTGTCAGTGCTAGGGATGAAAGGATCCAGTCAAAGGCCTGGAGCTCACTGCAGTATCCCGTGTGAGACCCTGTGAGGAGGCCGGAGTATCTGCAGTGGAAGTCAGGAGATGATATCCAAAGGGAAGGTGAGCACTGGAGGTCCTCTGCAGAAACAGAATCTAGCCTGCCATCTTTTTTTCACTTTTATAAAATTCTGGGGACCATCTGTCCTAGGGTGGGTCTTCCACACCCAGGACTATGCCAAGCCAATTTAGTTGTGTGTTTCTTACTCAGTTAGCAGTTGATTAACTAGCACAGAGATGGAGAGCTTTTTAAATTCTTATTTCTGATGAATTGTAGTGTCCATTTTCGGACCCACAAGCATACCTTCAAACCATGCACATTGTTTTTTATTTGTCCAGAGTTAGATGTAAAACTCTTCTGAAAACTGGTTATATAATCAAACTCTATTTTTAAAAAATTAATTAAAGTTTCAAATAAATCTGTGTTGTCCAAATGCTGATAGGAAGAACCTTACTGATTCACAACAATAAAATAAGTAAAGCTTATTTAGTGGCTTAGCATCCTGTATCCATAGTGACTAAATGATAGATTAGACTTTTAATTAAACATCAAATGTAATTTTTGATAATATGTAAACATAGATATACAGATTAAACACACATTGATGAGCTTTGTCAGCTCCATAAAGGAATGGATCTGGGTAGGAAATTAGTAGAAGAGAGTCGCGGTCAGCCGATTGGAGTCCCTTCTAGGTTGGTGCCTGTCTCAGCCACTTTTGTAAACCCAACTTTTAGACTCTTAGGAAAGCAGTAAATCTTTAGCCAAACTTGATTGAAAATAAGAAATTTCTCTCCATATATCCTTTTCAAAGCCATGTTCAAGATAGCAGGAGTAATTATTTCCCAGATACTCATATTCTGAAATCATCAGATTAGAGAGAGTGCAAAAGAATAACATCCACTATTTTTCTGGCACAACTCTTTTGCTTTTCATGCCAAAGGAAAACCAAGAACCTTGGGGCTGAAGTTACTGGTTTAAAGCCACTTCATTGTATCTGAGACAATCTATCTCAAAGTTTGAGGCAGGTTTAATTTCACAGTAGTTACCTTACTGAATTTCACATTTGTGAAATTTCATAATCATAAAGAAATCACATTGTTGTGGCTTATATCTAGATGTCCCCCCAAAACCTCATACACTTATAGATGGGGCTTTTCTGAGATGGCTGAATCTAGGGTGTGTGAATGTGGATTAGGAGTGTGAATGTGATTAGGAGTGTGGTGATTACGTTATCCAACTGATGGTTAGCATTGTTCCGGGTGTAGAAAATGGGAAGGCCACGCCTGAGTGTGGGTGGCACCACCCAAAGGCTTGTAGCCTGCATGTGATAAGAGGGAAGGAGTCCCTGTTTGCCTCCTCCTGCCTGCTCTGCTGTAGACCTCCTCTGCCACACCTCTGTATCACACCACCCTGCTTGGAGCCAGCCGTCTATGAACCAAAAGTCAAAATATGGCCATGAGCCAAAGCAAATATGACTGGGAGCCAAAGTAAACCTTTCTTCCTTTATCTAACTTGTAGATGTTGGGTATTTTGTCTCAGCAATGAAGAAAGTTACTGGACACACATACTAGGCTCCTCAGATGTAATGAAGACAAAGCCACGGTGCCCTCCCAGTTTTCAGGCTTCTCCATTCCATCTGCACAACTCTCTCCCCCGTTCATTTTGTGCGCCATTCTCTTAGCTATTATGGGAACACACTCCTTTTTTTCCCTTCATTTCTTTTTAAATCTTGTGTTCAGAAACTTTCTGTCCTTTGCCAACTTTATAATTCCCCGTCTTTTCTTTGAATTTAGTTGGGCTGTAAGGCATTTTAGCATATGAATCTATATTAACTCCCCTTTGTGTTTTCGAAGGCATCCCAAAATACTGCAGCAAATGGAGACGCTTTTCTTTATCTTCCCCTTCTTTTCTGAACAGCTGAGTATTCCTCTTAGGCCTATTTCGCTGGATTAATTTAGCTAAGCTTTCCATCTGATGCTGTTTTGTTAATGTTAAATCACATTTCCTTAACATTTTATGGTCGTCAGCCTTAGCAGCGCATTCTTTGGCATGCCATTGGAATTAAGACACATCATGACACCAAATAATTATGTTATTTAGCAACTGCTGTTATCTACCATCTCCTAATTTGTGTCATAATTCAATCAACCCTGAATCTGTGTTTGTGTTCTGTGTCAGCCGCTACAAAGCTGACACTTAAATCATTTCTGTATATTAAGCAAGGAGACACATTTTGATGAACACTGAAGTCTGAATATTTGTTTCTTTGTTTTCTCTGGAGTTTAGGGCAGTTGAATCAAAAACTTAACTGAATCCTCTGACTTTTCACACCAGTAATTACACATTAGGCATAAAATACAACTGCAGAAATGAGGAAATCTGAAAAATGAGGTACTGCCAGCCATAGCATTTTTATTCTTATTTAAATTAAACTATGTTGGTGTCAACTTCTAATCTCTACATAACACTTCCAAACAACACTTTGTTAATTAAAATCTTTCAGCTAGATGCATAAAGACCTGCAAATCATCTTTGAATAATTACTTTGTGCATGTATAGCTTCAGTGTTGAAAATACATATTTCTTCTGTCTGTTGAGAATGATAAAAACAACAGAAAAGGTAATTTAAAGGCACCCAGTGGTGTCTTTCTCATAGGCACCTTAGTGAACTCTGTTTGATGAGCACAGTTGGGTTTTGTGCATATTTGTGTACATCTGTGTGCCACCAGTTTATGATGCTTGTTCTTATGGGGTTTTGTAGTTTTTTATTTTCATTTCTCTTTCTTTCCTTTTTCCATTGCCTCAAATGTCCATCTATTGAAATCTTTATTTTCCTGACCTGAACTGCATATAATAGTGATGAAGATCTATTTTACATATTTGAGTTGTATTCTGACAAATTGAATGTATTTCTTTGTCTAAACCCTGATACTACACCGTGTGTTATGCAAAAACTAATTCCTATATCAATTAATCATTCTGCTTTATTACTAGCATTTATTTTTAAAGAAAGCCATTATTTGACTGACATGTTAGCTTACTAAATTTTATTGATAATCTCATTCGATATACATTCAGGTCTAGGAAAAGGAGGCTAAACTTTCAAAAGTAAATCCAATCAGAAAATATAATTGTGTTAAGTACCTGCTAATTTTAGATTGTGGAAAGTACAAATTATTATAAAAATAGAACCTATTTTGGGGTGTTCACTATCGTGTAGCTGTTATTTATACATTAACATAAATAAATGGCATTGTGAGGGTATTTGTTCCAGAACTTCCCACAGATTCCAGTGCCTGCAGATGCTCAATTCCTTCATAGAAAATGGAGTGGTATGTGCATGTAACCTACACACATCCTGCCAGGTACTTTAGATCATCTACAATTTACTTATAATATCAATGTCAATGTAGATGTTATGTAAATCATTGTATTCATTAGGGAATAATGGCAAAGTCTATTCATTATAAGTTCAAAACAGATGCAATTGTTTTCCTAATATTTTTGATCTGCAGTAGGTTGACTATTTGGATGGAGAACACATTGGAAATAGAAAGCCAACTGTGTGTGTATTGATGATATTATTTTTCATTTATTTCTGAAAGCAAATCGATGGTATTATTAATATTTGTATACCTATTTTTCATATAAAGTTTACATAGAAATAAAGGAGATTCTCCCTAAACAAGATGTCCAAATAGGAGAAGCCAAGCTCATACCCAAAGTAATCTGAATGTAGAGCCCATGGTCATAACCTTTATATAATCTGCCATGTTTTTTATTTTTTTAGTTTTTACAGTATATTGGGAAAGCAATGACTTATCTAAACAAAATTAAAAATAGAAAGCAACATAGTGAGTCAGTTAATGTTTTAGTAGAAAAAGCACTGGCTCTAAGCAGAATACTCAGATTAGGACAGTGGATACGTTACTTATAGAAATCCTTGCTTCTCAGTTTATCTACTTAGAAAAATTATGGTCCCTACTATTTCCAGAGACTGAGAATACTGGAACTATAGTGTTGGGGGGGTACTATAGTGTTAAAGAATGTTGTATATCATTTCATGGTCCCTTTGGAAAAAGAGCTCAATTCACTTTTTATACAAGCTCGACTCTGAGGCAGCAGGAATGAGGCAGGAAAATAACAACAATGGAAAAAATCTTACTTTACCACATTGAACCTTCTCATTTCAAGCCACAAAGGCATATAACTGGTAGGTGGCATCTAGGCTCTAAGCCATATCCATTGTCTCTAGACAGACTGTACAGAAAAACTACTTGAGAAGTGTCTGGGAAAGCAAGAATAAGGAATGTGTTCCCCTGACTGCCCTTTGACTAGTGGAGATGCATAAACTGAATTTAAGATCACCCATAGAGATAAGAGAACTGAAGAGAAGGGCCGGGGATTTAGCTCAGTGGTTCTGTTGCCTGCCTCGCAAGCACAAGGACCCAAGTTCAATCCCCGGTACAAAAAAAAAAAGAGAGAGAGAGAGAACTGAAGAGATCCATATATGTATTGAAGTAATGGTGATAGAGGTGACCTTGGGAATATGGATAGATTCAGACAAGCAGGTTAGACTACAAAGACTCTTCTAGGTGCAAGGGAAAGAAATTCTAGGCTTTATCATGAAAGTTCTATTAAAAAGTGTACTACAATTAAGATTTACGAATTATGAACATTTGTTTCCCCTTTGGAACTTAATCAGTTCTTATCTGTGGTCTTTCTCAAAACTCAGAATAAACAAAAGAAATGAATACAATATTCATCTGTAAATTTTCCATCTCTTTCTGGCACATTTCTTTTTATGTATATCTAAGTAAGAATTGCAAGTATATTGTGCTGTGCTCTATTTGACCTTCAACATTAGGACAAACAGGCTAGATTTATTTCCTCAAGCCCTCTCTTGAGCCAGTTTTCTTCATTTTTTACTTCATGGATGATCTTATAAGGGAAGATAAATTAAGTTTTCATAATTCATTGATTAAATCTTTTAACTTTGGCCTGGCCAGAAGTGTCAGATAATCTTCTATATAATTGTCACTGGGGTCATTTAAAGTTATTGACATAACAGATGAAAAGGACAACCTTTATTTTTATTTAAAGCCTTGGTTTGTTTCTAGATCATGTCAGTCATTTTTGTAGCTTGCTAAGGAATGTTTAAAAGATAGCTTATTAATCGACAATGAGATTAGCATAGATATTATACCTTAACTATGATAATCAAGTAGAAAGATCATTAAAATGCAAAAGCAATATTTGATCTAAAATGGACTCCAGTGGGACATTTTATGTAAAACCCAATTGTCAAGAGTAAAAATTTATACACACTTTTCCACTTTTTCTCTAACTCATTTTAACCCAATTTATTTTACATTTCCAAATATCAGTAAAATTAGACAGTCAATTAAAAATTCATGGTCTACAGTATTATCTTTAGACAGAACTGGAAGCAATACTCCAGTTAATAATCTCACTAGAAAAATAGCAGTACTGCTCTAGTTTTAGGAATAAGAATCTTATAATTGCCCAATGTCCTGATTTTTCTTAGTTTAATAAATTTAGCTATTGCTAATCTTCTATGTTCTCAGGTAACATATCTTATGATAAGCATTGATTGACATCAAACAAAAAGTTAGAGACTTCCTCATTTTCTTTTTGCACTTTGGAAACTAATACATTCATTTTTTTTTTTTTTAGTACTGGGAATCCAATTTAGGACCTTGTACTTGCAAGGCAGGCAGCAGAACCGCTGAGCTAAATCCTCCAACTCCAGATATATATCTTAAAGTTTGAGTATATTCAATTATCTGCAGCTATAAAATACATGTGAATATTAGTCTTTTTTATTTTCAGATACACATCTTTTTTTTTTTTTTAGTACTGGGAATCCAACTTAGGACCTTGTACTTGCAAGGCAGGCAGCAGAACCGCTGAGCTAAATCCTCCAACTCCAGATATATATCTTAAAGTTTGAGTATATTCAATTATCTGCAGCTATAAAATACATGTGAATATTAGTCTTTATTTTATTTTCAGGAAAGTAAGTTAAAACATTCCACCTTAGTGTTTATGTGACTCCTTAGAGTAACAAAATTTGACATGTATGTTGCAGGTGAAAAAACCCCACAAGTTAATTTGATAGAATATTCTGCCTCACAGGTGTTTATTCTCAATAGCCCATCAGACAAAGATGAGGGGCATGAAATAAGGCAAATGGACAGGTTATGTATTACTTTTGTTTTCTCTTTATGCTACCTATCCCCCTGACAGTCAGAAGATTGATATGTTGCAGTTCAGTTGTTTTGTAAAGCCTGACTTTAACATAACAGTTAACCTTGAAATGTTTGCATGTGTTGTTCTCTCAATTTTCTATATTCTCTATTTTCTAAGGCCACTGTAAGATCTACCCAGTGTCACCTGATTGCCAAACACAGCTTGTTGTTCTGAATTTTTACCTTGCATTAGAGGAACAATGAGATACATTACAAATGCTATTAATTGTTCTATCGAATGGCCATACTAAATTCACATCTTTACAAAACGTTTTAAAGCCAATGGCATAATTTGTAATTCAATCATCTAAGTCAAGTACTAAGCTCTGGTAATTTGGGCTTTTCTTTTCCTCACTTAGGTTAACTATTGAAATAATATAATTAAATGGATATTTGGGAATAAGACATGAGAGAAAGAGTGTCATTACTGAACTGAGAAATGATCATAGAGGAAGAAGAATGAAATATACAGATAGCATAAATCAAATTCTAGAACTTGGTGACACTGAATCAAGCATAGTCCAAGGATTGATAACTCTAGGTTACATAAAGCCACCAAAGACGCTGCTGAATTCAGCCAGACATAAGGATTTTAAGACAGTAGATACTAGCAACAATCAACATGAGATTTGGAAATAGTAGTTTACTCTTGGAGAAAAACAAAGGTCCAAGCATTAATATCAGAAAAGAATAAGAATTGGATTAACACATTACCTAGCATGAGTTAATTCCATCTTCATAATAACCATATTATCGTTCCTCAATAAAAACTAGAACATTGGATTACAAAGAGAAGTCACCAAAAACACAGATAAGAAGTTGCCTGAATTCAACTTTAAGGGAGAGCTTTAAGCAGTGAAACATCGCACTGGGAACTTTCTTGCTTGCATGATGTTCCTTTCAACAAAATCTTGTAATTAACCTGGTAATTCCATCCTTTGTCACACAGTCAGCATTTCATGCTTTTTAACAGCTAACTAGCAGTCTGCTGTATATGTATATCACATTTAATTAAGTAAAGAAGAAAAGTCAAACAGAAAATGAACCACTGCAATCTCACTCATAAGTGAAATCTTAAAATGTTGATCTGGTTAGGGCTGAAAGCAGACTAGTTGTTACCAGAGACTGGGGACAAAAATAGAGGAGTCAAGGGTTGAGAGAGGCCAGTCACTGTGCAATGGTATTTATTGTTAGATTGGAGAAATAAATTCCACTGTTGTGTGGCACGGGCGAGTGAAGGCTAATACATTATGTCATATCTCAAAATAGAAGAGAAGAACTTAAGTGTATTAAGCATAAAGAATGATAAAAATTTTAAAGTGATGAATGTGCCCTGAGTTGGTCATTGCCCAATGTATACATAAATCACATTATACCTTATAAATATGTATAAATATGAAGTGTCAACCAAAACTTATATAACAAAAGCCGGTATACATATTTCTGACCCCTTTGTTCAAAATATGACAAAACATTTCTTCCCATTCGCGTTGCTGTTATTCCTCATGAAACTATAGAAGTACATATATTCTTACATAGTATACGAAGTCAATTCACAAAATATTACCTACTTACTTCAGTGTACAGGTCAGAAACAGTGTTAAATATTTTACATCACTAATATTGTTTGATCCTTATGACTCTGGGACACAAATAATATTGATATCCCATGCCACACATGACAAACCTGAATACTTCAACTATTAATTCCCTTGGCTCTAGTCACACAAATATTAAATTTTGGGGGTAAGATTCAGTCACACGTTGATTGATCCCAAAGCCCATATTCTTGCCCACTCTGGTAATAACACAATAATTGCATAAGAGAAGAAAAACAATCCATAGTATTTACATTGCCATCATTATTATATATCAAAAGATTTAAGAAGGGGATACAGCCTGTCTTTATGACCTCATGAAAGTGGAGAGCTTTGAAAATATAACCATATATATGCATACACACACACACACACACACACACACACACAAATGATTTGCTGCATTTTAGGGTATTCCTGGACTCTGAAAGCCAGATTAAGAGTTTAGGATATTACAAGTCCAGCATATGCAAATGGGCACGCACACACGCACACACACGCACACATCTTGTGGCCTTAGTAACAATAGCTTTTAGCTTTGTTCTCGAAACTTGAAGTCAAAGAACACTTTATTAAAAAAGGTGCTTTCTGGTCTAAAGAGAGAGACACAGTTAGGATTTTGTCCCTATGCTGGCAAGTGGATACCTTCATTCACTTATTGCTTCTCTCCAGGCCTGTTTTCTGGTTTGTGAAATGGAAACAACAATAGCCAGCTCAGAGGTTTGCCCTATGGATTTAATGAATTAAGATTTATGACACACTTACTAGAGAACCTGTGTAGATAACCTTTTTAAATTTTGATCAATGAGTTTTAATATAATGAGGAAGAATACCATTGGCATTTAACACTATTACCGAAAGTGCTATTGTAACACTTGATGTATAGCTTCAAACACAGCAGGGATTTAGATCAGTGGTTCTACTGCCTGCCTGAAAAACAAGGTCCTGAGTTCGATCCCCGGTACAAAAAAAAAGCAGGTATTTAGCAAATATTTGCTGAAGAATTTAAGAAAGTAAAAAATTTTAGCATTCTTCAGGTGACAATCATGCATTTAGTGAGTATTGAATTTTTAGAGTCCTTTCTGTAGTTCCACGGTGTTCCTATATTTTTGTGCATATCATTGCTATCTGTTGTCAGTCACTAGTGTGACCTCAATATTAAATCCTAATGTGAAAAATATAACTATAATATGAAATCAATAGCATTATTGCTGACAATTTTTATGTTTACATTGCTAATTTTTGGTGAAAATCCCCATTTTTTTTATTAGCAGAATGTTTTTCCTGCTTTTCACACATAGCCAAGCTTACCTATATCGTGATTATAAATTTTTTTTTTTGAGACAGGGTCTCACTATGTAGTTGAAACTGACCTGCAACTCACTATGCAGCCCAGGCTGGTCTCAAACTCACAGCAGTCCTCCTGCCTCAGCCTCCCGAGAGCTGGGATTACAGGCGTAATTTGTTTTTAATGCCAGTGGAGCCTATACATAATCTAAATAAGACTATTCTAATATCTTTCATTGATATTTCACGATCTACGCACATACTTTTTGAATATTCTAAAAGAATAAAAATAAAAAATTTCAGTCTTTTTCTTCCTCAGTGAATGTTACAAAGCTGTCGATTAAAATGTTCCATGGTTTCTGACGTAATTTCTGATAGACCAAAAATGTCAATTGCGTTGCGCAGCACGGATGATGCTTTTTCATTTTCTTTTCTTCTTTTACATTTTCTTTGTTTTTGGTGTTTGGAAAAGAAAATTGGATATTATTACAGGTGAAAGAAGAACAAAATATAGGGGAATGTTTCGATATTTTAATACTTTACAGCATGTTATCATTATCTGCTGTCGGAATTCTCTCCCTCACCTCAAGCGTATTTATCCCATTGCTCTGCTACTTTCTGAAGGAGTTCTGGAGGTTTTCCTTCACCTGTGTCACTACTAGGAGTGGTCGAAAATGAAATTATGTAGGTTGTATTGGCCACTACTCAATGCTTTCATGCTGCTGGAAAAATTCCTACCTGTAAATGGAGAGGATCCACACAAATGTCTCTCACATTGACCTCTTCTAATTGAACCCAATAAAATATCTGCCCAGAAGTTTGCTCTACACTGGAATACCTCTGTGTCTGCATCGGTTTGGGAATAATTCAAGTCTTCGTGTAAATTGGGATCCATTAAGCTGCACATTTCAGACAGTAAATAAGATATCAGAGATCTGCTCTTGTAAATTAGTCTAAGATAACATTTCTTTCACAAATCCGATTATATGCCATTGTGCATTCTAAAATCCAGATGTGGCACTTTCGACTCATGCATAGAATTTAGAATTCTTCATGAATAAGCCCCACGTCAGAAGCTGGTTTCGTATAAATTGTAGTTGGCAGATATTGTCTGTTTCAAATTGGGTAATTAATGATATTCGCTACATTTCATGTTATACACATACTAGTAAAGATGATATGTTTTCAGTCCAACAAAAATGTTTTGTTAATTCTAATGGGTGTGACACACGTGCAAAATATCTTGCCTTTCTTTTCTTTAAAATGTCGTAAAACATTAGTGTGTCATGACTTATTTTGGTGAAATCTGTATTATTCACTGTTGTTTTAGAGCCATTTTTACAAAGTTGATTAAATACATTTGTAATACATAAGTAAGGAGTCTAAAATTGGACAAATGCCTTTATTTTTCATATTGTCTCTTATTAAAACATTTGATTTTTTTTTCAAAAATCAATCTTGGCATTTTCCTTTATTAAAAGTTTTGTTGATGCTTGCTTCAGATTGTTTCTGAGTGTTAGAGAAAACTTAATGGAGACCATTCTATGAATGACTGCAACTTCTAAGATAAATACCACTCCTTTGTGTACTATATGTTTTTAAAAAAGCAAGAAGGGAATTTCAGAGCAATTCATTCTTATGCAGTGCTTGTTTTTCTCTTGTCTCAGATCCCCAAATGGGGGAACAAGCTTTTGTCTGTACATTTACTGAACTACTGAACTAGTTCTAATCTTACTGCTTATTTTGTTTTTCCCATCAGTTTATATCTTAACATGTTCAAAGACTACAGGTTATTTTATGTAATGTTCTTCAGCTTAGATTTACTGATGTTACATTGTCATTTTTACATTTCCTGGAAGAGAACTACATAAATGATATTCTTTATTCTCACAGTGTCAATGTGTTCAATTCCTGCTGATGTTAACTTATAGTTTACATGCTATCGGATTTATACATTGTAGACTTAAAAATGAGTTGGTACCAAACCCTATGAGACATAATGAAAATAGTTCTAAGAGGGAAGGTGAGAACTGTAGATGCACACATTGAAAATAGTAACAGTGAAACAAAGCAATATTTACATATATGTGTCTGACTTATTTCACTTAAGAGGATGGTCTCTAGGTGCATCCATTTAGCTATAAATGTCTCAAGTTTATCCTTATATATGGGTGAGTAGTATTCCATTGTATATATAAAAAAAAACAACACATCTTCTTTACCTATTCATCAGTTGTTGGGCATTAGGTTGTTCCCAAAATTTAGCTATTACAAGCTGTGCTGTTATGAACTGAAAGTGTAAAAAGGGACCAAAATGTATAATAGATAATGTGAAATAGGAGGAAGAGTTCAAATAGTAGGAAGGGGCACTAGGAAGGGGGGAGGAAGAAAAGAAGAAAGGAAAAGGGGAAAAATAAGAAAGAAAGATAAAATGGTAACAAAACTTCTGTAAATAAGGAAAGGAAGAGAGGATTGAAAGGAAAGGAGGGGGTCTGGGGATTTGGCTTAGTGGTTCCACTGCCTGCCTTGCAAGCACAAGAATCTGAGTTCTATCCCCAGTACCACCCCCCAAAAAAAGAAAAGAAAGGCAAGGAGGAAAATGGAAGAAATAAGAATTAAAACATTTCACTTACAGATAAAATTCCATATGATGAATATAATCATAATGTATATCTAAATTGTACCAATAAACTTAATTAAAAATAACAAATAGAGTGATAATAAATAAAGTAATGATATATTTATATAAATGAAAGGAAAGAAAGGGAACATAGAGGGTGGGGAAGACTGGAAAGAGAGGAGGTGGAGGGGAAAAAAATGATACCTGATATGTATATGTATCAGTTCTCCCACACTGAATGTGCTTATTAGGTACTGCAAAAATACACTAATAAAATGGTCGAGATAAAAGAATATTAAGTCCATCTTATCTGTGAATCTTTTATCTTTTGACGCTTCTTTGCTCCTTTGGGACGGGACATCTACATTTAATCATATGCATGGTTGCTTTGACTTTCTAACACTGGAAATTATCATATTTGTTCAGAACTCTCTTGTTTGGTCACTAAAAGAGCTACATAAGACAAGATGTCTTATTACTTCTTGTACAAAACCACAGAATATACAATGTCAGGTATGTCTCCAAAGCCAAATTCAATTTTCAACAATGTGTTGACTTTTCAAAATACACAGTAAATAGTTACTTTCTTATTCATTTATCAAGTTGGCATTATAGCATCAAGTACTGAAAAAAACAATAAGTAAAGTTATAGTGTAGTAATTACAATAATACAATAATATCATATGTATATATGACTTAGTAATGCTTTAAGGTGAAAATAAGCAGTTCTGATTTGTTGATATTGACTAACTTTGCTTGCATTGCTTATATATTTTCTTCTTAGAGTGTTTCTCCTGGAGGATGGAAGCCTCAAGATCCATAACGTTACCAGATCAGATGCTGGACCGTATACATGTATAGCCACCAATCAACTTGGCATTGCAAAGAACACTGGCAGTCTCATTGTGAAAGGTATTTATTCTCTTCATTTGTGCTTCATTCGATGAGAAATGAGTATCATGACACCTGTTACTAGTACCAAACAACTTATGTCAAGGAATATGTGTAAATATTTGATAAGTTATTTAAGAGTTCTGTTACCATTACCATACTCATCAACAGGATACATGTTTTGCCAGTAGAGTACCATGGTAGATATTAATACTTCAGCAGATGAAGATGCTGTTGGTGTAGAATTTGACAGAGATGAAACCTGCACCTGATACATTTGGATGCTTACAGTTGCATTAGTAGATGGGGCCAAGGACATTTTGATAAAGTCATCGCATAATGTACTTTGGTTGAGGGTCATTCAGAAGTTCTCATTTTATATGGAATGGATATACATACAGAGAGAGGTGCCTTGGTTTACAAACGTAATAGTTTTAAAATTTGGGGGAAGATGGCTGTGGTCATGTTTGTCACCCACTGAAGAATTTGCAAATGGAAGCAAAATTTTGCTAAACGTTTTTCTTTGTAACTAATTTTTTTGCAAATAGAAGCATTTGTGAACTTAGGTACTACTTTATATAATATATACTACATATGTATTTTAGACAACATATATTATATGTTATGGCTATCAAATACATAACCAGTTCATTATTTGTTTACCTCCAAATACATAAGTAGTGAAATACAAAGTCTTTTTTTCTTTTTCCATTAAGTTTATTGGTACATTTTAGGTATAAAATAGTTATATTCATTTTTGGGATCTTGTACCTTTACATGATGTATCTTGGTTCTTATTTTTCACCTTTATCTCCCCTTTTTTACTACTGTATTTACTGTAGTGATCAGTCTTTTTTCTAAAGACAAAGCATTAAAATTACAGTGTCTATTTGAGTCATTATTATATTTTCTTTATGGTAAACAAATAAGCTCATATAATTTTGGGTGGTAAAAATCCTTACTCTTTTAAGACTTTTAGGCTGTAATCAATCTAAATGTACCTACATTTATCACCAAGGGACATAATTAGTATTAGAATCGTCTGTGCTCCATTTTTGCTACTTTACTTTATGAATCTCAACTCATAAAACTAGTATATTTACTGGAAGTCATGCCACTTCTATCATTTTTTGCCTCTTGGATGATAAAAATTACTGTCTTGATAAAGCAGACTGAGCAGCTAATTAAGCCCAAATGATTAAATTTGGCAATTGGTACTTTCTTATCTTTTCTATTAAAAATAAGTATATTCAATAAAATATAGTTAGCTCCTAAACTTCAGCTATTATTTAAACTGTTTCATGGAAAATAAATAGATACCTTTATCCCTCAAAGATATTTCTGCCAACTTGTCTCAAACATATTACATTATGTCGACAGTTTTCTGAAACACTCTGAGGAAATGTGACTGATAAAACTTGATGTGTCAAAATTCAATCAGTATGGCACATTTTGAAAAAAAATCACTTCCTTAACATTGTATAGTCATCAGTTTTTAGGATTGAGATGGACTTTGTTGCATGATGTATGCTATGACTATTCTCAATCGCAGGATATTTCTGTGGTAATTTATGCAATGCTTATATACAAAAGAGTGTGAAACTTTTATATTTGAAGAAGTAACATGTCTAAAATAGAATAGGATTTAGCTCAGTGGTTTTGCCACCTGCCTTGCAAGCACAAGGTCCCAAGTTCTATCCCCAGTATCAAAAATAAAATAGAATGGGAGAGAGATTGCAGTATTTCAAATTACGAAGTAGGTAGTATACCTTTATTATAGCAATAAGTTAAAATGTGGTAGAATTAATTCTTTCAAGTATGGATAATTCCAGGGGCATTAAAATAGGAAATAGGAAAGACAACAGAAATCACTGGTAGAAATCTATTCTCTAAAAGATAATTTTTATAGAATAGTGGTTACTTCTGTCAGTATCATCCAGAATTCCATACCACTGTTTTGTTGCTAAAATATGATACTGAGCATCCCTTCACTCGGAAGACCACAAATAAAAGCTCCAAAGGGAACTGTGATTGAATAGATTGGACTGAATTAATAGTTTTTCTCAAATTTTTCAAAATCCTTTGGCGTCACATTACTTGTTGTACTATTACCTGAGAAATTTAGGATTAGTCGGACTAAGCTTTGCTCTGAGAACTGTGGATGTTTCAGACACAGCAGTGCTGCCAGGCTTTCCGTGAGACAGGTTCTTTGCCCTTGCCATGGAAGTAAGTTGGATTTAGGATATTTTATAAAGCACAGTATAACCCCCAAGTACTCTACTCTCTACAAGGATGAAAATAATTAGATTATTCAGTTTAAATTACATATATATATATATATATATATTTATTATCTATATAATATATATATAGATGCATATATACAGTGTCACTTAGTTTTAGCATTCTTTGCTAGGGTTAATGGAACAAAATATCTCAATCTGTACTTCATCTGTCCTTCTCTTTCTTCCGCTGTAGTGCATTTCACTTTCACCTAAACTATATAATTTACCTACTTATTATGTTTATTGTTTTCTATCTTCCCTTCCCTTCCAGAACAGAAACATAAGCAGGATAGAAATTTCTGTCCACTTTAACCAGTGGTGAACCACAAGTCCTAGAACTATATTTGACCACAAGTCAGGTACCATATCTGACCAATAAGTATTGATTGAGTGAATGAAAGATCATTAATTACACCCCTTAATTCATCAGGATAATTTCCATCCTGACTTCTTTGGTCCAAAGTCTAATGTTTTTGAGTTTTCAATATTTAAACTTCTTGAAACACTGTGCAAAAGAAAAAAATCATGTAAAGGAAATAATTTTTATGTGTCTTTGTTTCCCCTTTTTAAGATTTGCAATTATATGTTTCTAGTAGACATGAAACTCCTTATTCTAGTAAGGAGGTAAATATGAAGCTACATGAAAATCCTACAGACTTCAAAGGCAGAACTCCCTGTTCTTGCATTTATAACACCTCCTCGGAGAGTAATTTACACAAACAAAGGGGCACTTGTTAATATAAATGATGTCAGCGTGCATGATACAAAGTTAGCTTAACTCATTTATATTTAAGCATAGAAAGGAAATTTAGGTTGGGTATATTTTATCTGTCATGAAATATCTCCACCTTATTTAAAGAATTTTGGAATCTTTTGTTTTTTTTGTCATTGGCAAGAGCCACCCTACACAATATAAACAGATGTACTTAATTATTCAAATATATAAATAAATAGAATACTTATTTTGTGTACAGTATGAATAAAAACACTTTTAAAACTATGCTTTACTATCTTTAATCTTTATTAAGACCTGTCATTCACAACCTCTAAATTAAACTACTATCTCCAATTCCCTTTCATACTGGAATGCTAAAAATATCACTGACAAGGAATTACTATTTTATAACTTCAAATCTGAAGCTTTTGTCTGACAAAGAATATTAACAGTGTGCATTCCATTTAGCCATTTTCTTGATCACTGAGTGTACAGCCGTCTAGTTGTTAAGATGGCTTAATATATGTGTGTGTGTACATGAGTGTCTTTTTCTCACGTATAATGTTGATCTCATTGTCCTTACAGAGACAAATGTAATTTTGTTTTCAAAACAAAGTCAACATATAGTAACCTTAACAGTAATAGAGTGGTAAGGAGCAAATGAGAAATTTTACTAAAGCTGATAAAACAATCATCTCTCTTTGAATTTACTTATCAGCATCAGTCATGCAAGAAATGTTGTTGTTAGATAACATGTAAAAAGATAATAGTTACAAGAATAAGATCTTTTCCGGCTTAGTTTTTAGCTGATATGGCTTATCTGTGTTAAGAGGATTCTGAAGTTATCTGCACTGTATGTCAGAAATTTCTACTTCACTAATGCAGTGGGATAAAGCAATTTTCCATTCAAACAATGCAAGTACAATTAGCAGCAGCCTTGCCAGATTCTCACATGTAGCCCAGGGTAATTTGAGGACATGTTCCATAGGCACTGAAGATTGAAAGGAAAAAGAGCTTAAGGGTTTTCATTTTGGAGGACTTTGATTAAAATTACATTTTATACATACACTAAGAGGTATATGAAAATCACATAAAAAGGGAAATTATTTGGTCTGGCATTTGGAAAATTATTAAAAAGCAGAATAGCAGCAGGCTATAAAAATGATCTTGTTTGCAGGCAACATTTGTTTTTGTTTCCCCACTGGAGAAGTTTTGGATGTTCAATTATAGGCCTCATTGCTTCAGCATTATTTTCAACTGAAATGTCGGAACTTGGAAAAGCATATCTAATGTGCAAATTAAGTTTATTGTCGCTCATTTAGTTGTTTATTCTTTGTGATAGAAGTCTTTATTATACCAGCATACAGAATGGCCTATTCGTTTTCTCCAGCAGAATGAGAGAACTCATTCTCTAATATTGGTCTACATTTGCCAAGAGAAATACCAAAGACAGATAGATAATTGGAGGATTTGTGGCTTTAAATGGTAGTTATAAGGCTTTGAGGTATCCAACCCAGCTTTATCAAGGAGTCCAGCTTAACTGAGTAAACCAAAAGTATAAAATTTCAGAAAAATGTAAGACGTGTTAGAATGCATTCATCATTTTATACAGGGTGAAACACCAGAGAAGTGTCTTATAACATCTTGCTAACATCTCCCTGAAAATATTCAGCTTCACACTTCAGTTACCTATGGAGAATGATTTAAAGCATTTGATTGAAAGACTTTATTTCAGAAATTACTGATGGCGAAAATTATTTTTAAGGTGTAGCTATATATAATGAATTATTATACCATTCAGAATTAAAGTTTTCTTTCCCTTTCCTGTACTGCAAATAATTCTGAGTGAGTTCTTGAAACTTGAATACCAAAGTTCTTCAATAAAAATATGAAAACAATGAACCACAAATGGCATAATTGATAGTGTGAAATAGGAAGAAAATGGCTAAAGGGGAAGTGGGAAGGGGAGGGGAAAGGAAATAAGGGAAAAGAAAAAATGTGAAAAGGGGAAAAATGGAAACAGTCTTTGTAAATAGGGAAGGGTAAAGGGGGTGAAGGGAGGGCAAGGGTATGGGAGAAAAATAAGAACCAACATACGTCATGTAAAGGTACAAGATCCTAATGATGAATGTAACTGTATTGTTTGCTTTAAATGTTCCAATAAATTTAATGGGAATAAAAGAAAACAATGATCCAAAAATATATCAATCTTAAGGAAACACACTAATATTAATATTATTTTGATCTTCAGACAATTTAGTCTTTTAGGAAATGGAAGACATAATCATTCAGGTTAAATTTCTAAGTGCCAAGCAGCTGGTTTTAATTTTTTCCTTAAAGTATATTACATAGTAAACAATGTTCTGTGTAATACATAATGTGCAAGATAGGTACTAATGCATTCTAAATTAGGACTTTTTATTATTCAAACCATACTTTACCACACAGTTTAAACCTGTTATTATTTAGAGTTTTATATTTTATTAATAATGGAGGATATTTACTGAATGTTTTTGTTTGTTTGTTTTGGTGCTGGGGATCGAACTCAGGACCTTGTGCTTGCAAGGCAGGCATGCAACCATTGAGCTAAATCCCCGGCCCTCCTTTAAATCTCAAGAATACTGAGTAGATGCAGATATTACCTCATCTTATGCCAGAACAGAATGAAACGTAGGTAATTAAAACTTCTTGTCTCTGGTCCTAGTAAGTAGGAGGTCATTTTTTTTTCTTCCTTTATACTTTGCAGCTCACTTACGAAACAAGAAATGCATAAGACAACTTCATGTGACATTGTTTGAAAGCACAAAGGAAGCAAAAATGCACAAACTTACAGATATTATTAGTACTGTACTTCTTCCTCAATACTTGAGCTTTCATTGATTAGCATTCAATATTTTTTATACATTTAGGGAAAAACAGGCACTTACAAATTCTTAAGTACACACTTTCTGAGTTTTTGAAAAATGCACACCTGTGCAACCAAACTACACCATGATATAAAACATAACCATGAAGCTAGAATTTTCCCTCTTGTTCCTAACTGACCTTGATCCACACACCAATCCAAGAAAGACCACTGTTGATTTTCTTCCACCTTAGATTTCACACAATTCAGTCTTAACGATGAATATTCCTTTGTGTTTCCCTTCCTACACCCAGCATAAATCTCTAGATATGCGTATCACATTTTTATGAAAAATAAGCCAAACAAAACTTTGACCAGTGGTTGTTCAGTAAAAAAGAAATAATGGTAGACTATTATGTCACATCATTTACAGTTTCCCTTCCGAACTTGAATGCACTTGTAACTCATTTGTGCCCTGAAGAGTTTGTTAGAAATTAGAATTTTGCTCATTTTTTTCCTTGACTTCATTCTGACCCTAAAAGAAATAATTAGGCTACTCTGCTTTTTAGGCATTCTATCCCTAAATCTTTTTGTGTTTATCTCCTGTTTTTTTTTTGTTAATGCAATAGTGTGTGTCATTCAAATGTAAAAGACCCTCAAGTGCTAGCTGTGCTTTCAGTTTATGGATCTCAAAAACTCAACGAAGCAGTCAGTGACTGTTTTTATGTCCAAAAGAAGAGTGAGATTGGAGGGGGTGGCAAAGGAGAAAAACATACTGTGATAAATTAAACTGAGCCTGATTCTCTACTGGCTTTTTTTTTGTCTTTCCTCACTGTAATATAAGAAGTTCAGGAAAAAAAAAAATACTCGTTTTCCACTAGGACCATTAGCCAGACCCAAAAAAAAAAAAAAAAAAAAAAAAAAAAAAAAAAAATTAAAAATTTTTTTTTTTAAAAACAAAAAAAAAAAAAAAAAAAAAAAAAAAAAAAAAAAAGTTTCCAATGCTTTCTCCTGTAAAACTATATAAGTAAGTATTCAATCCCATAATTTACCACAGCCTAGCAAAAAGTTATGGTTGGAGAGCAATCTAAGTAAACATTAGCTCTTCATAAGAACAGTGGAGAAGCAGGCATATCTATTTCATCAGGCAGAAGCTGTAGTTAAGGCTCCTGTTGAATACATGGCAAACCATGATTTGATTATTTGTTCATACAGAGGATCTATGTTTACATTTTATAGTATTACTTTTGCAGCCAAATATTTAGTGTGATCTTGCTTATGTAGTATACTTGTGTTACACTTTGACCTCTCAAAATGTGAATGCTTGCTTACTCTAGACTGGTTCTTTATTTATTTCTGTTACTCTTGTCTTGTTGGTAGTCTTTTAATGTTTACTGTAACTGTTTTTGGTATTGAACTGGAAGATGAAGTGGTAATGGTTCTAACAGGTAAAACTGGAATATATTGACCATGATTACTTTGTATATCAAAATTAAATATATTTTGCCTATGGTGAATAGCAAATGCTGCTTGTAGATTTTAATTTATATAAAAATATGCCTGATCACATAATATTACACTTGGTTTAAAGCATATCAAACAATCTAATTACACTTGGCTTAAAGCATATCAAACAATCTAATAACATATCAAAACAATCAAATAACACAGGAGTGTTATTATATGTATGAATTAAATAAAGATTAAAAACTTCCATTTCCCTTTTGCTAGAAATAGAGAAATAAGACTCCATTATACTGGTTTCCTTGTTTGTTTATTTGTTTTGCTGCCCACATTCTGTTTCAGAATATTAACTTTGGTATTCTTCTGTTTGCTTTCTGTTGTTTTGTCCGCTTAGTTTTCTAGGGATTTGAAAATAAATTTCTTTTCCAAGCCTTTCTCAGTTGTCTCCCTTCAGGATCAACCTGGTCCTATGTGCTAGTTAGAGCTCTGTTGCTTAAATGCCATGCTTTTCTCTTTTGTAAGATGCATCTTTATTTCTGGTAGATTAAATCTGATGTGTTTATTAAAAATAATTCAAGAGAGATACTTTTTTGAGAACTTCATGTTTGAAAATGTGTTCTCGGCTTACATTTGATTGATGGTTTAGGTCAAAATAGAATTCTAGCTTAAAAAATTATTATTCTTCATAAATTGAGAAATGTTATTCTGCTCTGAAAGCTGAAGCCATTTTGATTTCTGATCTGTTGTGTGGGACATCTTTTCTCTTTCTTTCTCCAGAAGCCTGTTTTCCCCAACATTCCACAGTTTCAGGATGATGTACAGTGGTTTAAATCTGTCCTCAGCCATTATATGAGGCATTTCGTGGGCTGTCACCCTAGCAACACATACGTTGCAGTCCTAGATGATCTTATTGAATAATTCAGTATTTTATTTCATTCCTTTTTCTGAAATTCCTATTATTTATGTTTATTTTTTACTTGTTTGTTTGGAGAGGGGATCTCACTAGGTTGCCCAGGCTGTTCTAAACTTTGATTGTTCCCCCTTCCTTACACTCAGACATCTTGGATTACAGGTGTGCACCGTTGCATCAAGCTTAAAAGCCCTATTATTAAAATGTTATGTTTACTTTATTGGCACTCTGTCATATCTATCAGTATGTCTGTTTATAATTTACTCGTATGTGTGTGTGTGTGTGTGTGTGTGTGTGTGTGTGTGTTTTCCCTCTCTTGCTATCCATGTCATTGGTTGTGTGCTCTACCTTCTGAGAGATTTCCTTAGCTTTTTCTTTGAGGCTGTTTACTCATTTGTTTGGTTAATTTTTTTTTCTTTTTGTTTTTGCTATGTTGTAAAAATCTTCCTCAGTATCCTTTTTTTTATGATTATTCCTTTATAATGCCTTGCTGTTTTCCTCTCTCTCTGAAAGTATTGCTTATCACATTCTTCTAGTTTATTTTCCCTGAATAATGTGTTTTTCAGTGCTGCTTTCTTTGTTTCAATCCCTATTCTTTATTAAGAAATATAGATATCTTGTGAATGTTAGTTGTTTGCTTATAGTTAAGAAGGGAACACTAAAAACGTTATGAGAGTTCTGATCAAGTTTGGCGGTGTAGTTCTGTTGCAGTTCGTATTAAGATGTCCTAGATGGGCTGTTTGCTTGGGAAATTTCTATGGACTCTATATTTAGATATTGTCTCTTGGGCTCATTAAGTTCCTAGGATAACTGTCTCTCTGTTTCCTGTGTGGAGAACAAAGATACAGCTTCCAGAATCAGAATGAGTTGAGTAAGATTACAAAAAGTGGGCCTCAATGGTTTTGTGTAAATCTTTTCATTTCTCTGTTTTCAGTGATTCCCCTATGTTCACTTGTGTTTTGTTAACAGCAATTTAAATAGCCTCTGTTTGACATATTATGTTAGTCAGCTTTATATCAGTATATATTAAAAAGACCTTGGGATAATAAACTTGAAAAGAGAAAATTCTTATTTTCACTTACTGTTTTAGAGATAATGGTCTGTGATTGTGCAGGTGAGCTCACTGTTCCTGGCCTTGTGGTTGAGTTTTGAGTTAGCAATGATGGAAGTATGTGCTAGAAAAACTTTTCACTTCATGCCCAGGTAGCAAACAGAGGAAGAAGAAGCTGAGTCCAACCTCCCCCTTCAAGGTCATGCCCTAATTGCCTTTAGATTGCCTAATAGGCCTCTCCATCTAAAAGATTTACCACCTCCCAATATTACTAAGCACCAAAGAGCCCAAGCCATTAATACATGATCCTTTAGGGAACACAATTCAAACCACAGTACATCCCCTCAGAAAAATAATTTTTCTATCTCATGATGAACTGGGAGAACCTTCCAGAGAACAAAAATCCTTCCTATCTGAAAGCCCAGAAGAGAGATTAATATGTTTTCTTGACCTTTCAAATCCCCAGCATAGGATTTTTGTATAAGTCAGTTAAAAATCATTCAACTTCACTCAGTTTCTCAGATTTTGCCTTCTCTTTTGATTGCTGTTTGGTAAATTTATCTCTCAGAATTTTTTTTTTCTGTTACTCTTTAGTAGAAGTTATTTTGAAAAATTGAAAGTGAACACCAGAATCAATTATATTCACCATGATATTGTATATACTGCTTTTTATGGTGATATCATTTTTCTCTGCTAATAATTAGAAAGCTCAGTGTTGGTTCTTAATTAAATAAAATGCACTGAGTAGTGAAGAAAGCACAGATCAGATGATGGGCCGTGAACTCATATTGTTCACTTGTGTAGTACATTTGCTTCACTCTCCCACTTAGGTACCTAACTCCAGCAGTAATTCCCCTCTTCTCAGCAAAGTTGTCCCTCCAAATGACAATAAAGTAAAGCTGATTTCTTCCAGAGCCTGAGAGGATCACCTTTATATTTTTTGAAAGAAAATTGTATTTAAGTTGCACCACACTTTATGTGTGTACAAATACATGCACTCATAAAGTGAAGTGCTTACTATAGTCAAATTAACATGCCTATCTCCATCTCCTCACATGGTTAACTCATCTGTATATTTGTGGTAAGAATACCTGAAGTTGACTCTTAAATAATTTCTAGTACATAATACCTTATTACTGACAGTCTCCATGCTGTACTTTAGCTCTTTAGAGAATCTTGGTATTTGGCCACAGCAATGAAAAGCTTATTAACTTAAGCATATAACAAGGATTGGTGGATTATATGCAAGTACTGTTTTTAATTATTTTTAGAAACCTCCATATTATTTGTCATAATGTCTGTCTCAGTGTGTGATGATGGTGGTGTTGAGAATGAAAGATTATTTGGAGATGGACCTAACCTGTGATCCCACAGAGACATGCCAGGCTATTTTGTGGTTGTCTGTATCCCTTTACTTCATTTTCTTGAGCCCACATTGGGCACCGCTTGTCACGATATGTCACCATGACAGCATAAGAAGGAAAGATTACTTGGAAATGAGACTTACTTCAATCATGGAGAGGCACAGAGGGGCTGCCTTAACTGAGGGAACCCAGGAGTTCCTGAGATGCCCAGGAGTATCACTGAAACTAAGAAATCTTTGGCTTTTATTTAGATTATCGGTGTAAGAGAAAAGAAGAAGGAACGTGGTTTGGGAGAGGAACTACCTCAATGCTAGGCAATTTTTTGAGGGGAGAGAGAAAGAACAATGGCCAGACACAATATGTTTCACTAAGCTAAACTTCTTGTTTAACCATTGACTCCTCACTGAGTTTGCCTACTTTTGCTCACAGTTTAATCATTTAGTCTTCATAGGGCTTGCGTACTTTTGCCCCACAGTTTAAACATCTACTCCTCAGCCAAGTCTTCCACACCAACAGTGTACAAGTGTAAGGATCCCCTTTTCTCCACAAACTTATCAACACTTAGCCTTTGTCTTTAACAGCCACCCTACCACATGTAAAGTTTTTATTTGCATTTCCCTGTTGGTTAGTGATATTCAGCCACTTTACATAAACCTGTGGGCTATGTGTATATTTTGTTTAGAAAAATATCTACCACTTTTCAGATCTGTATTAAAGTAAATTTTAATGAAGTTCTGCCAGATAGAAAGAACATAATCCCAATTTCAGGCATGTGGATAGAAGAGTTAAAGTGCAATAGAAAGGTTTAAAATATTACAACCTTTATATGTGCCATAATTTGAGACTCTCAAGAATTAGGAAAAAGACCAAATTTCTAAGTCTTCATAAGTTCACTAGTGAGAGAAAATATCAGATAATATTTTACCTGTTTGGTGTGCTATTTATACACTAGTTTATTTTGGCATCTTAGAAAAAATTTCTAAAATGCTGTATTGATAAATGAAAGCAGAGCCCCACATTTATACTGAAGAATTATAGGATTATTTTTCGTATACATATCTGTCAATTATTTGGCAGTATCTTTTTACAGTTTTTCTGAAAACTACTGCTGAATAATCACTATTCACAGGTAAAGATTCCAGCCAAGCTAAAAGTGTGAAAAGAGGAACGGGTGACCAAGAAAATGTTTCCTATGTTCGCGCGT
>NW_022900940.1:10110551-10134730 GCF_012274545.1 Fukomys damarensis
ATGAATGACACATTTTTACCATTGCATGCTTTCTAGAAAAGTACTTAGAAATTACGATATGTAATAGTGCACTCGGCCATTGATAATGTGAACCAATCCCATTTTGTTGAAGGAAATCATGCATAATGATTCTGACATAAATTTTGATATAATTAGTTTTCATGTTTCTGGAGTGCTTATAACTAAATATGCATTCTAGAAATATTATTGACATTCATGATAACGTGAATTTGAAAAAGGCTGTTCATCAAAAATGTCATATATTCCACTAAACATTTCCTATACTTCTTAACCAATAAGATGGCTAGACAAAGCTGTTTGATATAATGATCTGTATTTAATTTACATAGATAGAAAATAGTAAATATTAAAATTATGAAGTTTTATGACCTTTTTATGAATTGTGTTATTTATCTTTAGGGTAATCTTCAAAAACATGTCAGTACTTTAGAAGCTAAGTGGAAAATATTACTTCCACTTCAGTATATATTTAATCTTTTTCTAACTTTTTAAAATTATTGTTATTGAAATTTGAAAATCCACACAGGATTGAGAAAAGAGTGCAAGGCATTCTTATGTACACATCACACACAGTTGACAATAAAGAGCACAAATCCAACTTTGCTTCGTCCATCCTCTCACCTACTTCCAATTATCCAGAGGTAAATCCTCTCCATCACACAACTTCATCCATAAAATTTCAGGATGTACTTTTAAAAGTTTGTGGAATCATTTAAACATAGCAGCAAAATTTGTTGTTCTCTTAAAATCCAAAGTATAAAATTTCCAAAGTATTTAGAGTTTACATTGTCATGAGTGTTTCAGATTTGTATATATAAGTATATGCTACCAATTTAGGAAAGCTTGAATGAAAAAAATGTTTATTTAATCTAAGAGTTTTTAGAGTGTTCTATATAATAAACCAGTGGATGAAATTCTAAACTAAATATAATCTACAGAAGCAATGACAGTTAACCTTGAAATTCCATGTTTATTTTTGAAGCATTACTAACCATAATATTTTAATCACTATGACTTTGTCCTGGGCCCACAGCATTGGGGAATTTGTAACAATAAATTCAATATCGTGTGGTTTTCCCTCAAATAGAAATTTCTGGTTCATGTACTGAGACTTAAGGCAACATTTTTCAAAACATGGTCCTTGGACTAACTTCACCAAATCAACTAGAGAAGCTTATTGAAAGAAAACATCCTAGGGTCCTCCCTACAGTTCTGAAGCAGTATTTCTGGTGGGAGCTAAGGAATTTACATGTTGAACAAATTTCTCCAGGAAATTCCTATACATACTGAAGTTTTAAAGCCCATAGACTGAACTTTCTACCAATACCTAAGAAATATGGAAGAAGAATAAAGGATATGAAATGGAAAGGAGTAAGTTATCTCTTTTTTGTTGTAACGTGGAGAAGCTTAATGAATCTAAACACTTCACCAGTGTTGGAATTTTGCATAGTCAGCTTCCCTCCTTTTTTATCCATTATATTTCAGGTCCTAAAAATCTCATTTACCTACTGATAGGTAGAAGTGTTTCAGTGTTCATGAGCTACCAGTTACTTCACCTACTCCATTGTAGGACATCCACACCTAGAAAAGGGGTAGATAACACACATGCGCATCCTCTACTCTGTGGCCTGAGTGGTTTGAAAAATGTCCCAGACACTTGCATTCCTTAAGAATATAAAATGTATGTAAAGGATGAATTAATGGACTAAACCAAAGCCCCGTTTTCTTTCCCCAAAGTAGCATCAAGCACTCGGTGTGTTTGTGCAGCTCCAGTATCATTTGCTTAGTCTCTGCATGTGTCATTTTGTCCCTCAGGGGGATTTGCTTTGAAGTCTGAGCTGGGCCTGTGAATGGTTTTAGAACTGAATTCTGGAGAGTAATCAGGGGGTCTCATGGCTGTCCCAAAGTTACCTTCAAAGGGTAAGCATTGGACTTAAAATGCTAAGACCAGGATAAGTTGGATAATGGTGTCAGGGCAAGAATAGCAGTTAAAAAGTCATCCAAGTGCGTTTGGCTCATCCACACAGGATCATACTCACAGGGAGAGCTATGTTCAGCTGATCATGCATCTCTTTCTGGTTAACACATCTGACCATGTAGAGCTATATTTTTGTAAGTATATCCATTTTTCACACTGTGCATATTGGTATGCCTATTTATTCCACTCTTTTACTTTCTGCTTCCAGTTACTCCCCATATTTTTCAGGAAAAACAAAACATTTCGTTTATTTGAATTTGATTGAGAAATAATCACTATATATTTATGTGATACAGTAGTCATTTGATGAGTAGTGATACAGTAGTATCATTTCAGTGATACATGTTTTCATTCGAGAATGATTTTAAGTGAAGCTAATTATATTTTACTTGACATATTTACTTTTTTTAAAAAAGGAAATATTAAATTGAGATCTCATGTACTAAATCCCAAGTAGAAACTATAGATTTTGAAATATAAATTACTATCAACTATAGGCACCATGCTGAAACAGATCTCTATGACTGTGATTCTTCCTGTCTAACTGAAATTTTGTACCCCTTGAGCAGCATGTCCTTATTCTTCATCTAGCTGGTCCCCAGGTCTTTTGTTACCACATTGTATGTATGCTATACTTCTATGTAAAGAGGCATTTTTTAATGTGACATCCAGGTTGGTTTTGTAGGGCATGTAACCCAATCAGTTACATAGGGCCGCTGTCACCTCAACATTCTTAGTCATTTCATCTCTCAACCTGTTATGTAAGTAAAGTTTAGTAGGATGGTGGAGCACAGGAGTGCATGGCAGTGTATGCACAAAGTTATGATTCAGCAGCTGCAGCCCCTGCACACACAGACACAGGCCTGGGAGCCTAACAGGCAGCATGCTCGCAAGCAGTTGGTGTAGTCTGCACCTTTGTGCCTGCAGACCTAATTGCAAACTGGGTGCTGGAGACCTAAGAGGTGATTCTATCCAGATCTGGGGCCACATAGATGGGGTTAAAAGTGGCAGCCACACACAGTGTGAAATAGCTAAAACTTGAAAACAGCTGAAATCCCCATCAACTGGAGACTAGATAAAGATGTTTTTTTCTTTTCTTTTTTTTTTTAATAAAATGGAGTACTCAGCCATAAAGAATGAGAATCTAAAGTCATTTCTAAGTAAATGGATGCATATTGATGCCATGCCCTTTAGTGAAATAAATAAGACACACATGTAAATACTGAATAGTTTCTCTGGTGTGAAAAACTAAACGTGTAGATAAGGATCAAAATGTATAATGATAATGTGAAATAGGAAGAAAAAGTCTAAAGGTGTAGGAGAAGTGGGAGGGGTAATGGAAAAGTGAGAAGGGAAAATTAAAAAATGTGAGAAAAGGGAAAATTGAAACAAAATTTTTGTAAATAGGGAAGGGTGAAGGGGGTGAAGGGAGGGCAGGGCTATGGGGAAAATATAAGAACCAAGATATATCATGTAACGGTATAAGATCTCAGTGATGAATGTAACTGTATCATATACCTAAAAGGTACCAATAAATTTAATGGAGAAAAAAAAGTGGCAGCCACAGCAACAGCACAAACAGTGATGGCAACAAAAGCTGCAAGTGAAGGAGGAACTCCAAAGGCAGTCAGCAGCTGGGGCCAGCTAACCCATCCGTCCCCAAAGGCTGTCCTGTGGCATTTACAGAAATACCAGCTATCCAGCCTGGTCACTGGGACAGAAACAATCTGTGTGCAAGCACTAAACTTTCTCACTAAGTTGTTACAAAACAGAAGCATGCTTTTCTGCTTGGACATGGACATTGCAATAAAGCACATCAGTTATTTAAAATCTTTAAAGAGTTTAGAATCTATAAATTTGAACATATTGCTGCAACATTTACAGCTAATGTCTACAAGCTTAGAAATAAAATTTTAATTTGGTGATTATTCCATGCAAGGGCAAGAACTATTTATATATGAAGCTTTAGGGGAAGACAATTAATAATGAATTTTTCCATGTAATGGAAAACAGAGCAGTGGAATGAATAGCAGGCAATTTGAATTCTGTACAAATTATGCAGCCATTTATGGTTTCATGTACAATCTCTGCAAATTACAACATATGTCAGAAAAACATTCTGTTATGTAGATTTACATTCAAAATTAAATGTGGACTTTCACAAGAAGTGTTATACATTGATAGATGAAGGGTTAATCTTTTTAGGGGAAAAAAATTGTTCCCTGGGAAACATTAGCTTTAAGTGCTCTAAAATTTATTTTTTGAAGTAGTTTATTAGAAATTAAACTAATTTTTCCAACTCTAAAACATTTGGTGAGTCCAGAGATAATTGTATTGGCAAAAAAGATCCTTTGAATACAAAAACTTAACAAAAGTATTTGTGATTTTGCATTTGTCAGGAATCACTAATATCATTTGCAATTATATCACTTGAAAATAAAGTTACTGAAACACACATTCTGATGGTCTCATAGGTAAATTTGCCAGAAAGCAAGTGAGAAAAACTTATCAATGAAAATATAATCCAACACAACATCACTTATTTTGTTTTATAAAATTATTATACCCAAAGCTTATATTTTGTTCTCTGTAAGTATATATAGTCACTCCTATATCAGTATCACTTTATTATTTTATTAGTAATAAATTATTTAAAGTAGAAACCTTTATATTTAATACCTTTAATGACACTTTTTTCCTATTTTTTTGCACAAGGCACCTCATTTTGCACTAGGACTTGCAATTCAATATCTGCCCTTAATGAAATCTAAGGCTTATATCTTGACTGTGACTATAATCTAGATTCATGTCTCCATGTTCTGTGTTGCTCTTTTCCTAGTCCTAGACTTTCCAGCAAAATGAGTGTTTTGCATTTATCCTTCTTCATTTATATTCTTTATAAATGCTCTTAGCAGTGTAGGAAATAGTTGCCTCTCAGTATTTCCTTTAGTTAATTCCTATTTTCTTCCTAGTTAGAACAGTGCTTTCTTAACAAACTGACACCTTATGAATTACCAATGAAACATTTTAATGGATTTACTTACTTCCAGCACAATTACCCACAAGCACTCCTCTACAGACTGAAGTCTGGGAAATGAGAAATCTTCCCATTTCATGCTGTATTTTTATATCTCCTTCATCGCTATATCTTGAACTCCAAGTAGAAGGTTTGCTATATGAAATGTGTTCAATAGATATGTTTTCAATGAACTAGTGAAAACATAACTATCATAAATTGTAATGCAAATATTTCTTATTCATGAAGTTTCAGTCATTGTTATAGTACTAACAGTGAGCTACATATATCATAAACAATGTGTCCAAAACTGTTACTATGTGGTTTCATAAATGGAAAGGGAGGCTGTTATTTTTAATGTTTGAAAATTATTTTAATGACATGATCTAAAACTTTAAATTAGGTTGGTGAGACTGTCCCAACTCATCCAATTAGTGAACTCATCCTCCTGTGAATGTAAATAATACATTAGTGATGCTTTTCAAAGAAACTATACGATAAAAATACTTTTCTTGAAATATTACATATCATCATCGTTTTTCCTGATTTGAGTAGAGAAATGTGAATAACAGTTGGAATTAAGAATGGAAATAGTCCATAAAACCCTTCTTCAAATTTCACCTTGGAAATGATTAGAAGAAAAGTATGCCTGCTGTAACGGAAAATATTCCCTAATAGGGAAATCATGGAGGCATATTTGATGAAGATTGAGTTTGCTCCATTATATTCATTTTTCCAAGTCTCACATTAATTTGTACATTAAAACCCCAAATTATTACTTAATTTCTACTCCTGTCTTTACTAAGAAAACAATTGAATTTTTAAGCATTCAAACAATAATTCAGCATTCTACTGGTAAAATGTAATGGTACACTTAGTTACAGTTTTTCTATTACTATAGTTAAATACTTGAGACTGGGTGCTGAATAAAGAAGAGAAAACTACTTGGTGCAATAAAAAACACTGTGAATGTTTAATTTAAAAAAATCACTTAGTATGGTGAAATATTGTTATTGATTCCCCTCAAAATACTTCCCCTTTCTTCGTACACACGGATCCTATTGCTCATACTACTTTCTGAAGCAGTTCTGGAAGTCTCTTTTTGTGAGCTTCTTTGCTTGTACTATCCTGGCTTCCTCAATGTCTGGAATTAATTCAAAACATTTACCTTATATGTCATTTAAATTTGAAGGAAGAGCCAGCAGGCACATAGTGCCAGATCCGATGAAAAAATGGATAAGGAAACACGGTAATATCATTACGATTTTGTTTTTTGATTGGATGGCATTCATTAGCTGCCTTCATCATATGTTTATTATACTTCATAGACATGGAAAAGGACTTCCAAAACTACTTCAGAAAGTAGCATGAAGAATGAATGGGATGTGTGTTTGAAGTTTGGGGGAGTATTTTTAGGGGGGTTAATGGCAATATTCAGATATATGAACTTTATATTCTAACATTTTTATAAACTTTAAAAACTAGTATATATGTTTTCTCAACAGAGAGGACTATCATTACTGTCCCACCTTCCAAAATGGATGTCACAGTTGGTGAGAGTATTGTCCTGCCTTGCCAAGTGTCCCATGACCCCACCATTGAAGTTGTATTTGTATGGTCTTTCAATGGAGATATCATAGATTTACAAAAACGAGCGGCTCATTTTGAAAGGATTGGAGGAGTAAGTAGCTGAGATTTTTAAGTGCTTAATAAAATGAATCAAGTCTTTTACATGAAACATCATCTTTTATAATTATTCTCCCTATCTTGCACAGATAATCATTGTCTGTTTATGGAAGTGCATCTGTTTTTGTTTCATGCCTTTTATAGATCTGGTTTCTATATGCAAGTATAATAGATTATAAAAGCTACCAAACAAGAGAAATGACAATAATCCTAGTATATCTTCTGATTTAAGACCTGACTTATATTTCATACTTATCCAGCTGTTTTAAAAAATTGGGACCTGCTGTGTGTGGTTATATTTTATTCCTTTCCCTCTTTTGAACTATAGGAATCTGTTGGGGATTTGATGATAAGAAATATTCAGTTAAGTCATTCAGGAAAATATCTATGCACAGTACAAACAACTCTAGAACATTTATCTGCTGCTGCTGACATCATTGTTAGAGGTAAACATAAATGGCGAAAAAGTCAACACATTTTTATTCACAACATAAAGTGTGGATATATAACTGACAGATCACTGAGGAAACAAATTACAATGAGATAAAATGAAGTAGATATTTTATTTTGTAAATTCTAATACTCCAGGGTACATGTTCTATGCATGTGGATCTGAATCGAGCAGTTTTGTCTGTGCAAAATGCTTGACCAGACTTGAAAAAGTGTCAGTCTCTAAACATGGACCATCATCTCATTCATAATAAACCATTCCTGTAACCGCAGAATAAACTCCACATGCACCTGGGTTCATCTGTATTCATTGCATTAACTTGTGTTAGACTTTTTTGGTTTTGTTTGTTTGTTTGGGATTTTTTTGAGATTTTTTTTTATTAAGTTTATTGGTGCAATTTAGATACGCATAATGATCACATTCATCATAAGGAATTTGTCCTTGAAATATGATGTATCTTGATTCTTGTTTTTCCCATTTCCCTCCCCTACCTTCAACGCTTTCCCTTTCTTATTTACAAAAACTTTGCTTCTATTTTATCTTTCTTTTCTCTTTTTTTTTTCTGTTGTTATTTTGAGAGAGGAATTAAAGGATGAAATTCTTGAAATGCACTCCATGTCAATCACCTCATGACTGGCATTTTATAGTCTCCAAAGGGAGCCTTTCTAAATTAATACTTTACTGTGTAAACTGAGTTAATAGGTCTTAATCTTTAGTGATGTGCTGCAGTTGCATTATTATCAATGTTTTGTTTTCCGTGCATACCAGGTAAAAATTAACCATCCCTGTCTGAAGTCACTTAATTTAAACATCTCCGATAGAGTCATCGTACAATATTTTTTTCAAGGTCCCCCAGGTCCCCCAGAGGATGTGAGAGTGGAGCATATTTCCAGCACTACCTCTCAGATAAGCTGGAGACCAGGCCCCGACAATAACAGTCCTATTCAGATATTTACTGTGCAGACTCGGACACCATTCTCTGTGGGTTGGCAAGCTGTTGCAACAGGTGACACAGGTGTTTTTGGAAAAAATTTTACTAATAATGCTTTTTAACTTCAATAATATAATGTTATATTTTTAAAATTTAACAATAATTTTCTACAATTATTTGTTTTTTACTAATGCCAGTTGATTGCCATAAACATCCCTTCTTTCTAGTTCCAGAAATTCTCAGTGGTCAGACATACAATGCAACAGTGGTTGGTTTGAGTTCGTGGGTGGAGTATGAATTTCGTGTTCTTGCTGGTAACAGCATTGGGATTGGAGAACCAAGTAAACCATCAGAACTGTTAAGAACTAAAGCATCAGGTAAGACATGAATGTTTCTTTAAAATGCAGATTCTTTAAGATACAATTCTTCACACACACCCAAAAAAAGGTGTTTTGAGTCTTTTACTACTTGAAGGTCAACACTGGAAGCAGTAAACAAGGCTGTCATTTGTCATGTTTTTATACTCGCAAAACAATTATATTTTCCTCACATAGTGGGTTGCATATGAGATTTTGACCTTTAAGTAGACATTGCAAAATAAGACTGTTACAGAAACTATATGTGCATCTTAGCTATTTTCTGGCCAAAATCCAGTTGAGAATCTGAAGGTTGGTGTGTAAGTGAATTATGTTAATTTCATTAAAACGTGATAGCCAAGAATTATTTGAGTGTCTGGTGCAGTCAGCCATACTTTTTTTTTCTTTTTATTGAGTTTATTGGTACAATCTAGGTATACAATACAATTACATTCATCATTGGGATTCTGTACCTTTACATAATAGGTCTTGATTCTCATTTTTTCCCCTTGTCCCTGCCCTCCCTTCATCCCCTCATACTTTTTTTTTTCATCTAACCTAGTAACAGCTTCATTAAACAAAAGTATAAATTCCTCCACTTGCAAATGAGGTAAATCTTGATCTCCCTTAACAGAAATGCTAACTGAGCGTCACCTGGTTCACTGAACTCTTTGCTCCACTCAGACTTTCACATCCGGGTACCATGAGATACGTTCGCAGTGTGCAGCTCCCCGAATTCATAGTCTCATTCCTGCGCATAAATGTAGGTCTGCTTCATTGTTGTTAGCTTAGTTCAGCAAACGCGAACTACTTCAGCAGAGTGTGAAAAACCATCAGGTGTCAACACTTCTTGGTATCATCCCAAAAGAATTAAAAGCATTGTACCAGCAATATATGAATACTTGTGTTAATAGCAGCATATTTTGTAATAGCTGAATCTTGGAAATAGCCGAAATGCCCATCACTGAATGAATGGATAAAGATGTTGTGGGGTTTTTTTTATACAACTGAATAATACTTAGCCATAAAGTAAGATAAACTTGATACATTTATAGGTAAATAAATGAACCTTGAGTCTATACTCATAAGTGAAATATATCAAACACACTTATAAATATTGAATTGTTTCTCTGGTGTGAGGAATCAAAAGTGTAAATAAAGACCAAAATGTACACTAGCTCAAATGGGAAGAGGAACTGGGGCGGGGGCAGGGAAGGAAGGCAAAAGAAAAAAAGGAGAAAAGAAGGAAAAGTGGAAACAAAGGTTTTGTAAATAGAGGATGAGGTCCTTTTTTCCCATTTCTAAATGTCAGTAATCTTATTAGGATCTTATGTATTATTGCAGATTATGCACACCAGAGAAACTATTCGGTATTTACACATGTGTGACTTATTTATTTCAATTAGGAGTATATCTTCAATATGTATCCATTTTCCTATGAATGAATCTATTTTCTCGTTCTTTATGGCTGAGTAATATTCCATTTTATAGAAAAACCACATCTTCTTTATCCAGTATCCAACGGATGGGCAAATGGGCAAATGGGCTCTTTGTAAGATTTAGCTATTACAAACTGTGCCGCTATAAACATGGGTGTGCATACTTCTCTGTGATATGATTCTTTTAGTTCTTTTGGAAAGATACCCAGCAGAGGGATGGCTGGGTCAAATGGAACCTCCAGTCCAAGCTCTTTGAGGTATCTCCATATTGATTTCCATAGTGGTTGCACCACCAGTCTGCACTCCCACCAACAATGGAGAAGGGTTCCGTTCTCCCTACAACCCTGCCAACATTTGTTATTGTGTGCTAAAGGTGTAGGGAAGGTGAGATGGGTAGGGGAAGGGTAATAAGGGAAAAGAAAAAAATGTAAGACAATGAAAAGATGGAAATAAAGTGTTTGTAGATCGGGAGGGGAGGAGGGGAGGGCAGGGGTAAGGGGAAAAAATGAGAATCAAGACCTGTCATGTAGAGGTACAAGATCCCAGCAATGAATGTAACTGTACTGTATCCCTAAAATGTACCAATAAACTCAAAGCTGAAAAAACAATAGAGGATGAGGGGTGAAAGGGAGGGAAGGGAATGGGAAAAAAAGGATCAATATATATCATGTACAGATACAAATGCCCTATGATGATTATGACCATTATGTATGTCTAAACTTAATTAATTAAAAACGAAAATAAATTTGTAAGCAGAAAATTTAAGGATAAATTTGAATATGCAATTGCATGTAAGATAGATGTCATTTTGAAAAATAGCGATCATATCACAATTTTGTTGATAGAATTAGACTTTGTATGAAATCAAAATAAACTAAATAAATGACATAGATTTCTTTAGTCTCTATGGTGGGGAAAATTTTTGAAATGATCAATTAAGCCTTACACATTTAAATACCCCAGCCTCCACCGATATTACCCATTTCCATCCACATCCCTAGATAATGGTCAGAGTCCCATATAAATAATTTCATGTAATTCACCATTATCACAGCATAGCCAGCAAGTTTATCCATTCTAATTGTATTTAGGATACTGTACTTTCACCACTGAATGAAGGTAATAATGTTTTTTTTTTAACACTTCCACATGTATGTAGTGAAGCCTCCTTCTTACTGTGTGTTTACACACTAGTAATTGTCAACAATGTTACAATTCACCTTGTATTATTATGTTACACTTGCCATCAGGAAGGTGTAGTTGAAGGGCATCTTTTCTAACTCATCATAATTATTAATTTCTAAATATTCTGTGACAGAGCCTTAGATCCAAGAGATAAAATACAAGGACTCTTCTTATAACTGCATCCTTTACAGAAGAAAACTCTGATTTTTCCCAAGTGTACGTCTAGAAGTCCCTCTTATCCTCACCTGCAAGATGTGACATTCAAACATAGGGTTTTCAAATAAAAATTAACTTTGAAGAATTTATTTTTAAATAGTAAAATGTGTTGATAGCCAATAAAGAGAAAGTTATTTTAGTTTGTGTATTGATAAAAATAATAATTAATATCCTGTCTCAGTAACTTGTTTACAACACAACTGTATAATTAGGCACTAAATCAGCAGTGTCGCTGTTACCATCTGAATGGAACATCATTTTGCCAATTAGCAGATGATGCATAATAATGTCAAATACATAATGTTACTCGATTTTTAATTAATTTTGGAGCCAGGGTGCTCATGTCTCAAACAAAACTGTGTCCTCTCTCTTAGAAATTTGGATACGTGTAAACATAATTTATGTTCATTAAAAATGCAAGACTCGCTCAGTGTGGTTGGGTGAGATTCTGAAATGTGAAATCCAAAAACAAATTACTCTTGATGAATACGTCCTTTAGTAATTTCCATCCCGCATCTCTCTTGGTTACTTTTAGCTCCTGTGGTGGCACCAGTAAACATCAATGGAGGTGGAGGAGGTCCTTATGAGCTCGTCGTTACGTGGGAGGTAACTTTCTGTCTAAATGAGTTATTTTGAAGGAAAAAGGTTTAGCTGACCAGAAGGAATACTGAAAAAAACGAAAAGATATGTTTGTTCACTACTGAGACTTTATAAAAGTACATGGTATAAAAATACAATGTCCTGATGATGAATTATTTAGGGTATTATTAGAACATTCTCATTTCTACTAAAGTAAGCATATGACTAACAGCACAATTTTCCCCCAAATATAAGGAAAATAACTTCAGTATCTATTTTGAACATTGGTCAGTAGAACTTTCATTATGACTGAATGATTTCAGCTTTGTTTTATTTATTATTTGTGGAACTGTTTTATCAAGAATGAGGTGAACTCCACACGATGCAGGCAAAACCAGCTGTTGTTTGCATACTGTTCTTTGCATGCTGACAACTTGTTCTTGCCTGCATCTGGAGAAGAGCTGAGGTACATGGACTCACTGTCCTGGTCAGCATGTGTAATACTAATGTGTAGGCTCATTTTTTTTTATGTATTTCAAATTTCATTCTTGTTTATCATGAAAAACTTTTGACTTCAAAGCAGTTTAAAGGTGCATGTCCCCAGTAGCTCAGGCCTGCCTAAGCCTAGAATTCTGTAGCATGAAAAGGAAAGTGCAGCCAGTTCTTCACCTTTTCTCCATTTCTTTTATCTTTCGATTTTTCTCCCTATTTCACTGTTACCCCTGTATACTCCAGAGTTGTGGAGGGTTGAGGTTGGAAAGAAAGGAAGAGGGTGAAAAAGAAGCTTGCTAATGATACGTTTGTAGATTGATTTCAGTGTGCCTCAAGCCAAACAAGTAACTGGAAGCTGGTATTTTGTAACATAAGTGTTTGGCTGCTTTAGAGGGATGATCGCTGCGAGATCTCTTACTGGAGAACCGCAGTTACAATTCTTTGATACAGATCCAGCTGACTGCTGCAGAATAACCTCCGTTTCTAGGCTCTGGTAGTTGTGTTCAGATTTTCTGTCCTCTAGGTAGTTTTACCGGACAGAATCCTTTTCAAGGCTCCTCACAGATGGTCTCGTTTGAGGGTTCTACATTTGCTCTCAGTCAGAAACCATCTTTATTCTGTGTTTGGTCAAAAGTCAGCAACAGGCCCACTTTGCTTCTGTCTGCACTCTGCCACAAAAGGCCGTTCACATCTCTCTACTGTACAAATTTCTCAGGCATTGTCAGTTAAGAGAACCTACATCTTCTGAATTCCAGAAAATACCGAATATATGGTTCTTTCTGAATCCTGATTTGCATAATGTTGAGGGAAGAAGCACCTCTTTCTCTTCCCATTGGTGGAGAAGTAGAAGCCCATAGTATTTTTCTATAATTCTCTTAATATACTTTAATACTAATATCTGTGAGTAAACTTAGACTCCCCTTACATACATTTATTTGTCGTGGGTGGTAGGTGATATTTTACTAAAGTAAACCTTTATATAAAATTGTTCGGTGTCTCTCTTTAGCATGCATGGTAATCCACACCTTTGTTGTCAACTTGGCTCCCAGTATATGGACACACACAAACACATGCACATGCAGATTGATTGATTTATTGATTGATTTTAGTGTGTTTTTTTTAAGTTATTGTTTGTTAGGTACTAGGATTCAACCTCAGAACCTTGTGTTTGCAAGACAGGAGTGGTGCCACTAAACTAAATCCCCAGCCCAAAGTGTTCATTTATTAATAGGCGTTTTAGGTTCACAGAACACTTTTGAGAAAGACACATAAGAATCTCATATAATGCTTGCTTCTCATACTTACAGCCCCAACCTGTGCGCGGTGTGCCCCGAGAGAGTAGCACATTTGTCAGGATGGGTGACCGTATGCCAGCACATCATTATTACTTGAAGTTCATCAGTTGCATTAGGGCTCACATTTTGTTATATATTCTTCAGTTTTAGACAAATGTACGCTGACATTTGACATTCAATGTGACTACTGTTGGAACTATCACATACAGTATTTTCATCACTTTCAAAGTCCTTTTAACCGGGAGTGATGGCACACGCCTATAATCCCAGCACTCAGAGGCTGAGGCAGGAGGATCGCTGTGAGTTTGAGACCAGCCTGGGCTACATAGTGAGTTCCTGGTCAGTCTCAACTACATAGTGAGACCCCATCTCGAAAAACCAAAAAAAAAAAAAAGTCCTTTTAAAAAGTCCATTCTTTTCTCCTGAACTCCTGGTAACTGATGATCTTTTTCACTATCTCCATAATTTTGACTTTTCCAGAATGACATAGAACATAGCTAGAATCGTACCCTATGAAGACCAGAGTGCCTTATTTCACAGAGTATATGCATTCAAGTTTCTCCCGTGCCTCCATGGTTTGATAGATCCTTTCCCTTAACTGTGAATAATATTCCATTTTCTGAATATCCAAAAGTGCTTTACCCATTCACTTCTGGAGGAACTTCTTGGTTGCTTCCCTATTTTGACAGTTCTAAATGAAGCTGGCATAAACATCTATAAACAGGTTGTTGTATTCTCAGAGACTTTTACTTCATTTGGTGAATACCAGAGTATAAATGTTGGGCCATGTAGTAAGAGTATGTTTAAATTCACAAGAAACTACTAAATTATTTTCCAAAGTGTCTGTACCATTTTGTCTTCTCACTAGAAATGAATCAGAGTTCTTGCTACTCTACATCCTCATCAGAGGTTTGGTGTTATCAGACTTATGAATTTTGATTGTTCTTCTAGTTCTATAATAGCAATGTGTCCAAAGTCCTTTATGATAATTTTCATACTGTCAAAAATATCCATTTCATTGGACCTTTCAATATTATCTCCAAAAACAGGTGATCGTGGGTGTTTTCATTGGTTATTGAGAGAGAGGTCTGATAATTAGGAGAATGGTTCTCATTGGGGAACAGGTCTAACTTTATCCTGAGGGAATGCTGTACAGTGACTGGGGTCAAGGGTGTGGGGGATGGAGGATGAGGCTAGTTACAGCCTAAGACAGCGCTAAACATCCTACAGTGCCCAGGACAGCCCACGTCAAGGGTTTATCCAGGCCAAAGTGTTAATAATGACACCAAGGTTGGCAAATTCTGTTTCAGGAATATGGTTATTCAGTGGATTTGCTTTACTTCTCACAAAATTCTGAGAGAGAGAGAGAGAATCATTAACCATGTTTATATGAAGAGAAGCTGGAAAACAGATGTTTTCTCAAAGATATAAGTGATTCAGATACCAGGTCTTTTAATGCTTTAAACATCATTCTTGCTTCTGGATGTGTTGATTCATATGAACGTTGTGGGGCCACCGTACTTCCTGGAATGTGGTCCACCCTTCCTATGCATTCAATGAATGAAAGGGTGCATATTCAGAGAGCTGGAGCTCTCAGAAGCCTGAGAAGGAGAGAATCCGCATTTGTGGAGCATTTCCAGCTTTTAAGTGCTGCACCTAATATTTAATTTTTACATAGTCTTCACAACAATACTCGGAGGTGGGTAACACCACTTTGGGGTAAGAAAACTGAAGCTTAAAAATGGACTGAGAAGTATGTGAACACAGGCCTATACTTTGTCCTGGATTAGAATTTGTTTCATGTTTTGTTTTGTTTTTTAACATTTCCTGAATTAGAAATCTAATTGTTCTCACACAGTTTGATGACTCAGGTTGACCAAAGTCTTTGCCTTAAAAGTAAGTAGTCATATTATTCCTGATATTCTGTACATATTTTCTCTGAAACACTAACTCTCAAGTGCATCTAGGAAGAGAATTCTTCTTTATTTGATGGCAAATGAGTTATTTAGTTTCCAGTGTTTTTCAAATGTTATAGAAGCATTTTCATCATAATGGAAGGGAGTGGTTGTTTTACTTCATACTTTAATTTTCTCCTCCACAGTCAGAAATTTCTAAAGGTCAGTTGATAGTTAAGTATATACAGTCAGTAAGGGAAAGCAGGAATTCCATGCATATTTCTTTGTAAGTAATTAGTGTTTGGTACATTCCAAAAGTTTGATATCATGCCTAAGGTATTAGAAACAAAACACATAAACACAGAACACACAATACTGTGTATTCAGATTTTACACTCCCAGTCACTTCCAACTTGGAGGGCTTTGTGGAGAATATATCATAAAATACATCCACTATACACACACACATACACACACACACATACACACACATATTGTATATCATATATATAATATAGCATATATGTGATATATATATAATAGTTATTGTAAAGTAAGAGACAAAAATTATAATGGGAGCTGGCTTACCTCCTGTAAGGGGCCAAATAGTGAAAATATTTATTCTTGTAGGCTGCATGACTTCTTTCTTACTTTTCACTTTATTATCATAGTTCAATACACTACATATACAAGAAATAGGTGTGGATATGTTCCTAAACTCCTTATTTTCAAAATCAAATTGTGTGCCAGATTGGCTAGAAAACTATTTTGCTGAGCCCTGGTTCATAATAAAGATTTAGTTCTTATAAACACTGTGGCTGATAATTATGTTATTAGTCTTTTATTAATTTTAATAAATGTACCTACCTGTAGAATCTGAATTTCTTATTGCACTGAAGCACTTTCTCTGCTTAAAGAAAGAAAATGTATTTCTGTCCATCTCAATCAGCTAGGTAGATTTCTTCTTTCTTCTTGGTCTGTTTGTATGAAAAGACTAAAAGGTAGAACCTAAATAAGTCTCTTTTGTTCCATGTAAACTAAACAAGTTGGAATCAGATTTCTCTTGAGAGAACACCATGAAACACTACCTGTACTCGAATCACAAAAAAGGAAGTTGTCTACATATCGGGATGAACTAAGCATAGTGGTTACATCTGAGATAAAAGAAGCATCAAAAAAAAAAGAATCAAACGCTATAGCCATTTGCTTAAATTCTCCCACATATCTTGCATATAATTTAAAATTAGTTCTTTTAATATGTGCTTTCCTTTAAAAATGAAGAGAAGCACTAATACAAGGAAGCATTGCCTTTCCTGGATTTCAGAAAAATGCTATTTTTCCCTCCTCTTCTCACACTCTGCATTTGTTAGACTGTTCCACATGGCAAGACATGGAGACCAGCTCAGGTCACGTCGGTTAATGGGGACTTATTTTGAAGTTATATGGAAAGTAATAAGGACATGAAAGAGTCCCTGAAAGCAAGCAGGCAGGTCAGATGCAGAACCAAAACATCGTTCATCATCGTTCCACACACAGGAGCCTTAGCAGCTCTAGCTGACTCTCAGCTATACTTGGAACGCCCCTCCTCACCCTAGCATTAATAGTCCCTCGTGCCTCTGAGTCAGTCCTTCCCATTTCCTTTACAGTGTACTTTTTTTTCAGCTTTAATTGAGTTTATTGGTACATTTTAGGGATACAGTACAGTTACATTCATTGTTGGGATCTTGTACCTCTACACGACAAGTCTTGATTCTCATTTTTTCCCCTTACCTCTGCCCTCTCTTCATCCCCCCCTCCGCTCCCCACCTACAAACACTTTATTTCCATCTTTTCATTCTCTCACATTTTTTTCTTTTCCCTTTTTGTTCTTCCCCTATGTATCCCATCTTCCCTACACCTTTAGCTCCTTTCTTCCCATTTCTAAATGTCAGTAATCTTGTACTTTTAATTTTTTACTCCGCTACTTAGCTAAATTCTATCTCCTCTCGCTCTCTTAGAGTTTCAGTTTCTTCTATTTTCTACTTCCCCAGTTCCCTTTCTACTACATCTTTTCTACTGATTGTTGGATCCGTGCTTACCTGTTACTCCCCTCTTCTCCTCCTGTTTCAGTTGTAAACTCTCTAGGTAAGAGAAATTGATTTGGTTTTATCTATCATAGAATACAAGACTGACTCTGCACCAGAGCACCACATAGATAGTGACCAAGATGGTGCCTTTGATTCTGTGCCTTTGCTTGCATAACCCAATGTTGTCCAGATGATAGGATAATGTGATACAGTAAATGGACTCCAATGAATAAGTAAAATGGGATTGCAAGCCTTAGAGAACCAGAATATTAATTCCTGTCAGGTATACACTGATTAGCCTATCAAATCACTTAGAACACACAGAAATTTTTCCTTTGGAAAAACCAAATAAATCCCATTGATTTTTAAATTTTAAATGTGTTTATTATACTCAAGTGGAATGTTTGTCTGAATTCAAGCACACATTTATTCTGTTTATGTGATAAATATTTTTTCATATCTGCAATAACACAGGAAAACGTATCTGTTTTGCAATTTTAATATTTCTAAGCTTAAATGTATTTTATACAGTTTGATCCGTGTAGGAATTTGCAACTTTTTATGTCTGTAAAAATGCACACTAATGTTACTACTAATGAAGATATATGCTTTTAAAGTGACAAGAGGCTGTTTATGGTTTTTTTGTATGTGTGTGTGTGTGTGTGTGTGTGTGTGTGTGTGTGAAATGTTCTATGTGTTAAGACGCATTTCACAAGAATTCCTTGAAAATATTGTGAAAGCAAAACATATCTACCTTTAGAATAGCTGATAAGTTGATATTTTGCTGAGTTTAAAAATTAATGAAAAATTACATTTTAGCTTGTAAATCTTGCAATCTTATAAATCATTTTGTTATTGTAATTTATGAATGATCAAGGAAAGATATATAAATATGTAAAACCTGTTTTTTATTTCTATTTAAAAGCTTTAATTACTTTTCTGGGTATCTTTCATTGGGATCATTTTCCTAATTAGCAATTCCAAACAAAAATACTCTTTGGTATTTCATTAAAAAGGATAAATATCCATATTTGTCTGTGCAGAAAAAATGGCAGGTAATCAATAAATATTATAACAGCTCAATGAAATACTTTTGCAAATACTCAGTGATTTATTGCCTTCTCCCCAAGTCAATTCCAGAAGAACTACAGAATGGAGAAGGATTTGGATATATCGTCATGTTTCGGCCCGTTGGCTCTACGACTTGGACCAAGGAAAGAGTAGCACTTGTAGACTCATCAAGGTTTGTTTACAGAAATGACAGCATCGCGCCTCTCTCTCCCTTTGAAGTCAAAGTGGGTGTATACAATAACGAAGGAGAAGGACCCCTGAGTACCATGTCCATTGTCTACTCCGGAGAAGATGGTAAATTGTTTTCAACCCTGAAGTGGATTTCCTGAGACTTTGCACATTTTGCATGCTGTCTTCCTTGCACTCCTCTGTTAAAGATAGTTATGTCTTTTCTGGGTGGTAGAACCTCAGTTGGCCCCAAGAGGAACATCTGTGCAGAGTTTTTCTGCTTCTGAAATGGAAGTCTCCTGGAATGCTATTGCCTGGAATAGAAACACTGGAAGAGTGTTGGGCTATGAGGTAATCTATGTTACCTTTACTTTCCCTTATGTTTGTGCCAGCTCACCATACAATAACTCCTGTGCAGTACTCCTATGACACCGAACTGATGCTTAGAATGTAGCAATACATACCTGTGTAGGCAGCTTTTCACTACTGTAACAAAATACTCAAAAATATTTTCTATTACAGTTTAGAAGGTCTTGGGCAATGTTGGTTGACCATTGTTGCTTGACTCCCCAGGCACAGTGGGCAGTCAGTACTGTACATCATGCTGGGAGCATGTAAACAGAAAGTTGCTCACCTCATGGCAGCCAGGAAGAGAGAGAGACAGGAAGGGACCAGTGTCCCATTATCTCTTTAAAGGGGATGTCCCCAGTGACCTAACTTCCCTTCACTAGGCCTCAGCTTCAGAAATTTCACCCACTTCCCAACAGTGCCATGGGCTGGAGACTCAGCCTCCAGTGTGTTTTGGGAGAACATCTCAGATCCAAACTATAGCATTATGTAAAGCTAACAAGAAAAATGAGAGGAATGCAATCTTTTCAGATAATCGTTATCAAGTTAAATGACTACCATTTTTCAAGGCACAGAGTTTCAGTTAAGATGAGTAAGCTTTAGAGATCTGTTCTACAGGGCACCTATTATTAAAAATAATACACTAAAATTTGTTAAGAGAATAGACATAATCTTAGCTGTCCTAACCCCACAAGGTTTTTTTTTTAATGGTCAAGAAATTATCATTTTTAATTATTCAAACTATAGTCATTGTGTTTCTTGGGCAGAAGTAAAGTGTAATCCTCAATAGTCTTGAAACATAGAAGAATTTTACTAGGAAACCTGCTCTGTGAATTGCAGTATGGCTTAAAAAGATGTAATTATCTAGGAAAAAGGAGGTAATTGATAAGAAGAATCCTAGATTCAAATTAATCTGCTCCTTTGAGTCTATATAGAATGACATAAATCGCATTTAGAGGTTTTGTTATTACAAAGTTAAGGGATGAGATGTATAAAGGAAAAGTCATTAATCACTGATTGTTCTTCAACTTGAAAATTCAGTGATTCATAACAATGAGTAAGTATAGCTTACTGTGTTTTGCAGTTAGAATAATAGTTTTATTTAAACATCTTTAATTTTTCCTTGCACTTTTTTTCTTTCTACATGAATCCTCTGATAAACACAATAAAAGCTTAAAATCATATGAGAGGCATCTTTGTTATTCTATGCCTAGAATGCCATACTTTTTAACTGAAAGCTGTTTATTTCTCAAAAGTTAGATAACCATCTCCTCTTCCCCTGAATGCTTTTCTAGTTAATGTTGTCTTTCTTCAGATTTTTACTGCATTTTTTTTCTGTATCATTTCTTTGCAAACAATTCTACACTTTCTTTTCACATTTCTATTCTAACCTCCAAGCTGGATCGTAAAAGGTTTAAAAGCAGGTAGTACATTTTACTTTCTTTTGTCCATTTTAATGTGTCTAAAACAATGCTAACACATGCTAAAGAATTAGTATAAGTTGAATTATTAGTTAACCTGTGAGCCAAATAACTGTGAAGGAAATGGCAACAGCAAAATATTATTATTAAAGTCCTTGATTGATGTCACAAAATTTATTTTGTTTTGACTTATAGTATACACTGTGTTAAAGTTTATAACCTTTAGAAAGTTCTAGAAATATCTTATTTTGGTAATTTAAAAGCCCACACTCTCTAGTTTTCATTGAGAATGTATAATAACATGCTGTATTTTTTATTTCCTTCCTGTAAATATTAGACTGGTTATTTTGTGGTTGTGGTACAGCTATTATTTATTTTTGCTTTTTTAACAATCAGGTATTATACTGGACAGATGACTCCAAGGGATCCACAATTGGTAAAATTAGAGTCAGTGGAAATGTTACAACCAAAAACATCACAGGGCTGAAAGCTAATACAATTTATTTTGCTTCCGTGAGAGCTTACAATACTGCTGGGACAGGGCCCACAAGCCTCCCAGTCAATGTCACCACCAAAAAGTCACGTAAGTATACATCATACTCCAGGGTCCAAGAGTCATCTACAAATAGCACCAGGATGATTATACTGCTTGTTCTGTTAGTTGGTTTCTACCTCAGTTATAGAAAGTTATTGAAATCTTCAGGTGCCAACCAAAATAAATTTCTTTTGAGCTTTCCAGAATTCCAAAAGAGGAAGTGTGGAGTATTTAGATGAAAGAAGATATAATGCTTAAAGACAATGTCTCTAATGCCCTTCCCAAAACTGAGTTTAAAAAATGACCTCGCAATCCTAGGAACATTAGTTAGGAGGTTACTTAATCTTTCAGTCTCAGTATCCTCGCCTGTAAAATGAGAAATAAATAAATGCATAAATGTATAACTCTTCATAGAGTTTTGTCCAAGATTAAAAGATATAATTAATAACAAATGAATATGTTAAGGTAAATGCTGAGTAAATGAGTTTTTGTTTTGTCTTGTTTATTATTTGAAACTAGACATTTCCTTCTAGGATATCTTGCAGGGTACTGGAGAGCCCTTTTATCTCAGGATGAACTCTTCTGCTCCTTCTTATCTCCCTTGATAATTATCAGGTGTCTTTTACATATTGAGGTTCTACTAAATATAAGATGATCATTGATTTTTTTTTTGAAATGTGTAATACTTAACTGTCTTAATGCCTTTATATCACATTATAGTAACTTTTTTGTTGCTGGGACAAAAATACCTGACACCCACAACTTAAAGGAGGGAACGTTTATTTCAGCTCACAGTTTATAGGGATTTTATCCCATAGTAGGCTGGATCAGAGGCAGGCCACCAGGGCAGAGGGGCATGGCAGAGGAGAAATCATCCATGGTAGAACCGGCAACAGGCAGCAATCAGCAAAATTCCCTTTCCTTTTTATCTCACCCAAGCTATAAGCCTTTAGGGTGGTGTCATCCAGATCCAGGGTTGGGTTTCCATTATCCACACACAGATTGTGATGAATCAATTTAGTCATCACACACTCTTATTTTTGGTACCAGGGATCGAACTCTGGACCTTGTGCTTGCCATGCAGGAGGTGGCACCACTGAGCTACATCCTCAGCCTATAACACACTCATAACCCAAGTATCACACACCCTAATCCAGCATCACATGCCCATGATCTAGCCACCTTCCAAAAGACCCACCTATGAGCACAGTTGGCTTTGAGGGGACATCCAGTTACAAGCCATAACACAATGTGTCGGACAATTTAGATAATGTGGTGATTGTTGTTACCTTTAGTTCTGAGTCTTGGATTATCCACATAATGCAGAATATGAGACATAATGATAACTAGGCAAAGGTCTTATTATCTATGACTTAGTAGCTGCAGAATGCAGAATTTGTGTTTTGTGATTGCTTAATGTTTATATATTACTTATATAATATAAACAAATATAAATTATGCATACATTATCGGGCAGCTGATCTGATAACTGCAATGCTTAGTAGATGACCAGTGGGTAGTTAGTGCATATAACATGGAAACAGAGGACGAAGGGGTGATTCATGTCTTAGGTGGTTCAGGGCAGGGCAACAGGAAATTGCAGTACTCACCAAAGCATTCAATTAAAAATTTATGATTTGTTTATTTTTGGAGTTTTCCATTTACTATTTTTACACTGTGGCTGAACATGGATTAACTGAAACAATAGAAAGTTAATTGTAAAGGGGAAACTATGGCAGTTGCTGAAAATGGAGAAAGACTAAGACATAAATCCACTGCCATTAATAAATAGGAAAAACCTAGATTGCCTAGTAAACAATGTATTCTTGTTGCTATTTTACACTGAATAAGAATGTGTGGTTGAGAAGACCTTGATAATATAATAGTGATGAAGGTTTTTTTCCCTTATGCATATATTCATCATGCTTGAAAAGAATTCAAAGATCAATTTAGTTAGAATGCCTTCGATTAAATGGATGATCCAGTTGTATGTGCTCCATCAGAGCAGTTTCCAAGACTTGTGTACCAATTCTGGGCATATCACTGACTCCTGACATGAAACAGAACAAGACATTGCATTTTTATGCTTTAAATTTTTTTATCTGTTACCTAGAAATTTTCTCTGCTCTTACTCTCTTCCTAAATTATCCACGAAGCAAAAATGAGATGCTGAACATAAGAGCATCTTGGAAAATACAAAGTGCTACAGAACTGCCATGAAGCAAAGAAATGAGCACAAGTCTTTCTAGGGGGTGGGTGGTGATTATGAACTCAAAATTATTGAACTAGCTCTGCTTCAGTTCTCTGAGTTTGAGGCAAGCTGGCCTCTAAATCATTCTCAAGAATGATTCAGATGTAGCTCTATTGCTCTTATTTTATTCCAAGTGGACTGACTCAGTGAAGTCATTGCTAGATACCTGTGTATGTGATTTGTTTCTGTGGTCCTCTGAGGAGTAGTCAAGACTTTTTCAGCTAATCTACAAATCTGGATGGAAATCTCAAATCAGTCAGTTTTAAGATTGCCCAAACATTTATTTCTAACTGATTGAGAGGTGCTGAAGTCACAATAACTCCATGTGTAATTCTGTTTCTATCTCTGTCAAAATCAAGATAGATTGGAAATGTGTAGCAATAGTATTTTTTAAAATCCACAAATTTGTATAGTGATAGATTGACACAGCTTTTGTGCAGTTATTCAGCCAAGACTCGGGTCAGGCTTTTTTATACATTAATCTCATTGACCAGCCTAAGGTGGATTGAAACCTGAAAAATTTACTTTTATATATATAAATTTACATATATATATATATATATATGTGTGTGTGTGTGTGTGTGTGTGTGTGTGTGTATATATGTGTGTATGTCGAATACATATATAAAACCTTAACAAATTTCTTCACCATTGATTACATGTGAAACCTAATTTAAATGGGAATTAGTCTGTGCTAGTTTGTGTTAACCCATTTCATGTATTTAAACAGAAAATTCTGTTTTTGACATCAAGTTGGTTTAGTTGACTTACCTGGTCCT
>NW_022900940.1:10134857-10161340 GCF_012274545.1 Fukomys damarensis
ATGCACATATTTAACAGGCAGCAGGTTTTAAGTGAAGGTTAGCATTTCTTTAATCATCCATCATCTTTCTTGATTAGAAACTAACAAAAACCTTTGTGGTTCCTAATATTTTCTATTTTAACATTTCTTGAATTTGGCTTTCACCAGCCTGTAAGCTTGAGTGTAGTAATTCATAAAATAGGCAGCAAGGATTCAAGAATGAGAAGGTCATACAAATCTCCATCCCATTGTTTTGGAATGCCGTCCAAACCTGCAATTTTATTTTTTGACATTCCATGTCATAAACATTGTGAAAATAAGATAGAAAGGTTTCCAACTGCTGTTGTAAAGAATAGTCACAAGCAGTATTTTAAAATATACAAAAATGGGTCGATTGGGTGGGAGTCAAAATACTGGCAAGAGCTGCCCTATCTTTGGAAGATGTAAAGAAGAATCTGTGTCCTTGAGTTTTCTAGTGTGTAGAAATCTGCACCCACTTCCTCTTGCTTCCAACTTCTTTCTCCATTTGCAAGACCAACAATGTGGGGAATCTATTAATCTCTTTCTAAGTCTGACCCTTTGCTTCTGTGAGCACAGATCCTCCAACTCTAACTCTCTTGCCTGTTTCATTTCTTCTTAAATACACAACCCACTGGAATAATACAGAATTTTTTCTCTAGCTCAGGACCCTTAGTTACATGTGTGAACTCTTCTTTGCCACAAAATAATAGAGTGCCAGACTCTTGGGATTAGGACATGTTTGGGAGGCCCTTATTCTGCCTCTGCCTACCATGATTGTAGAATTGTGAATGCTAACGCCTCCCAAACTTGTATTAATCTTTTCACATCATATTTTACTTGGTTATACAACAAATCAAGGGATTTGGTTTCCTGATTCCTAGATATGCTTAGGAAATTTTGTTATGAAGCTTTTTGACACTATAAATATGAAATTTATTTATTCCATGACCTCTGTCTTAGTTTGTAACTTTTCTCTCTGGCCATATAGTCTCTTTCCCTGTGGACACTGAAATCTTTGGTCTAAATCTTGAATTTCTCTGAGATTTTTCTTCCTAAAATGCCTCTTTTGTCCCCAAATGGTCATTGTTTTATCCATCTGAAAAAAGAAGAGTAAAAAGATGATGTTTTAGGTCTCACACAATTTTTTTTTTGAAGTTCTTTTGTATACCATTCCTCATCTAGCCTCGGTATCTCTAGACTCACTGATGCCTTGAAATTTAACATTCTCTTCATGTATTTTCTTCATGTATTTCAGTCTATAAAATCCCTCCTGTGTCTATTATCAGCCAGATATCTTTTCTATTGCTCTATAACTTTCCCAATGTACACGTTCATGTATTTATATTTAAGGGAAAAGTTATCATGTGTTTGTTGTGTTTTGTTTTGTTTTTTTGGTACTGGGAGTCAAATTTGGGTCCTTGAGCTTGCGGAAAAAGGCAGCAGAACCACTGAGCTAAATCCCTGGCCCTTTGGCTTATTGTTAATGTCAGAAAGAGTTATAAAGAGACTTTAGAGCGAGTGAAGTGTGAATGTAAATCCTAGCTCAGCCATGTATGATCTAAGTGACAGGTCTAATCATTTGATAATTCTGAATGTTCTATCTGCTTTGTAAAGCAGAGATGGTGGTACTCACCTCTAGAGTTTGCTTAAACAACTACAAGATACAACATAACCAAAGGTGACACCGTAGCTGATGTGCAACGAGTGATCATGCATAGCAATGTGTACTTTACTTCTGTAGAGACGACTTTACCTTTTTTGCATTTTTTAAAGTGTGAAAACTCAGCTATATGTTACTTGATTTATCTTTAGAAATTTGTTGCAGAAATTTTCTTTAGCAGTCATCAAAGGACATGCAAAGCATAGATGAGAAATGGCTTGAATGAAATATTGAAAATAGTCCTGATTCCAAGAGCTAGCCTTGCATTTGTTTGATTTTCCATGTCTTTGAGATGACATAGTCTAAATTGTTGGGAAGCCCAAAAATTCTGCATCCATCGCACAAAGTGTCACGATCTAGAATCTCAGTCTGATGTTTTATTTTTTTCTTGTAAAGCCTGAAAAAGCAGAGCACACCTTTACCAAAATCTCTGCTTATTTTAACTGGCTAAGCTAAAGATAAGTCAGAACCTTTTTATAGTGTGACGGTTCAGTCATCCACTCAAGAAGCAGTGTTTCCCATAGCCACACAGTGGCTTAAAAGCTAAGATCCTTGCTTTCAGGCAATTTCTCTTCTAGTGAAAAAATAGCACCCCCGCCAAAAAGGAGAAAGACAAAGAAATGAAATAATTATAGGCTTTTTAAAAAAATCCATGACAAAAATAAGTAATAGCTGAGATACACATAAGAAGGACCGTCTGTGTATTTGGTATGACCTGAAAGATCTAAAGAGTTAGCAGACAAAAGAACTAGCATATGCAGAGATTCTTAAATGGGTTATTATTGCGACAGTAGATGATAGTGTGTTGTTTTTCTGTATCAGTGATTCACTTGTAAGTACCGCAACTTAGGGAAAAGGGGGCATTTCCAGTGGGTACCATTCAAACATCACCTACATGGAATTTAGGTTTAAAATGAAAGAAACAAAAATATTTACATCATTTGCAAAAGGAAAAAAAATCCTGCTTATGTAGAAAGGCATATTCAGATACAGTAAAGTAAGTGTTTGTAAATTTTGGCATAATTTGGCCCCTGACGTTGTCTGACTAGCATTCTGTACTGGATTCTTTCTTGCTGTAAATATGCAATCAATCCATATTTAGACATAAAGGAAGCATGAAGCTTTTATTCCATCTTGCAGTTATGTTCTTTCTCTTTTGCCCAAATGTCAACCCCATGCTGTTACTTAGAAGTGTAACATAAGAAGTTGTTTTTGAATTGAGTTCACAGTGTGAACGACAGTTGAATATAAATGCCATCTACAGAAAAATTGATTACAGGAAAACCATTAGAGCTGTGGAGGGCTACTTTAATGTTGCTCTGTCATTTGATTAATAGAAAATGATTTAGTCTTTGGAAATTGCCTGAAAAGTTTTAAAAAATAGAAAAACTATTTGTTTGTTTAATTTACTATTGACAAACTTGGTACAAACATCACGACATGTGTTTCTTCTTATCCATGTGAGAGTTTTGCTTTTATGGTAATAGAAATTTTAGTTTTATTATAGATATTTGCATATACTTTAATCAGCTGCATCTAACCAGACCTGTTAAGAGTAGTCATATTAAAGTAATAGCATTCTAAAGCAGCTTAAATAAATGTTTTATATTTGTTTGTTTGTTTGTTTTGATGCTAAATATATAATATTGACCTTGTGAAAACATTCATGGATAGGGATAAGAAACATAGACTATAAGAAATTCCCAGCTAATTAGCTAAAACTTCCCTCATTTTATCCTCTTTTGAAAAAAGGATGTAAAGGAAGCAAATGGGCGATATTATTAAAAGTCAATCTTAAATACAATGCTAACTACATTTAGGAAGTGGATCATTCACAGACTTTGGAATTATATTATTAGTAACAAACACTTTGAACATAATTCAATAATAGGTTATATCATAATACCACAGTAGAGAACTGTTCCTCTTAGCAAAGAGTTTTAACATTTATTGAGTTTTTGAAGATTTACCACTGGCAAACTGAAGAATGTTACATATTTTATTTCACATAAATGAAGAAGATTAGAAAGGAGTGATCCGTGTCATGTCAAAGATAAGAAAACTGGGACCTGTTGAAAAGATTTGATACAAATTTATGTCTGTTTGTCCTCAAAAGTGAATTCTTTCTCCACTCTCCCCCATAATAAGTGAAATAAAAGATCCCAAGTAATCCACATAACGGGCCATTCACACCAGTATACTCATTCCTGGTAGTCTTCCTCGTTTTATGGCCATGGGATGTAATGCTTCTGCTTTGAAAGAGGAGATAAATGCAGACATAGGAATGGTATGCCTATTGCCATGGTCACAGACTGCTCCTCTCGTCCCACACAGTAGGCAAAAGTCAATTCTTTGTCTCCCTGCCTGTTGCTTCACCAGTGGACTCATAACGTTGAAAACAACATTTTTCTCTAAAACAAACAGACCCAGCAATAAATGAAACCTTTAGAATCCCTCCTAGTGACAACTGAAGGAGTGAGTTTATATTTTCCTCTGTATTGATTGCATGATGCTATTAACGCTAGTGTTTAGTTTTAAAGAGTAGACATAAAAAAGAAATGTTCCCAAAGAGTATACTAGATATTAAAACTGTGATATCTTGTGAGATGTTTTAATATTACCTCTTTTATAGCTGAGCTTTGGGATAAATTAAAATAGGATAGTTACAAAATCATTATTCCTGTCATAATAATGTGAAAGCATTATTCAGAAATAAAGGTATTAATAGGCATGTACTGTGTATTTACTAAGAATAGAAATTTCTTACCTTTAATTGTGGTTGGGTTTTTATTTAAAAATACTGCAAGACATGCTTGATCCACTTGTCCTGCCCATCTTATAAGTGTATGAATTGCTGTGGATCTGATCATGGAAATGGAACTGATCATAGGACAGTGTAGTGAATGGATTGGCCACATTGTTTTGCCAATGAATCTGCCCACAACACAATACACAACTGATATGACATGAAAGAAAGCACATAGGATCTTGAGCACTTTTCTTAACTATCTGATTGCACTCATTGTTTAAATGCCTCCTATGTGCCCATTATGTTTTAGTGACTAGTAATAAGGACTTGAACATGGCACATGCTCTCAAGAAATTATAGAAGCATATGCCAAAAACAATGATATTTCAGTGTGATAAATCTGCTGAGCCACATAGGAGCATACATAAAACGTTTCTCTACCTACCATATCCCAAATTTGGCACAAGTGGCTGAGTGTACAACGGATGTCCCAGTGGGATACAAGAAAATGTATAGTAGCACAATGAGAGACACACCAGATGAACCAAAGTGTTAGTCTTGCAAGTGATCTATAAGAGAGGAAACAATTTGAGTCAAAACTCCGAAGAAATCATTTTCATTTTCATTAGTCTTATAATGACTTTTAGAGCTCATTTAGCTTTAAAAATTCAAAAAAGATGCCAAAAGCATCTTGCTGGGCAATTTTATCTTTGCTTCTGCTTTTCAGTTAAATTATTTTAATTCTCTCCTATTTTTTAAATCTCAAAAATAATTATGTGGACTCAAATCATTGAGAAACAGCATGTCATCATAGAGAAATACAAACAGGAGATTGGAAACCAAAAGACCAGGTGTCTGATTGACTTTGCTATTTATGAGCTGTATACTTTTGGATAATTGACTTACCAAACTGGTATCTAGGTTTCTTATATGTAAATTTCTCTAGTTGGGAAGAATCCATTATTTAGTAGACTATTTATAAATCCTTCCTCCTTTCTTTACTTCTCAATATCTCTATCCTAGAAAATATTAGTTTTAAGGAAATGGTTAACACCAGTTTTGATTTAGAGATATATTATGGGATTTGTGAATCTCTAGGTTCCCAACAGTTCTGTTTATATTACAGTACATGTATAACTCTAACGTTCCACACAGTTGATTGCACTAAAATACATATTTGGCCAAATCAAGGAAATAATCTATTTTCTCATAGAAATTCTAGCCTGAACTATCTCTGAATAGAGGAGACTTCAAACTTTATGTATTTTGCACAGCTGAGATTTCTGTCACACACACTGAGAATGACAAAAAGCCCTTGACAATGTGAACATGCAGTAGATACTGCTACAAAAAGCAGAGAGAGAATGAATGTCTTGGTTATAAGATTGTTTTGTCACTTGAAGTTCTGGTGCATTCTACCGCGAGTTCCAAGAGTTGCTCTATATGCTTAAAAATCCATTATGAATATTTTGCTTAAAATTCTTGAGTTAGTTTTGTTACAGCTAAACAGTACCAACCAATAAAATATTAAAATAAAAGTCTACTGTATTAGAATGAATACCACTTTACTTGTATACATACATAAAAGAATTGCAACCTGAACCTGTTTTACATGATCATTGACTGATAGCTAAATGCAACAATAGATAATAGGACCTCATATATTAATATAGGATAGAGTAAACAAACCAACAGCCATTATATATAAATGAATACAGGATATTCAGCAAGCCATTATTAATTCTTAAGTCTATCATGAAGATACTCTCCCAAATGACCAGAATTTGAAGAAAGTTGCTTACTCTGATTAGTATTAATGCATTTCAAATAACATCAAAAACATTTAGTTCCTTCTATGCTAATTATGGAAGATTTGTATTTCACTTTCATGTTGATTCATCAGACAGTGACCATGAGCTGATTCATATTCACTTGGATTTGATTATCTTTTAAAGCTCCAAGCCAACCACCAGCGAACATTGCCTGGAAGCTGTCAAACTCTAAATTATGCTTGAACTGGGAGCATGTAAAAACTATGGAAAACGAGTCTGAGGTTTTGGGCTATAAGGTGAGTAGTTTTCTCTTAAATTGTGTCAGTTATGTTTCTAAAGAATCAGATATGTCACAGCCATACAGAAGAAAAATTTTATGCTATGGAAATATAGGAATATTTTTAAATAAAATTGTTTGAAAATGCCATTGCTGCTTTTAAATTCTTCGTTGAAAATGTTTTATGTTTGAATCCCATAATATATTATAAAATATTTTTAAAATTCAATATTTATTTTTTTGTTCAAGGGACTCCCTTTGCCATTAAAAGATAATGCAATAGTGGGGCATAGATATAGGATATGAACAATGTCAAATAATATATTCAAGTGAAATTTATAGAAGATAGGCTGTAGATGATGTGCTCCTTTAACAACATAAAAGGGAACCTAATCATCAAATAACAGAGAAAATTTCATGTCTATCAGTGGCAATAGTCAGCCTCTCTTGGAAGATGCATATATTCACATTTTTTATCCAAACTAACCACTGTAAGCATGCTAGTTAGTGCTTGATTGCACAACATGCACTAGGGATAAAAACCTCCAGGTACTTGATGATTAGAAATTAATCTACTCTTATTTCTGCCAAAATACAAATCCTTTTCTCAAGAGCAAATTAAAGAAGAGACATCACCTGAGTACACCATTTCTATGTGACGTGCACAGTGGTTATAATGATATGCCTGACCCTGTTCTATAAGCGTGTCTGAAAGTTACAAAAGCAACAGAAGAGTCCATATTAATTTGATGCACCATTTTATTCAGATTCTGTATCGGCAAAACAGACAGAGTAAAACTCATATTTTGGAAACAAATAATACATCCGCTGAGTTACTGGTTCCATTTGAAGAAGACTACTTGATTGAAATAAGAACTGTCAGTGATGGCGGAGATGGAAGCAGCAGTGAGGAGATTAGGATTCCCAAAATGTCAAGTAAGTTCAGTCACCAGGCTGCTGTAAACTTTGAATCTAGACAGTTGCAATATGAAATCTGCACTCCAAGAAACTTTCCAAATCTTATTAAAATGTTGAGTTAAAAAAATAAAAGGGATGTTTCCATTTTCAATCGTGACCAAAGATGATGGGCCAATTTTTCTTTAAATAATCTTTGAAATTTTCACCCAATTATAAGTTTGTTTTATGCTTCCTCATTTGAAAATAAAAAGACAGAGGCCAGGGATCTGGCTCAGTGATTCTGCTGCCTGCCTTGCAAGCACAAGGGCCCAAGTTCGACCCCCAATACCACAAATAAATAAAAAGAAAGAAAGAAAGAAAAACAACTATATATATTTGGTACATAACATCACAATTTATTCTATTGGCACAGAACTTAGTTTTTCTGTAAATGTTCAAAGGAATAAGAAGCCTGTATACATGTACCCTTCTTTCTGTAAGCATGACAGACACCACCCATCAATCATTGCATTCATGTACAGCTGAATTATAACCTTCAAATTCTCCTCAGTAAGGGTCTCTAAGCAGGCCAAAATCAGTCCGTCAGAGTTAGCATGTAATAATTTACTGTTTTTGATTTAGAGGAACTATGCACTTACCTGGCTGAAGCCCTGACTAGGTGCAAGTCATTAGCTACCAAAAGGATGGCTAATTTGAATCTGCACTTCAAACATGCTTTAGCAATTTTGGAATTTTTCTTTTCAATTTTTTTTTTCTTTTTTTGGTACCAGGGATTGAACTCAAGACCTTGCGCTTGTGAGGCAGGCAGCAGAACCACTGACCTAAATCCCCAGTCCCTGAAATTTTCCTTTTGGATTTTTACATTTAGCACAGACATCCTAGAGCAGACAGTAAGGATATTTCTTAAAATTAAATATAATGTAATTAAGTAAGTGTGATAAGATATATAATTAGAAGAGAACTATGAACATGTATCTTGTGGTTTGAAGAATTAATCTAGCAAAATATTTTACTTTTTCACAACATATTCTGATTTATGTTTATATTTTGCAGGTTTGAGTTCCAGAGGAAATCACGTCATAGAACCTAATGCCCATTTCCTGCCAGTTGTTGTTGTGACTTTTTACTGTTTTGCTATTGAGCCACTTATAAGATGAATAAAACTGTAAATCTGTGGAAGTTTTCTGCAAGTGAATCATTCTGTAAATATGCTGTCCAACTTCTGTCTCAAGGCACATTCTTAATACAGACTTCTTTGGAAAGAAAAAAAAATGTATATTACTAAGATCTTGTAAATATCTGTGGTACATTAATAAAGCAATTTTAACCCCTTTTGAATTTTAAAATTCACATGTGATTATGTATGTTTCAAGGTTCCAAGTCAATCTGTGAAGGTGTAACTGTTGTGTCTTTCAAGTAACTTACAGAAAGAGTGTGGCATAAATAAGTTCCCATGATGACAATGACTGATACAAAATAGGTTTGAATCTAAGTGCTTTTTTTTTTTGTTTTGTTTTGTTTTGGTACCAGGTATCAAACTCAGGACCTTGCACTCACAAGGCAGGCACAGTGCCACAGAGCTAAATCCCTTGCCCAAATCAAGTGCTTTTTAATATACTCCAGGAAATTTATTTCATCATGTAAAATTTCACCCTAATTCAAAATAAATTTTAATTAATTGTTTATAGTGGGGATTCTTTAAAAATATCAGCTATTCTGAAGCATGGTATGGTTTTTTCTCTTAAGTTGGAACAAAACTATTAAAATATTTTAATATCATGATGATTTTCTCAGCTCACTTCTTAGAAGATTCAATAGTGATTATGAAGAATAAGGGCCAGGGATTTAGCTTAGTGGTTCCACCACTTGCCTTGCAAGTGAAAGGACTCGAGTTCAATCCCCAGTAGCAAAACAATACAAAAAAAAGAAGGGAGTGCTATGAAGAAAAAAAGTTTTGCCCCCCTCCCCCACCAAAAAAGCTGCTGGGTGTGGTGGCTCATGCCTGTGATCCCAGCACTCGGAGGCTTAGGCAGGAGGATCTCTTTGAGTTTGAGACCAGCCTGGGCTACATAGTGAATTCCAGGTCAGTCTCAACTACATAGTGAGACCCTGTCCCAAAAAACAAAAATAAAACAAACAAAAAAGCTAAAAGAACACCCATTTCATATAATCATCGGACAATTCTGATACATAGTACAAAAATTTGTTTATGGTAAAATTAACTCTTGATGATTCCATGTTATGCTAAGTTAAAGTTGTGTGAATAAGTCTCAGGTAATTGCTACAAACTGATAACGCTGTTTGTGACTTTATTCTTATACAATAAAGAAATCTGGGAACAGAATTGTTTAGCCAGGTTTTCTACATTTTGGTCAAAATAACCCTGCATCAAAAAAGATTTAGAAAGATGTGTAGGTTGACACGCTCCCATGATCCAGTTCAGGTAGGGGCCTCAATTCTTGGAATTGCACAATCTGGAGAAACCTTAAAGTGAATGCCTCTCTGTGAAGTCATCCATTTCCATCACAAATAGTCTTGAAGAATGAGATCCTGCTGCCAGTATACTACTCCTTCCAGAAATCCTGGTTTACTTTATTGAGGGACTAGGAGTAAGAAAGGCTCATTCTACTTTTGCCACCTTAACTTGTATGAACTTTGAATTATGTTGGCAATACTTGAATTACTCTTAAAACCCTCAAATAACACAACCCTCCAAATTGGGTGTGTAATTTTTCAATGCTAAAATAATTTAGAACTCTTTAAAATGTCCACGTGTAGTCAGCAACAGAAGAATATTAGCTTTGCTTAGTTTCAAACTTGCTCTTTCCTGAATAGAGGGAAAGCACACAGTACAAATTAATGAGCCTGTTCTCCTCAGTGCTGGAAGATCTGGCTGTGCTTTTAGGGATTTGAAACAACACATTTTTCAACACACTCATGGTAAGAGCTGTGCGTCCCTAGGAGCCATGGTTGTTGAAAGGCAGACATCAGCAAAGGATAGGTAGAAAAGGTAGAAGTGCATGGGACCAGTGAGCATCTGGCTGTATCTAATGGTTATCACAATAAGTGAATTTGCCAACAGAGTTGCAAGATAAGAGGTTCAAGAAGACTGCAAAAACTATTTTCTCCTCTAGAACATCTTGTGTTAACCCAAATGCAATGAAGTCATTCACATTGTTATTCAGCTCCCTAGCTACAGTAAATGTAGAAGAACACAGCTGAGAAGTGGTTGATCTGCAAAGAAGATTGTTAAAGTGATGATTTTGCAATAACAGTAGATTTGAACTCAGTTTTAAACTTTGCAGTTGTAAATACAGCAGCATATAGAATGCAATGAATCTCTAAGTTTTGTCCTAAATAATAATCATTTGGGGAACTTCTTCAAAAGCTGCTCATAGTTTAACTAGAAGCATTGATCCAAAGTCTTCCTGTGTGGGACAAATAATTTTTTGTTGTTGTTGGGAACTGTGGGAGAGAAAATACTCAAAAATTATATGCCAATGTCTAGAAACTAAAGATTGTTTTATATGACATTAATCAAGTAAGTGTTATGTATTGAAATTTTTTATTCGCATAAAAATTAAAGATTCTAGTGGACACTTATGTGTATATAAATTTTATATGTGTAAATACTGTATATGTTCCTCAATTATTGCAAAACCAGAAGTATGAAATTTAAAGATGCCTTTTGAGAAAATGCATTTCTGGATTTGAAAACCAGTTTGCACTCACTTTGCTATCTTGCCTGGATTATGTTTAAGAAGAAATTATTTCTTCAACTTTTGGCTCAGGTTGGCCATAATTTTACATTCATTTTTGGTCCAGACACATGAAATATTGGAATACATCTTTGAGGCTGACATTATTAAGGAAAATTATTATATATTTGAAAAAATCCAGGTCTCATGTTAAATGTTTAGCATTGAATCTCATATTGTATGGATTGAACTTAATATGTCACTTATTATATACCTCTAATCTGAATAATGCCTTAACTGATACATGATATTCTTGCCATTTTTTTCAGAGGCTTTTGTATTGATATATTTTTTTGTCTCTTAAAACACATTTTTAAATTTTTATTTCACATTTCAACATGCAGATGTTTTCCCATTGCTCTACACTAGTCTCATTTGCATAATACATATATAGAATCGCAATCATTCTGTAATATTTTACCTTATTTTCATAGACTAGGCATAACACAACCATTTTAGCCACTGTAAATTAGCAAATCAAAATTTCATAACTTTCACTATTTTTAAGTTGTTTTCAAATTTCTACTCATAAAAAACTTGAGTAAATCACTTCTCATTTAACATTTTAAACTTTAATAATATTAAATTATGAGAATTACTGAGGCATTAATATTTATAGATATTTTAATAATTTTAACTGTTATTAAATAGCTTTCCAATTTTGTTGTGTCAATATTGACTACAGACATTTTATGTTAGAAAAGGCATATTTTCACAATAAAATATCCAAAGTTTACAGTAGATTACAAGGTTATAAAGTACCTTTCAAAAATACATAATTCTTCAATCTCACTTTCCAGAGGCAGCTGTTAATTCCTCACATATTATCTTAGATTTTTTCAGAGATGTACATGGACGTATGTCTGTTAAAATTTCCCTTTTATGTACAAATTGGATTATTTTTCCCATATGTTCTAAAACTATAATAATATGGAACAATTTTTAATAAAAATATAACCCAAGGTAGTGTCTCACCTGCTTGATTACTAGAATAAAATTTAGGACACATATTTTAAAAACGAAGAAGAACTCGTGGGTGGCATATAGTCTTAACAGGCTTCTTAACTTGGTGAAAGACAAGTTATGTGTCCTCCTCCCTAGATTGGAGATTGAGAAATATATTCTACAATTCATTTTCTGTTGATCTAGTAAATTAGATACATAGGCATTTGTGCACAAGTTCCGAAGCTAAATCAGTTTTTATGACTGTTTTCAGAAAATTCTTTTAGCTCATAATTTCTTGAGAACTAAAAGTCTGTACTATTCAACTTTAAACATATAGTTTATATGTTCATTAATTCATAGAAACTTTGTAGAATATAATTTTTCCACTAATACTAAGCAGTTCCCCTTATACTTTTCTATTGATAATGAGACCTGAGGCATGTATTTTAACATCTACATTTCACTAATGTCAGGATAATGTACATAGAGTATTTTGCATTTCGTGGGACACCATAAGTGTTCTATAAATAGAGACACTGACATCTTCTACTATGAATTAAACCTCTAATAAAATAAATTGCTATATTTTAAGTGTTCAAAGTAGTATGAAAAATATTTAGTCTTTTTTATGTCAGAAGACATAATACCTTTTAGAAAAATGAGTTGTCCGCCTACTAAACACTAAAAAGTACTGAAGAATGACACAAATCATTGTCTGTCTTCTCATTTAGGGAAATAATCTGTATCATGTACATGCTCCTCTGGAATAAAGAAAGATTTCCAGTGGATCCTTTATTGACTGGTTAGATTATTATAATAAACTCTTAGAAATATGATAACTCATTTTCATGTTTCTTACAGGAAAGGGAAAAGATGTGATTGTGCCTGGAATGAGCCACAGAAGAAGCAAGGAGTAAGCACTGGGAGAGTTGATGCATTTGAAAAAATGAATGTGATATGGAACTAAAAAGCTGTGGGCTGCCCTCACAATGTTAACTTTCAACTCAGCTCTATTTGCTCACATCTTCTCTTCACACTATAATCCTTCTGGCTCAGTGCCTTTTCTACCACTTCTGCCTTTTTCTACACCAGAGGATGACTCATCAGAGGGCAAGTCTTTATCTTTGAAAGCATGTAAGTGCAACTGGTGAAGGATGACCTGGATCCCACATGGATTCCAAATGCTATAGTGTAATCCTTACCTGCCAGAAGAAATTCCAATACTTTTATGCTTCTATTGACTATATACTCTGTATGTACTACAACTTGTTATGTTATTTTCTTTAAAACTACATATTTATTTCAACAGAGATGTTTTATTGAATTTTAGGAATTTATTAATCATACCCTTGTTGAACTCAGTACCTGTATCAGTGAGGATTCCCCAGAGAAACAAAACAATAGCATGTGTGGTGGCGGGTACAGAATATAAGAAATTAATTCATGAGATTGCAGGCCAAGAAGTTTAGGTAGTCTAGTTCCAAACTGAGTTCAAGTTTGAACCAATAGAGTTGTCAGTGGAACAATTTAAATACTACTTTATTTGTTTATAAGGTGACATGTTGGACACACAAAAATCAATAGCTTCCCTGTTCATGAAAAACAGGCTCACAGAAAGAGGAACTAGAGAAACAACTCCCTTCACAATAGCATCCAAAAAAGTGAAGTACTTAGGAATCAACCTAAGAAAAGAAAAAAAAGGACCTTTACTCTGAAAACTATAGCACTCTGAAAAAAGAGATCAAAGAGTATATAGGAAAATGGAAAGACACCCCTTGCTCCTGAATAAGAAGAACCAATAGAGTGAAAATGGCCGTACTTCCAAGACTGCTATATAGCTTCCATGCAATCCCAATTGAAATTCCAGCAGTGTACTTCACAGACCTTGACAAAACAATCCAAACATTCATTTGGAAAGGGAATAGCAAAAGCAATTCTAAGCAACAAAGACAAAGTGGGGGATATCAAAATCCCCAAATTGAAACTAAACTACATAGCTACTGTGATAAAAACAGGATGGTACTGGCAAAGAAACAGACCTGAGAACCTGTGGAATAGAATAGAAGATGAAGAAACAACTCCAGACGCACACAACCATCTCATCTTTGACAAAGGAGCCAAACACTTTCACTGGGGAAAGATAGCCTCTTTAAAAACTGGTGCTGGAAAAATTGGGTCTCAAATTGCCAATGATTAAAACTAGGCCTATCTCTCACCATGCACTAAACTAAAAGTTGAAATGGAATAAAGAGTAAATATTAAAACAGAAACACTAAAGTGGCTGGGAGAGAGGTTAGAACTCTTGAAAATATTGGTGTAGGAAAAGGTTTCATAAACAAAACCTCAGTTACACATGAACTAGCATAAAGACTCAACAAGTGGATTTCTTTTTATTTAAAAGCTTCTTCACAGCAAGAGAAACCACCAACAGTGTGAAGGGACAACCCACAATGTGGGAAAAATTATTTTACTATCTGTCCTTCAGATAAAGATGTACTATCTAGAATACGTAAAGAATTTTTAAAAATCAGACCTCCCAAATTTAAAGATCCAATCCAAAACTGGGCACGTGAAATAAACAGACATTTCTCAGACAAATAAACATATGAAAAAATGTACATCACTGATCATTTGAGAAATGCAAATAAAAACAACACTGAGATTTTACCTCAGCCCAGAAAGAATGGCTGCTGTCATGAAATCAACTAATAACAAATGCTGGCAGGGCTGAGAGGAAAAAGGAACCTTTCTCTGCTGTTGGTGTGAGTGTAGACTGGTGCAACCACTGTGGGAATAAGTATGGAGATACCTCAATGAACTAGGACTAGACATCTCATTTGACCCAGCTATTCCCCTGCTGGGCATCTTTCAGTAAGAATGAAAAGAAGCATGCCACAGTGATATATGTGCACCCCTGTTCGTAATGGTAGAGTTTGTAGTTGCTAAAACATGGAAACAGCCCAATTGCCCATCAAATGGAGACTGGGTAAAGAAAATGTGTGTGTGTGTGTGTGTGTGTGTGTGTGTGTGTCTGTGTGTGTGTGTTTTAAATGGAGAACTACTCAGACATAAAGAATGAGAAATTAGAGGCATTTGTAGCTAAATGGATGTGCATTGAGGCTATATTCTTACGTGAAATAAATAGGACACACTTGTAAATGTGGAATAGTTTCTCTGGTGTGAGAAACTGAAAGTGTAAATAAGGATCAAATGGTATAATAGATAATGTATAATAGGAAGAAAGGTACAAGGGGAAAGGGAAATGGGAGGTAGGGAAAAGGAAAGAAGAAATGGAAGTAATACGAGAAAATTTAAAAATGGAAAGATGGGTGGAGGGGTTTAAGGGGAATAGGAAAAAAATAAGAATGAAGATATATTATGTAAAGGTGCAAATCTCCAATGATGAATATCATTATATTGTATACTTAAAATGTACCAATAAAATCAGTTTTTAAAAGTGAGGTGTTGGGGTTATGAGTTCTCAGAGAACCTTTAAAGCCCTATAATTTTATATTAAACTATATAGCGTAACCACTTGTTGTACAGACAATGTTTTAGAACAACCTGTACATACTCTGAATTGCTTTCCCAGTTTTTTTTTTCCTCTGTTGTCACTGGTTGTGTTGAACTCTCTTAACTGGAATTTACACTACTACACTTTAATATGCTTTCAAACTACAAATAATAGTCAGAGTTATCAACCCTGCTCCATGGGACCCCTGGAAAATCTCTGATAACTGGAGTATCTACTGAGAGCAGAGGTATGAGAAAGTTTGCCTTATTCAATGAATCACAAAATAAAAATCCATATAGTTTGCTAAGATTTTTATAATGAATAATATATGAAAATCTGGGGTAGTCTGACTTTCTTGCCTTTTGCTTTGTAATATCTACTCTGATAAAGTTGGGAGTAAAGGGCTAGTTTGGGTTTTCTGTTTTAACCTATTCTTACTTCTTAAAAATTACATTATCTTATGTCATTATATCGTTTTATATTATTATTTTAAATGTTTCTCTTTTGATAAAGATCAGAAGTTGAAAATAAGTGGTATTTAGTTTACCTTATATCGTAATTATTTCTTTCATCTCCTTTCCATCAAATTAATAGATATAAATTTAAGAATACTGACCTAGAGATTATGTGCCAAGATTTTTTTTTTTTGTAACCTTCAACACCAGCTTTCTGAGTTCTATGGAATTATGGTTTACATTCATTATTCAACTATCAGCCTAAGAAATGTTTTCTAGCATTTATGACAAGCAATGATTCAAATTATAAGAAAAGTAAAATGTCAAAGCCCTGATTTTTTTTTCCTTAAAATTTGGAGATTGTTTAATTTCTACTTATACTTGTTTTAAAAAATTATTTTTCTTTTCCCATGAAAGTAGAGTGTAGCTGTGACACTTTCTTCCACATCTGAGCAAAATAATGTTTATGAAAAGATAAATACATTTATCTCCTTATTTTTAAAAGTCAAAAGGCTTGTATTATTCAAGATAAACCATAATATCCCTCTTGTTCTTAATGTTCCAGTGTTTGTTTGTATGTTTTTGGTACCTGGGATGGAACTCAGGACCTTGCACTTGCAAGGCAAGGGCGGTGCTGCTGAGCTAAATCCCAGGTCTAATGTTCCAGTTCTTAGTAACAATTGCCATGGTCCTGGATAGGCAAAAACATTTATTTAAATTAATATTTAAAACACATATTTGCATTCTCAAGTGATTTATACAGCCAACAGTTACAATTTGTTTCTCCTAAATTTTCTTAAGAAAATAATTAATTTTCTGTTATAATCCTGGCTGAAATAATAAACTAATTTGAGTTCCAGATTTTGGTGGGTGAATAACATATCCTTAAAACAAATAAAATGAGTAAAGCTAAAATTATTGGAATATAGAAGTTTTTGGGAAAACATCAGAAAGGCTAAGTAATTTTGCTATTATTCATAACACATTCTTTAATAGCTGGTTAGGCATGCCTTAGGAGATATTTATTTTTTTCAGAGGAAAGCTCTACAGAGAAGCAAACTTGCCACTCTTTGAATAAAGGTAGGAAGTTTCAACTAAATGAGAGAAAAATTCTGATGTAAAAATGCTTTGCTCCACACCTCCATCAAAGAGTAGAAGGTGTGCTAGGCTGGAAATTTTTGCTCTTTTGCTACATTATTTCTGGAACTGAATGCTCTATCAGGTATAGCCCTATTTTGGGGTAGTGTTAATTAATATTTATAAGTCATTTTGAAGATGATAAGCACAAATTCTAATAATTTTTATGACAATGATTTTTTCCCACAAGTATGTTTACTTTTTGCAATAGTATTTTGAAAAACCCATTCATTAGTGACTGAGGTCAGGTACTATGCATGGAGAAAAATAGTAACTGGGAAGTTCGATAGGTAATAAACTTGAGATACAGAAATTTTAGATAAATCCTCAATAGCATGCATAGACTAAGTAATTTTAATTCAAATATGAAGTACCTATATTTATTAATGATTGAGTTTTCAACTTGTGAAGTAGGTGTATATTTTTTTTTCTCTCAGGCTCTTCAGCTAGTAACAATAATGACTTAAGACAAATTTAATACTTTTAATTGTAGTTATAAAATCTCCCCAACCAAATTTGAACAGATTAATTTCATCCTACCATTGCTGACAGCAAAGCAGCAAAGTATAATTAAGTATAGCCCTGGTCTTCTACATCAGATCTTTTTCCTTATGTGTTTAAAAATGAAAGCTATCATCTAAATGATACTTATGTTTGCAAACTCATATAGAGCTATTTTTTAAATACTAAATCCTTAAGAGAGTATAGCCTTCAGAAGTTTTTAATAGAGAGTCCTAAAGGCAAAGACATAGCTCAAATTATTTTGAGCAGTATTTGGAATTAATATTCCAAGCCAGATGATAGCTGAGGAAATAACCTACTTAAAAATATTGAAAACTTACACCATTTGTCATCAGTAGACAAGAGAGAAAACAATGTGCAATACATACCTGTGATTATCAATTATTTTACTAAGCTTGTCTACCTGAAATTAATGTTTTTGATTTGAATATGTCATGCCTAATATTATAGTATGCTACTATATTTTACATTTTGTTAGATTTCACTATATTTATAATAGTATTTATCTCTTGTCTCATTTTTCTACTAAATGAATAAGAGAAGAGGACTATTTTTATTCCCTCTCAAATATACACCTTCAGAAAAGTGCTTGACTTCCATTGTTGCTCAAAAGATATGTTTTAATGAATAAGTCACCAACAGGAGTGTCTGGATGTGTACTGACTAAATATCATTGTTATTCCTATAAAAGTTTACTTAAGAATATTATCATTTTGTAAATCTTCCATACTGAAATATTACAACTTAATGGGAGCTACAGTTGTCATATCTCTGCCTATATATAAATGTTTTAATTTTTTAAAATCTTCTTAAATTAAAAATAATTTAAGTGCAATAATTTGAACACAAAATTACAAGATTATATGAGTCCTTTTTTCTCTAAAGATTTTTCACAGACAAAATATTAAGAGTCTGTTCATAGAAACATAACTATTATAGTTGTATAGTCAACTGAGGGAGCAAAACCCAGGGTGTCAAAATGCTGTGTGAATCACTCCAAAGTCTAAATTGTAATTACATTCCCTGCAGTCAAATGAATGAAAGTCTATAAACCTGACCATACATGGTAATAAAATGTAAAATATGTTTTATACTTCAATATCTAATCCATATTTCAGCCAGGATTATATTTTTAGTTGGTATATATAAAAGAACGTTATGACATCCTCCTAGGTGAAATTTCCTTATATCATACTGAAAGATTCAGACAATTTTTTCCCTAATTTTTCAAAATACCTGATTGATTAAGTGCAAATGTTGGAGGAAAAAAAATTTCTTTGGGCATTAAGGAAGTTGCAAAAATTTAGCCCAAGGCAAACACCAGCCTCAGACTGTTAGATGTCATCTATTTTTTTGGATGTTTGAAACTGTCTAGATTTACATATCACATTTCATGTACATGGAGCTTTTCTTGGATAATGTTAGCCTGTCTTCCTCATGATATTAATCTAATGAACTAGCAAACGTGCCCTCTCTTCAAGATGAAGCACTCATCACTTCATTGTGTTCTTATCACAGTGTCTGCAATCTATTTATGAACATGTATTGCAATTTTATGCATTTGAATTTTGACCCTTAATATTTATGTTGTAATATAGTTTGAAGGTAAAATCACTGGAGTAACTAAGTCTAATTGTATAAACTTAAGAAAGAAACTTATCCGCTCTAAACTTCTGTTTCATCATCTGCAAAACAAAATTGGCATACCTTTGCCCACTCGTAGTGAAGTGGTTCTAAGGAATGCATGGCATGAAGTCTAAAGAATCTACAGATTTTGCATTATTAAAAACATTAAAATAGGCACGGATTGGCTCAGATTCTCTTTGCGTTTACTTTTTTATGAGTGATTTTCAGATTAGGATGGTTAAACTCAACTGTAGAATTGGCTAAGACTATTAAAACATATTTCTGGGTATATATAGTTGGATCATGGAGGTACAACCTCAGACAATATATCTGGTCACAGGCCCTTTTCTTTCTACAATGTTTCTCTCTCTGCTTCTTGGCTTTCATGAATTGAAAAGGTTTTCTCCACCAGACCCTCTGGCATACTATTTCTGCCTTGGAGTCAGCCAAACGTGGACAACCCCGCCCCCACCGAAACCAGCCAAAATTAAGCTTTGCGTCCTTAAATTGTGCCAAGTATTTTGGCTAATACAAAAAATTGTACCAGAGAAATGGTATCCTTACTTTGATTATACCTGATCACGAAGCTTAGAAACTTTTGAAACTTGTTTGCATGCGGAATTTGGAAAAATCTGGAGATGTGGGCTAAAGACGTCCCAAAATGCAATTAGCAGAGCTTGATGGGCAATTTCAGCTCTAGCTCAGAAAATCAAAATACTGACAGTAACCTGAACAGCGTATGAGGAACAAAGACTATTAGAAACCATACTAGAGGCTATACATGTTCTGTCAAGAACCTATCTACATTGAATCCATGTGGTTCTGAAGAGATTAGTGACCTTAGAAAGAAGCAGTACTTTGAACTGAAGAAAGATGCCTTGAGGGCATCTCAGGAATTGGCAAGACTGTACTTATTGCAAGCTCAATGCTACTCTATGGCCAAACTGTAAATCTTTCATTTCACAAGATTGTCCCTGAGGTTCTACTAAGGAAAAGCCACTTAGGAAAGTGTTCCCCAAAAAAATCTACCATAGAGACATTAGAAAATCCCTGCACCCATGGTCCACAAGGGCCTCGATACTGCTTGTGCTCAAAGCACACCTTGGTATCATCTGTATGATGCTGGTTTTACAGACATGCTGTATGCATGAGGTATGGAGGCCTGGAGGCTTCCACCCAGATTTCCAAGAAAGTATGGAGAGTCCAGGCAATTTGTTCCTGATGGGATAATTCATGAAGCTATTAGAGTAAAGTGGAAGGTACAGTCCATACCATTTCCTGGTATCAATTTTCTGTATTAGTAATTTTTCTCTTGTTAGAACAAAATACCTGATATCTAAAACTCAAGATAGAGAGGCTTAATTTTGGCTCATAGTTTCAGAGGGTCAGAGGAAGCCATTTCTTTCTAGGTACTAGCTATAGACTGAACCCTCTGAAATGGTGAGCAAAATTAAACTTGTTCTTAAGTTGTGGGTGTCAGGTATTTCATCCTAGTGATGGAAAAAGCTATTGCCTTACAGGCTGTTGCAATAGTATCTTTCTGAGGTGAATTATGTCAATTCCTAATTTACCTATTCTGTCATTATTCTTTTCACAGCATATTACTTTAGAATGATTTATGGAAACATTTCATTTTAGTTTTCATGGACTAGGAGTATTTAATGTAAGAAAATGTAATGCATAAAACTAAATAAACTCTATATTCCTTATAACACTAAAGAATTTTTCCTTCATTATTGATTTTCTTTTTACACTGAGGTCAGAAACTTTGCAGTCATGGAATAGATTAGCATTTCTTATTCATCTAGTTATTCAAAAAAACATTATTTATTTATTATGTTCTGTACATTGCTCTTGGCACTGCAAAAAAAAAAAAAAAAAAAAAAAAAAAAAAAAAGCAAAGAGAGGAAACGTCACCAAATAACAGAACAGGTAGTAAACCAATCAAGTCTTTGTCCTTAAAAAAATCATAAAGTGTAAAAAGATGGTGTGATAGAGAATAAAACAAAAGATCAACATTGGATGGTTGGAAGCTTCTTATTAAAAATGCTCCATTTACACAGAGTGCTGAAAAAGGAAAGGTCATAGAAGGAAGGGACAAAAACATATTCAAGATATTAAATTAAAAACTATCTGCAAAAGGCTTAATGAGGGCAAAAGATGGTTATACTCTAGATACTCAAAGAAAGTGGGCGTGAGTGGAGATGACCAAAGCAGGATTGTGGCATGAGTTCACCGAGATAATCCACACATGGTTATCATGAGTTTTTCAGGTCCAGAGAAGAAATTTTGGTTTAAATTTTAAGTATTATTTATGTTTTAAGAAGCCAATCTAGCTACTGTGCAATAAATAAATTTTCAGTAGTCAAGAATGGAAAAAAAATTCTAATAGTTTTAAAAAAGATAAATGATGGCTAGACTTCGAAGGTAGGAGGGAATGGTTGTCTTCAGATAGTCGAATATTTGCCAAATGATGGAATATAAAGAGCACGGAATGCCTTTTTTATTTTTTGGTAACTGTTATTAAATGCATAAGCCTAGGGAAAGAAGATAGCTTAATAATGTACAAGATAGGGAGGGAATGAAGGTGTGGTTTTTGGACATGGGAAATTAGGGATATCTGTGAGAGACTTTGATGGAGATGAAAGTAAGTCTATCTTAGTATTGAGTTTTTTCAACTCTTTGTTTCTTTTCCTGCTTCCTTCCTATAAGAGTGAATTAATTGGAGATTGTGTATTCCCCAGCACTAGTTAATATAATGGAAGTATAGCAGGCTTTTGAGAAATATATAAAGATAACAAAACGATAAGAAGAAAAAATAAATTTAATGTTTGTTTTCAAGAACATCTGAGTATATTTGTCAGTCATAAATTTCAGAACAAAAAGAATCAAAATACAAGAATATAAAATTAATATCAAATACTTCAGGTTTCCTGTAAACTATCTTTAGTATTATAAAATGTATCTTAAAACAGGAAAAAGCAAAATTTAATGTGAATCTTTTGTTTACCTTATGTGAGATGAGAAACATTTTAAAATGTCATGCCCAGTGATTTTAAATGAACTATTTGCTAGGATTAGAATTTAAGATGACTTTGTTGACTCGGGTGCTAAAGGATTGTTCCGTAAGGTGGTGCTATTGAGAGAGGGGGAAACTATAAAGTGGAACTAGTAGAAGGAAGTTATATTATTGTGTGTGAGATCTTGAATATAATATTAAGTAGCTACTCTTTTTTTTTTTTTTTTTTTTTTTTTTTTTGTATTGGGGAATTGAACTCGGGTCCTTGAGCTTGCGAGGCAGGCGGCAGAACCACTGAGCTAAATCCCCAGCCCTTGAACGGAATATTGAGGCCCTGCCACTGCCTCTCTCTCACTTCCTTTAGGCTACCAAGTAAACTACATCCTTTGTAATGGACTTCTACACAGATGTACTGTTAGCCACGTGCCCAGAAAAATGGAGCCAACTAGTCATAAGAGTGAAAACTTTGAAAAGTTGAACCAAAAATATACCTTTTCTCCTTCATATTGATTGATTTTAGATATTTGTCACAGACAGAACGCTGATACACTCACTTTATAGTTACCTTGCAGTTTTACATCTACCCATATATAAAAAATTATTTTTTCTAGATTTGTTATAAGAACATTGCACAAAAATGTTATTAATTTTGCTTTTCCTTCTTATAATGTATATCAGACATTTTTTTCATAATATCAGTTGCAATAAACATGAATCCTGGTATGAGAGCTTTACTATTTAGAAATCTTAAAAAATCAGTATGGCAGGCTTAATAGTGGTACCTCAGAGATGTCTGTATCTTAATTCCCAGAAATTTGGACTATGTAACTTTATATGACAATAGTGATTAAATCAGGGATCTTCCTATAGAGAACGTAGTTTAGATTATCCAGGTATGCCCAAAGTGATCATAAGGGTATTTTAGAATAACAGTCAGTCACAGCGAGCTGCTCTATAACAGATTATATGGGCTGTTGCTGGCTTTGAAGAAGCAGGAAGTGGGCATAACCCAGGCTTTGAAGGAGGAGGAATGTGAGCAACCTCTAGGAGCCAGCAGAGTAAACCAAATAGACCTTCTTTTAAAGCACCTAGAAGAAATATGGTCCTGTTGAAATCTTTATTTTAGCCCACTGAAACCCAATGCTTTTGCAAGTTTGTGGCATAGTAGCAACAGGAAGCAAATACAGTGAATTTTAGGCTGGTGTCAAGTTCACACAGTGAATGCACAGATAGGTATAAAATGGATAAGTCAAATGAGAAAGCCCATTTCACTTAACCATCACTGTAAAAGCCTCACATATGTTCACATATACACGTAGTTGTATAAGTAAATATCCATATTACGCAACTGTATATGTACTCAGGCGATTTGTTTGTACACACACAATAACATGTATTGAATAACATTACCAATGCTATACTCTCTCTTTTATTTTGATTATATGAGAATAGCTCAACTTTGTGATGTGAGAGAGCGGAGGTACATTTAGCATCAAAATGTTACTAAATATGTTTCATATGACCTGTTCTGTGAGATGCTGAAGGTGTATTTTATACTCAAAAGAAATAATACTTCTGCCAAGGTTATCCGCAGGTGTCAATCAATCGTGATTCATGGATTTTTGTTAGTGTATGAGCACGCTTGTGTGGATATCTGTGTGTACTTATTTTTAAAACACCGGGAGTGTTCATAACAGTAATTATCACCGATTATTGTTGTTAAATGCTTTTTGATTTAGATATGCTGACTCTAAAATCAAAACAAACAGCAATGAAGGAGAAGTGATAACCAGGTCTGTAGGAAGGTGAGAAAAAGTAAATGGAAGATGCTTCAGTGTAGGAATTAACTTGTAGCATGTATAATGCCAGAGGTTGGGGAGTTTGGCTTAAAAAAAAAACCTAAAACAAAAAAACAAGCTTTTAAGTTGCTGGGTGGAAATGGTTAGAGTGTTTGGAAAGGAGCAGAGTGCCAGTGCCTAGTGCCAGGAAGAAAACAGATCAATTTGCAATTCCTTCATTTTCCATATGGATGATATTTAAATATGTAAAGTACAAAGTATCTACCATATGAGGCATTATGATGCTTAGATGAACCAATGTATATAAATCACTTGGGATAAAGTAGGTATTCCACAAATATTACTTTCTTTCTTTCTTCTTCTCTGTTCTGAATGCTTCAGAAAAATACATCCCCAAATCTACTGCTATATAATGATATACGACATAGATATTTGTGTCTCTTCTTAAAACACCCTGGACTCAGGTTGCCTTTTCTATAGCACTTCTCAGAGCCTTCAGTTTTGTGGTATGCATAATCATTCTTTGAGGAACCTAGATTATGCAACATAAATATTAACCATTCCTCATCTTTATTTGTCAATAGAGTTTTTTTCATAGAGAATTTCTTGAGATAAACTACACAAAGTGTAAAACTCCACTCATAGAATACATTTACAATGAAGTCTTAGAATCTGGCATCGAGGACTATAAACCTCCAATCTATCAGCAACATTTTTTTAGTGTTCATTTAAAAATAGTTTTTTAAAGAACGATGCTCTCTATTGTTCCTTTAGCAGAAAATTGTGCCTATAAAGTTGTATGCAGTATGCACAAGTTGTATGGAGTTAAAAGAGACATATAGCATGAGATTATTATGAGGCTTTTGCACCATTCACCTGCTATCTGCTTTACCATGTGAAAGGAATACAGCCGGTGGCTCCTTAATACCTTGGTAGTCAAAGTAAAGGGAAAGTGTACACCTTTGGGCCTAGAGGCCACAAGGTGGGGGACGGTGCATGAATAAACACAACCAGATCATCCCTGTGAGAAACAATTCAATTCAAAACAAATGTCTTACCTTTTAGAGAGCTAGTAGAGTCTGGTGCACAAGTAATACAGATCCTTTTAAAAATTTTTATTTGATTTTAAAGCATTATGATAGTGCAGTAAAAAATTAATTATGGTATATATCCCACCCTTCTCATCTGCTGAAAAACCACACATGAGCTCCTTTTTGCCTCTGTGATTCAATATTGAAAATGAAGAGTGATGGGGAAAGGGACAAAAAGAAACATGATAAGATATTAATTCATTTCTTTTTATTATAAATGCATTAACAATGTAGTCCACGAAATGTTGAACCTATGAAAGACACTTGCCCAAAAGAAACTTTCCATTGTCGATTATGTTTAGGGCATACTGCCCTATACCCCATTCAAGAATTTCATGAGGTCATTTGTCACTAATCTAAAGACTCCTAGAAGTCCTGCTACAAGTCCAAAAGCACCATTTACCGTGATCTATACCAATATGTCCAAAAGCATTGTATCATATTAAACATTATTCCAATAAATTTATGAAAGTCATGTAAATGATATCCCAGCAAGTCCTTGGAGATGCTCAGTAAGATGATATTCCAAATCCTCAAGTCCTCTGTCATTCCTGGAGCATCTCATTCCCCAGGAGGACACAGGAATGATTGGGTACCTCCAGCTCTGTGGAATGAGGAAACTTCTCTGGAGAGTGCAGATCAGGCCCCACAGTGTTAATTTGTGGCTGAAAAAACTGTTTTGCACCACTGATGTGTGGGACCACAGTGCGGGGTGAATGGACGAACAGGACAGGGCAGCTTCTCAGGAACCAACTCACCTAAGGGAATACCCCTTCTCTCTGTTACAGCTCACACTAGATCTTGCCAGCTGCAAGGTCCCCCCTGCCCAAATAAAGGGAACAGCATAATTTATATAGAGGAAAAAGTTGGGAGAAGAAATTGTTGGTAAAGGAGACACCTATTAGGTTCTGGGCAAACACATATCAAGCCCAGCTTACCACCTTCTTGGCATTACAGTGGGATCAACTTCGACCTCAGCCAATGGATGTGAGATTTTGAAGTAAGCAACAAAAAGTGCTCCACAGTCTTTTACACAGGATAGAAATGGGCCCAGAGCTTCTAGCAAGGATTTGACTACCCATAAAAGCTGCAAAACAGAAATAAAAATTCACTGGAAATTTAAAACCCTAAAAGGTCATAAATTGATTTTAGCAATATACATTGGCTTTTTCTAACAACTCTTGACACATAAATATTTGATTGATAAATATATTTTGCTTGTTTAAGGTGCTAATGGATAC
>NW_022900940.1:10161400-10184618 GCF_012274545.1 Fukomys damarensis
TATATACACACACACACACACACACACACACACACACATATATTTCCCAAACTCAACAAAGAAGATATTTTATACTGATCTTACAATAAGCAATTAAAGTTGAGAGAAAAGAAATGGTTTTCCCAGGTCATTTCCATGAAGGGAAATAATAGATTTGGAATTCAAATCATATCTGGCTAACTATAAAATCCATCTTCTGTAACCACTGTGGTCTGTTATTCCCTTCCTGTGCTGGATATCTTCCACCTGTCCCTCCAGTTAAACTCATTTTCTGCTGCTCCTTTTTTGTCCTCTGAATTTTCTCTAAAGATTATGTTAATTAGTTTACTTTTCTTTTCTCTGACTTCCTGTTAAATCTGGCCAGTGTGGTTCAAGGGCAAGTGGTTGGATGAAATTACATTAATTGGTGCCATTCTACCACCACTGATTTTCTCAAGGCAGATAATTCTGCCCCTTTCTGTCATGGTTCTGTTAAAGACTTTTTTCCTCTTTCCTGAGAGCCAAGTGTTTTGTATTCAATTTCTTGCAGAGATGGCTACAATTTTTCCTCCCATTATTGTATGAGTGACGCTTTGTGATGTAACTTTTTCTCTTGGCCAACAGAGAGCCAGAGTGTGTTTCCTAATCCTGTTAATCTGGGCTGGATTTGTCTATTGGTTTGTCCAAGAGAATGTGGTAAATGTTATATTTTTTTATGTAAGTTCCAGAGCTTTGGCTTCAGGAAGCCTTTGAGCTTTTGCCTTTCCCATCTTGGAACCCTAGACTCCTGTACGAGGAAGCTTATAGACCCTTGGAGACACAAACACAAGTGCAGAATAGCCCATCCAACATCTAGAACAAACATCTAGAAATGTGACTGAAACCACCTTAGAACCACCTGACTCGTCTTCCAAGCCACTGCACCCACGCCTGTAACCCAGGCAAGATCAACAAAGGGACTGTTCATCGATCTCATCCAAATAGCTCTCCCACAGGACAGTGAACAGAAAATTTGTTAATTTTGAACACCAAGTTTGGGGGTATTTTTGCTGTGATGCAGAAATGAGTAACCGATATAAATAAACTGACTCATTCTTCTATGACTAGTTCTTTCATACATAAACTCTCCTCCAACTGTCTATTTTGGAATGTTATCTGGGCCCTTGATGAAGTGATGATAATGACCCTAACATTACATTCTGATGAATAATCAAAGATTTCTTTGGAAGAGGACTAACTCAGGCCCTAAGATCTTCCCGTGTTTCTGAATCAGTAGAAGTATTTCTCTAGAAAATACAAATTATACCAATTAAATATTATGTTTGCTTGCTGACAAACATATTGCTTGCTATATTTCTAATATCTATCAGTACAAAACTGAAATTAATAATTTTAACTAAATATTATTGAGACTCATTTTGCCAATGAGAAAGAAGCATAAAGAGGTAAAATGAATGATCTGAATGAAGTACACCTATTAATAGCAGTCAGAATATTCAAATCTAGATCTTCGGTTTACTACAACACTCATGTGCTCTCCATGTCATCAAACTATCTCAAATATTAAAACTTTAATTTTAACAGCTGCCTAACAATACATGTTCCATTTGAGGTATTTCAACTCGGAAATTTTAGGATTTCCATTCCATAAGAGGTTTTCTGAAACTATAATTTCTTTTCTCAGAGAATAAGAGATTATTGTATAAGAGTAAAACGTATCTGGACACTATTAAGTGGATATAACTTAGTCTTCAATAGTAGAGATTTAAGGACATTAAGACAGCTGTACAATGATTCATTACTGAATGCTTGTGGAATTCCCCAGTAAGTCTGTTTTGGAAATGCATCTCTGAGAGCCCCCCTGAGTGAAATATGTGTGCCCACAAAGAAGGGAATACAACCTACGATCCTTTGGCATTATTTTACATATTTAACATTTACTTTTCTGGAATCAGAAATATAGAATTTATGTTCACCAAAGTCCCTGAGGGCAAGTCATCATTCACACGGACCCTGCAGATTCCAGAGACCTGACAGGAACAATACCAACTGGAGGAGTTTTGTTAAATAAACAAACTGCAGTGACAATGAAAGCACACCCAGCTAGTGCGGTGCTTAGTGCGGAATGTCAGCAGGACTGGCGGAGGATACCTCTGGATGTACCTGGGTGGGTCCTGGAGGTCCATTTATGTTCCTCTCAAGGGCAATTCCCTTGCCTTGCTTCCTGGATGCCATGAGTTAAGCGACTTGGCTGTGGCTCATTCTTCTGTCATATCTCCCCCTGGAGCCTGCTGACTATATACTTGATTCCCAAACATTTGCCAAATTATACATCTCTTTTTTAATTTGATGGTGTTGAATATGGTGTCCAGCACCAGGAACACTGAATCATACAGCCAGTTAACAGAGACAATGGTAATAGCAGTTTTTTTTTTTTTTAGTTTATTGGTATGTTTTAGGTATACAGTACAGTTACATTCATATTGGGATCTTGTACCTTTATATGACAGGTCTTGGAGCACTTTTTTTAGGAGAAAGCATAAATAGAGCATAGTATATGAACAAGTGGGCTAACAAATGAGATAGGCGTGGGTTTGGGCACCAGTTATGATATTTTCTCATGGTGGGATATGTATCAAGTCATGTAGACTTTCTAAATCCTGCTTTCATTTTAATTTTAAAAAATAACATTGGTACCTGTCACAAAGTGTTGTAAATATTCAATTAGATCATGCATGTAAGAACTTATTGCGTACATGGTCCATGCCTAATACAGTACAGTCTTTACAGGTATCACCCCTTTTAGTATGTCTCCGTTCCTCTAATGTGAATGGATCATTCATTTTTATAATTTTGAAAATTGAAGCAAGTCATCTACACAGGCCTTGCTGAAAGTATATGTTGAAGTACGGACTGAATGTGAACTTCCTCAACTCCGTAAAATTAAAATCTTTTTTCCCCAAATGGTGTTACCTTGCAATTTACTGCCTTTTCTAGGTAGGATAGTATCTGTATTTAAATGTATGTATGTGTGTCGTATGTGTATTTAAATGTGTGTGAGGCTGTCTAGAGCCAGAGAGAAAGAGGAAGAGAGAGAAGCCAATGACTCTCTTAGGAAGAGCTCAACCACTATGCCATAACCCTTTGGGGTGCTTGTTCACCCGCAGAGATGTGCATGTCAAAATCCAAGATTGCTGTCCTACCTTTAGTGACTCCCTGCATATTACAGCTTCTATAAGAACCTGATTCCATTCATAGCTCCAGAACAGGGCAGAGATAATTGGGCTGTGTGGGAAGCTAGCCCATGACCTTGGCCTCATTAGCAACACACGTTAATACTCAAAGCCAGGCAATCATAGGCGGCTGTGGCCAGTGCAAATGTTTTGCATCTCATTTCCCGAAAATGTCAATGTTTGAGAATATAAATATTACTTATAATCCCTTGATGATTTTACAGGTACTAATGGAATGGTTTTATGGTATTGATTTTCAATAGCTCATTTTCCATAATCATCTTAACTTCATCTACTAGAATGCAAACTCCTATTTTCAGTGTGAAACAGTACAAGAAAATGATTTCTGCCTAGTTCGTTACCACTTTGAATCTTTTAAGGAAGTAGACTGGGTATAAATCTTGAATTAACTTTAGCATCTCCCAGATTTTCCTGATCTTGCAAGACTGATTTTCTTCCCTTTAATGTGCTTCTAATAAAAGGGATATTTCCCTTTAAGACACAATCCATAATTTTTCCATTTATAATATAGACACTTCCTTTTCTATTTCAAGAGAAGCAAGCTTTCTCAGGGGATGGTAGCCTTAGTGAACAGTCAAGTATGCACACAGTTGAAGAAACTCTAGGCAGAAGGAAAGACCTTTTGTGTGGGTTAAAAAAAAAACACAGTGAATACAACAGCTCTTCCTCTCCTTCTTCCTTAAATGGGATGACATCATGGTTTAAAGAGTATTAGCCTGAGTAATTGAAAAGTCATTATTTATGAAACCAAAAATGAGCAAGAAGTGAGCAAGGTGAACAGTCATAGCAATATACAGATATGACAATAAATTGTATGCAGATTGCTATGTGTGCTATACTAAAAATTTTACTTTTATTATAGCATTGTGTCATCCCAAGATCCCAAGATTAAAACTATCCTTATATCATCATGCTACAGATGTTTACAGAGTTTGAAAAGCTTCTCCAATGTCACTCAGCCAGTGTGAAGGACTCAAACCCAGGCAGCTCATTCCAGAGCCCACAGCCTAAACATCGGGCACAGAAGAGGATAGGCTTTGAGGTTCAGTTTTGTTTCAAATCTTGCCTCTGGGATTTGGGGCAAACCACTTCACAACTGAGCTTCAGATCCCTAGTGTAAAATGGAGATATATAGCACCTATCTCTTTCCAAGAAGACAATACATAAAAAGCACTAAATGTGCTTTGCAGACTGTCAAATGGACTCAATGAATGATAACTAAAATTACTATTACTTTGTTGTTAGCTCAGTGATGCCAAGGTATTTGCTAAACTACTTGAACCGGGAAGATTTTATTATTTACATGAGTATTAACCTGTTACCTTTTGTGTCTCACTTTCCTGGGGTTTATAAGGCTCAAAAGAAATAAGCAACATCTAATAAAATATAAAGAATTTGTGAAGGTAGTGAACCCTAAAATTAAGGTCAGCTCTACTTGTAATATATGGAACAACTGCTACTTGTTAATCAAATACTGAAAGTGGTGTGAAGGTGCACTCTAACTAAAAACTGAAAAATAAACTTCTATATAATATGATTAATGATATAATTAATGATAAAATTTTTCCGTTCAACCTATTATGGAAGGTGTGTGTGTGTGTGTGTGTGTGTGCATGTGTGTGTATGCATGGGGAGGGGGCACACACTCAGAAGGTAAAATTTGCCCAAAATATTGGGGGGGTGTCAGAATGAGTATTCTCACATTAAATCCAAAATCCTAAAATAATAAAACTTTACATCTATGAAATAAATATTATATCATGAGGCCTCTGAAAGCACAAATATATATTTTTAAATATATTTTCCCTTCAATATGCTAATAGTCTTATCCTCATCTTACAAATAAGGAGACAGGGCTCTCAACATGATAAACATGTTTAACATTTCATGAAATTGTCAGTCAAGATTAAAATCTAAATCTGCCTGGGCCAGGGGACTTAGCTCAGTGGTTCTGCCACCAGCCTTGCAAGTGTAAGGTCCTGAGTTTGATCCCTGATACAAAAAACAAACAAACAAACAAACAAATAAATAAATAAAAATTTAAAAATCTTTATCTGCCTGACCAAAGTGTGTATATTAGCCTGCTTTTATTAGTATAAAAATATTTGAGCCTTAGCTCATAACACATAATTCTAGAAAGTCAAGGGCATGGTGCCAGCTTAAACTCGCTTTGGAGAGGACCCCCTGGCAGATGGTGTCACAATAGGAGCGAGTATGAAAGGAAAAGATCACATCTCAAGTGGGAAGCCAGATGAAGCAACTCAGAGGTCAGGCTCACTCATACAACAACCCACTCTATTGAAAGCTGAGGGGTCCTATGTGAGAGATACTTCAGTCCTTTCCAACACATGAACACTTGCGGGAAAAGCTATGTCCAAACCATAGCACTGTGGGTTATCTGTGCAGCCCAAGTACGACTTACACATAGCTAACTGCTGGGAGATGTTGGTTAAAAACACTGGGAGTCCACTGAGCAGGTGTAGAGCCAGTGAATCTGTATGAAAATAACTGCCAACCTACATATAATTGTGATGATATGAGTATATAACCATTTCAAGGAAGTATCAGCTTTCCTCTACTAAGAAGTCTACTGGAGGAGAGTGAGGCAAAAAATTCAAATGCAAAAAAAATATATATATCAAATGCATGTTCATGAAGGTGGGCATAGTAGATTTTGTAATGATTCCTAAAAAGTTATGGTAACTTTAGGACTTTATGTGTAATGGTGTAGTTGAGGGAAATGTGTGAGATAATGGTCAATCCAATAAAAGAAGTGGATAAAAGAAAGGACTTTAACTTCCTTGTGATGGTTAAATCAGAGGTGAGAGATCAGGTAGAGAAGGCCATCATTCCAGCCTTGGAAATGTGAACAAGGGTTATCAGAGCAGGAAGCATTTGACTCTGGACTTGAAAATGTGCAATAGTTTTGCCAAGAAAATGCTGAATAGAGGAAAGGAATGAAGGAAAAGGGATATAGTATCAGTCAATTAACATACATATATATCTTCAGAAACTTCAAAGAATTTTATATTAAAGACAGCTAGATAGTGCTTCCTATTTATAAAACTCTGTATTGGAAGGATAACCTTAATTTTTCATAGTATTTTTATTCAAATAAGCTGATCCAATTCACGCAACCCTCTGAATAAAATAAACTGATGTTTGTCAAGGTAATTGAAAACCTACTTAAATTACTTTATTATGAAACAAACAAGTAGCCAAATTGATACTCCAAAACCCTTAAATTTTGAATCATTATTCCATGGAGATGCACTATAAACAGTCTATTTAGATTTTTAGTAGTAGAAATAAAGCCAGTAGAAATAAATAAATCCAATAAATAAATAAAGCCAGTGGAAATTTTGGAAATACTAAAGATATAATGCTTTTGAAGTTCTTCAATGCTAAGAAAATGTATTTCTTATGGCATCACACTGATTGCATTTAAAATCATTGGCATTAAAAGTGTGGTCTTTATTTCAGAAGCATCACATAATAAAGTTCATAGTCTAGAGACAAATAAATTATTCACTTTCTTTTCTCTCAGAGAAAATCAAAGTGCTGATCTTGAAATATTAGACATTTCACAGTAGTAGGCTTTTGTATTTAGCATACACTATAATAATTTTTCTAATTTACTTTTGCTACTACATTTGGAAATATATACTTCTAATTATTATTAAATATCAAGCTTTCTTTATTTCCTATAATTTTTCTGCTTTTACTGCTGGCTTTAAATTTCTAATTCTGTTTTGAATTTTTGCTAAATAACATAAATTGCAGGTTTTTAAAGATAATTTTAGCAAACTGTTACTGAACTTATATTAGGTGTAATGCTTCTTATTTTTTAATTATCTTAGCCTAATTGCTTGATTCCTGTAGTGCACATTTCCCATTTATTATTAGATGACAATAATAGGTAACATTTATTGAATACTTCCAATATAACTCTTATTACTTGATCTAGATGTCACCCCAAAGTCTCATGCACTCATATGTGGGGATTTTAGGAGGTGGCTGGATCATGGATGTGTGATGCTTGATTAGGGTGTGTGACACTGGGATGAGGAATGTGATAATTAAATTAGGTTAGCATAGATCTCAGAGTGTGTAATGGAAGCCTCATCCTATATGTGAGTGGTACCACCCAAAAAGCTTGTAACCTGGATAGATAAAAGGGAAAGCTGCTGCTTCCTGCTTTGTGCCTGCCTTGCCATGGATTGTTTCTTCTCTTCCATGTCCTTGTTCCATAACACTCTGTCTTGGAGCCAGCCAACTATGGACTGAAATCTCTACAAAATGTAAGCCAAAATAAACTTGTCATTCTTTATCTTATGAATATTGGGTATATGTCTCAGTAATAACATATAAGCAAAACAGTAATATTTTGAGTTAAGGAAAAGTTCCAACATTGTCCAATAATGTTTAATTGAATCATGAAAGTATTTTGTTACTTTGTGATATTTTATATCTTTATACCAAGAGAAATAGCAAAAAACAGAAAAATATTTAAAAGCAAGAATATTATAGAGACATGTGTTCAAGCCCTAGGTCTGCTACTTACCAGCTATATGGTCTTTGGAAAAACTCATACTATAAATATAATAATATAAATTTCCTTACATATAGAATGAGATAATAGTTTCTGGTTGGAACATTAGGCAGGAGAAAACAATATAGTAAAATATAAACAATAATATAGTAGCAAAACTTGTAGTTTTAGGGGCCAATATTTTCAGCAAGGTTTATTTACTAATATTTCAATCCATATAAATACCCTTAGTTTACATAGTTCGGAAATACAAATGAGAATTTCATTCCATGCTTAATTAACAGAGTTGATGTTGTAGATCTAATGAAATAATGCATGTGAAATAATTAGATGATTTGTATATTACAAAACACTGTGTAAATATAGCTGTTGTTTTTTATTTGCAATTTAAGATATGTAAGCTCTTTCCTGTTTCAGATTTCTTAGTGGGGGAAAAGTAGTACAAAAGACTGAGGAATATGTCCTATGTGGTGTTAAAAATGAGAGAATGCTTGTACTTTAATCCTGACCAGACACTATCAAGATGCAGTGAGCTGGCTAGGTGGACGGCGTTTCTGACAAGGGCATAGACCACTGTGAAACACCTCGTTTTGTGTTCTCCAACTCAGATAACAAAAAAGGCTTCAAGAGGGATTTCTGTGGGATAGAAAGAAGAACCTGTAGACAGTCAAGGTGATAAAACCCTGACAAGGATTATCAAATTATGCTCTCAAAGCATCCAACCCTAGAGAACAGGCATCTATTTGTCCAAGATAATTTAGACATTTAACTGCTGGAGGGCACACGGAAGACTTCCAGCTGGACTAGATGCATTTTAAGGTCCCTTCCAGCTGTCATTTTATCACCCATCAATTGTATCATACTTGACAATTTTTCAAGTTTTAAAAGGACCTCACTATATTTCTTAAAGTAAGCTCTTGTTTGAACCTTCACATCATCTTTGCTATTGATTACATTTCAGAAAATTTAGATTCAAAATAGGCACAACACTCTGTAGGTGGACATAACCTACAGCTGCCATTTTGCATGACTAGGTATTTAATAAGTAAAAAGAGTCAGAAAGCACATTGGGCCTGATGATTCATTACATATAAAAATTCCATCATGTAACATTGGAAATGGCAGACACCATTTCAGTCTAATAATTCTTTTCTTTTCTTTTCTTTTCTTTTCTTTTCTTCTTTTTTTTTTTTTTTTTTTTTTTTTTTTTTTTTTTTGTACCAGGGATAGAACTTGGGAACTTGCACTTGTTAGGTAGGCAGTGGTACCAATGAGCTAAATCCCAGGCAAATCATATCACAGTGATATATGCTCACCCATGTTTATAATGGCACAGTTTATAATAGCTAAAACTTGGAAACAGCCCAATTGCCCATCAACTGGAGAGTGGATAAAGAAGATGTAGGCTTTTTAAAAAAAATATATATGAAATGGAATACTACTCAGCCATAAAGAATGAGAAACTAGAAGTATTTATAGCTAAGTGGATGCACATTGAGGCTGTACTCTTAAATGACATAAATTGGACACATGCGTAAATACCAAATTGTTTCTCTGGTGTGAAAAACTAAAAGTGTAAATAAAGATCAAAAGGTATAATATGATAATGTAAATTAGGAAGAAAAGTTTTAAATAAGTTGGGGTAGGTAGGGGAAGGGGAGGGTTAAGGGAAAGGTAAGAATGAAAAAGAAAAATATATAAGAAAAGAAAAAAAATGGAAACAATGTCATTGTAAATAGGGAAGGGTAGAAGGGGTGAAGGGAGGGCAGGGGAATGGAGAGAATATAAGAATCAAGATACGTCATGTAAAGGTACAAGAAGCTAATGATGAATGTAACTGTATTGAATACCTAAAATGTACCAATAAACTCAATGGGAAAACATTTTTAAAATAACATAATCCCAGATAAATTGGTGATTATAGTGGGAATATGTTTTGGCCATCGAATATGTCTCTTTTTCATCACTTTCCTTCTCTTTGACCTAAACTTGAATGATTACACTCACTTTTCCTGAAAGTTGGAACTTCAGCAAAGTAGCCACAGAACTTAAAATTGAAAGGAAGATTATTTTAAATTTTAAGAATAACTCATGGCTTTACGAAACAAATCTTATTCTAACCTCTGTGCTGCTTTGTTTCCCGTCCTTTCTGTGAGTTTGTTGCTAGTCTTTCTCTTACATTTTTACACTGACTCCGTATGATTACTACCTTGGTTATTTTCTTGATATTGGGACAAAATACCTCACATTCACAAATTAAAGGACCAAAACTCTATTTAAACTTAAAGTTTGTAGAAGTTTCTACCCATAGTCAGCTGACTCTAAAGCATGGCCTGGGGGCATGACAGAGAAAAACAGTCCATGAAAAGGCAGGAAGAAAGCAGGAAACAGTGATGCAGTGAGCCAACCTTTCCCTTTTATTTCTTTCGGGCTACAAGCTTATTAGTAGGTGCCACTCTCTCAGGATGGCCTTCCCAATATTCATACCCAGAACTGTTCTAACCTAATCAGTGAACTAATTTAGTTATCACACTCTCTTAATCCATATTTATACACCCTAGATCCAACCACCTCCAAAAAGCCCAGCTATTAGAGCATGAGGTTTTGGGGCCTTGTAGATACAAACTGAAACAACTACCTTGATAAATTCTATCAAACATGTAAGCAAGACATAGAAGCAACTGTAACTTTATGCCAAGAACACAAGATAATTGAAATTTGTATAGTTCTTTGGGTAAGGCCATCATACTAGATAGTAAATATATAATACACATTTTATATGTAATCATAAATTTTATGCAAAACTAATATGTACTTAAATTTAATATAATAAAATGTATGTCCATAAACATATGTAAATATATTTAATTAAAAGAATTAAACTATAAGCTAATTATTTTTGAACAAAGATAAAAAACCTTAAAGATATAAACACTTTGAATTCTATAGACTGTATTGATTATAACCAAGTGATGAATCAGTGGTTTGATTCATATTCAAGAAAAATGGTTGGATTAATATACAAAATCAGATGATATACCATTCTATTAACAGAGCAAAAAGAAAAGTCATTTTAATAGATGCTGACAAAATTCAACACCTATTTAAATAAAAGGATTCATCAAAAAGAACAAAGATGCAATACATTTATAAATATCTTAAAGCTACCCTTATTTTTAAAATGTATTTTTATTAGTGCATATTAATTTTATAAAATATTGGCTTTCAAAATTTAAATGATTTCCTTCAGAAAAAGAGTCATAAGACAAAGATGTCTTCTTATATACTTTTACTCATACAACTCATGCAAAATTCAATATTGCACTGAAGGTTCTGGTTAATAGAAAAGAAAAATAAGCAAAAATGCTAGACAGCATGAGTGTTTACACCTAGACCCTAAAAGAATTTACAAAGAAACTAATAGAACTAAAAATTGAATTTAACCTGGGCACAGAATACAAAGTCGTTTTAACACAGGTATACACACATTCAATACATAATTGCAAAACAATTTTTTAAAATACTGCTTACAATAACATCAAAACAAAGTAATGGGGATAAATGCAATGAAATTGTACTAGAAGATTTTGTAGAAAATTACAAAATATTATTCATAGAAAAATAAAATAAATACAGGATTGACTTGGACATGTGTTAGAAAATTCAGTACAGAGCCGGGAATTTAGCTCATGTAGTTCCACTGCCTGCTTCACAAGCGCAAGGTCCAGAATTTGATCCCCAGTATAAAAAAAAAAAAATCAGTATAAAGATATTTATTCTTCTTGGGTTAATTTTCATAATCATTGTGACCTAATTTTAAAAATACCAAATTTTTTTTCTAAAAACAAGTTTATTGTAACAATTATATAAATTACCAAAGGTCCTAGACTATCTAAGCCAACCTTGACGAAGCCCTATAAACGTGAAGGACTTTAACTGATTTCACAACTCACTTTGAATCTACAAAAATTAGCTAGAATGGTATTCACACAGGGTATACAAATGTTGATAGATACATAATACAAAGTTCTGAAATAGACAGAAATGATATGTTAATTTTGACATAAGTATCAATGCAGTTGTCTGAATAAATGAAAAGTTTTTCAGTAGTTAATGCAACAGAGCCTTAATTAGGGGGTGCAGATTGTGAACCTTATTGCATACAATGCAGAAAAATCTATTTTAAATCAACAAATTTATAATGGAAAGCTCAATTTATAAAACTTCTAGGAGAAACATGGAAGATTATCTTTAATAAAGGTAAAAATTATTTTTCAGATCTTTCAAACTAAATCAGACTTCAGCAAAATGAAATCTTTACTCATAAAAGTCTTAATTAGGAAAACTAAAGAATAAACCCAAACAGGAGAAAAAAGCTTCCAATATATAACTTATACAGAATAATTATCCAAAATGCAAATTAATGATAAGAAAATATAGTAATTCAATTTTAAAAGAGGGCAAAACTCATGTGAATGAATACTTCACAGATTATACAAATCCAGTGAGCCCTTGACATTATTATGTGTAATGAAAATACGAATTACAACCAAAATGAATCACTACCTTCCAACAAATGCAGTGATTAACAGTAAAATGTCTCTCAATTACAAACACCATCTCTTAAATGAAGGTGGAGTGCAAAAGGACACAACCATGTTAGAAAACTATTCCACAGTTTTTAAGGTACACATAAAACACCTTGTGATCCAACAATTCTTCTTACGGATGCCCAAGAGAATAGAAAAGGTGTATTTAGAAAAGATTTGCATAAGATTGTTGAAAGAAGACTTATTCATTAAAAATCAAAACTCTCAACATCTCAAATTTTCATGAATATAATAGATAAATGGCTATATTTTTATAAAAGGAAATGCTATTCAGAAACAAAAGGAATACAATTCTCAATCATATAATGCGACTACAGTGCATACAAACATCAAGAACAGACAAAGTGTGTAAGGTGAGATTGAGACCACCGAGACAGCCAAAGTCTAAGCACCATGCAACGAGTTTACTGCCATCTGGGTGCAGATGGGCCAAAGGCGAGAAGGCCGTCGGCACTAAGAGGAGGGTGCCTGTGCTTTATATAGGGTCTTTTAGGTAGGGAAGGGGGCACTGCTAAGAGGCTGGACAATCTTAGAGGCCAGGGGTGATGGTCCTGGGGCTGGCTGATAAACAGGGCGCTGGGGGCAGCATCGGGGCAGCTTCTGGCTTCCTGTTATCTCTGTGCTCCTGTGGATGTGGGTAGCAGGTATGCTGGGGTGGGGGTCTGGCTTGGAGGGCCTGTCAAAATTAATCTATAGTGACTGAATTAAAATGATAGATTTATTTTTCTAATTGGAAAGATTAGCGAATAAGGAAAATAAGAAACTGTGGAATTATGTAAATATTCTGTGTAGTGTCTTGATCTCAGGTTCAAAACTCATTGATGTCTATATGTAATATCTATATTTGACTCTATACAAAGTAATCAGGTTAGACCCCAAAAAAGCAGCAGAAAAGTGTAAGGATACACTGACATATACATTTTTCCATATGTAGATTATAGAAAAATTTGGCCAATAATCAATATGAAGAGATTCTTAGTAAATATCTTTATTAAATCAGTACAACAAAACAAAAGAGAAAGCTTAAGTTGGAAGGGTAAATAGCTGATATTTTTAGGTATGTTTTTGAAGAGCTGAATTTTCTGAGAGCTATGATTCATTTACAAATGTTCTAAGAGTAGGCTTTCAAAGAATAATGTTTTCCATTTTGTAGAAACTATGAATAATCTTAGTCACTAATACTTATAGTTAAATGAACAATTTATAGAAGTCAGCATGAGTTATTTACAATCGTTGTGATTACTGTTAAAAGCACTATTTAAAAATTATAATGCATATGCTACATAGAAAATAAAAGATAAGATGCAGCAGTAAAGGTCCCACAAAATATTTTTCCTCTATATTTAGAATATTAATAGACATCCTAAGTTCCAGCTTAATTTTCTTTCTTTCTTTCAATATCCTAGTAACTTAAGCAAAGCAAATTGCTGGTAATTTGTTTTTGAAGACCAATGTATACATTCTGTGTATAATAATAGAAATCTCTGTTTTATATTAAGATTAAATATATTTTCCAGGCCAGGGATTTAGTTCAGTGAGCCACCTGCCTTGCAAGTGCAAAGTCCTGAGTTCAATCCCCAGTACAGAAAACAAACAAACAAACAAAAAAAACCCTTTTATAATTGTCCCACTGTCTCCATGACTTTTAGAATGAAAAGTCCTAGCACTCTACTATTTGAAAAATGGCTGTATTAAAAGCATGCACATATATACAAATGTGCATATCCAGATTGCATTTGGATAGCACCATAATCATTGTGAAAATACCACTTTGAAATTTGAATTCCCCAATCCTCTTATATTTCTGTTTCAGTTACTCATCTATTCATATGTTCATGGAATGCCTTTTCTGTTTTTAAAGTCTGAAAATTTTCTTTTAAAACCAAGGCTCTGATATTAAGAATATATGTAGAAATTTTTGTCTGTGAATATTACCATTACAATAGGAATATGTACAAGAATACATGTTCTCTTGATTTGCTGAGTCTGATGAGAATCTTTTCCTGGTGACCTCAGGAAAAGGAGCTAGGAAAATTCAGAAGGTAGCAGGGTTCCTTCTACCATAATTGAATGACCAAAGTCATATCAAAAAGTAGTAAGAGATAGAACTTTAGAGAGCAGATAAGCTTCCCTACTGGGTGAAATGTAAAGATTTTATTTAGTCTGTGATTGTGTCATGTATTTTGTACCCATTGTGAATGTTTTGTTACTTCACTGGTAGGTCTACAGATTTTCCTCTGACTTGGTTTCAAAGCTTTGGTCACTGCTATCCCCAATCAGACAAACACAAAAGGAGGAATTTAGCTGTTCTTCAGCACTGAAAATTTTACTTCAGACTGAAAAAGGCGGCAGGGAATAACATTTGTCCTTCACTGTATTCTGAGCTATGGTAACTAAGGCCCCCTGGCTTCTATTGATCTGTGCAAACCAGAATAGCAAAATTGTCTACTGACAGCCAGCTGGGGCAATCAGCCCCAAGACTTGGGAAGACTTCTTTTTTCTGCCATTTTAACTAGGCCCAGGAGCTACCTGTGTTGCAACAGTGCAAGGACAGGAAAGACTGCTTTTGAAACCAATTGTATTCACCAACTTTTAGCATAGTTCCTGCCCAAAACCAGGCATGCAATACAACTTTGCCAATGATTTGGTAACACAGTCCACTATCTTATTTTACAGTTAAAGCCTCAAATTTTGACCTCAAGAGTGGAAAATATTGTAGTGTTGATTCTTGAGTTAAAATGAAAACTATTTGGTATCCTTCCCATGACCCTCAAATAAACCTGCCTCTGAGATTAATATTCAAGACCATCTGTTTTTTTTTTTCTAACCTCTCACATAATATTCAAATTTCAGGCATGATGGACAAGTTAGTTGAGTGTTATAATCTTTCTCATGTCTAAGTCAGGTACCATTTTCACTCTTTTTCAGTCCCATTTCCTTCCACTGAGGAAGGGCCTATTCAGCTTACAGATCTCAGACCCAGTGCCTGTTTCTCTGGTAAAACACGGTGTCTGAAATCAGGGCCAGTTTTCCTTTCTAAGGCTCTACAAACTGTGTGCTCTTTTTCATTCTTAATGCAATTCATGATGCTTGCATGTCTCAACCACAGGCCATGTGTCAAAGGTTCCAGGACACTTCCTTGTCTCTCCCTTGTCTCTGTTACTGCTGCTGACACTGTGCTGTCAGTACCTCACTGTTGAAATTGAAAATAGATGAGCGAGTGGATAAGGGATGACCATTTCAAAGGAGAACTGGTGACGACACACTAGCTGTTCCCAACAAAAAAGTTTAGGAACATCAAACAGATTTGAGATGGGCTTTCATTGTGCTGTCCTGCCTCGCCCCTAAGATAGGCAAAAGTATGCTATGCGCCATGTACAGACTGGTTATAGATGGGAGTTTTATTTGTTTGTTTTGGGTAAAAAATAAAAGGATTTATTCAAAGATAGCTTTGAGGAAATGGAAGGCTCTCAATACTTAAATCACTATTTCACCACATATCCTTATTAGTCTTTTATAGAAAGGAACAGTGTAAAGAGGAAATACAAGGAGACTTGTTCAAGCTTGTTTCATCCCTTCCTAGCTTTGGACCTCTGCCCTCTTCCCCATGGAAATGAAAGTAAGTTGTAGACAAAGAAGTAAAAGCAGCAAGTAAATATATAAAACAATGTTCCACCTCACCAGTCATTGAAGAGATGTAGATGAAAACAATCCTGAGATTTCACTTCACCCCACAAAGAATGGCTGCTCTCAAGAAATCACACAGTAACAAATGTTGACGGGGTTGTGGAGAAAAAGGAACCCTTCTCCATTGTTGGTAGGAGTGCAGACTGGGGCAACCACTGTGGAAATCTATATGGAGATACCTCAAAGAGCTGGGAGTAGAGGTTCCATTTAACCCAGCCATAGCTCTACTGGGTATCTTTCCAAAAGAATTAAAAGAATCATATCACAGTGACATATGTGCACCTATGTTTATAGAGGCATAGTTTGTAATAGCTAAAACTTGGAAACAGCCCATTTGCCCATCAGTGGGAAACTGGATAAAGAAGATGTGATTTTTCTATAAAATGGAATACTACTCAGCCATAAAAAATGAGAAATTAGAGTCATTCATAGGAAAATGGATACATATTGAGGATATACTCCTAAGTAAAATAAATAAGTCGCACATGTGTAAATACTGAATAGTTTCTCTGATGTGAAAAACTATAATAGTACACAAGATCCTAATGGGATAATTAACAATGAGAAATAGGAAGAAAAGGGCTAAAGGTGTAGGGAAAGTGGGAAGGGTAGGGGAAAGATAATAAGGGAAAAATATGAGAAAATGAAAAAATGGAAATAAAGTGTTTGTAAATGGGGAGGGGAGGGGGGTGAAGGGAGGGCAGGGACAAGAGGAAAAAATGAGAACCAAGACCTGTCATGTGAAGGTACAAGATCCCAGTAATGAATATAACTCTACTGTATACCTAGAATGTACCAATAAACTCAAAAAAAGGAAAAAAAAAAGAAAGTTGTGACCTCCTGGTGCTAGCACCTGCATATTCTGTCAGTGCATCATTTTAAGCCCTAGGCCGAAGAAAGTTTGGGGAAAATACTAAATTTCTAAAGTTCCATCTGGCCTCGCTAACTAGAACACCTACGCACCCCTTACTTCGGATCTTAAATACTGTATCCCTCAAAGGCCATGTATTATAGGCTTGGTCCCCAGCCTATGGCACTATTAGGAGGTGATGGAAACTTTAGGTGGTGGGGCTACTGGAAGGAAATGAGATCTTCTGCAGTGCCCTTGAGGGGGATATCAGGATGTCAGCCCCTTCCTGTCTCTTTTCATCCTAGCCCCTTAAAGGTGGTAAACTTGGCCTCCATTCACTCACCCTATGTCCACCACAGGCCCTAAAGGAACAGAACTGAGTGACCATGGAACGAAACCTCTAAATCTGTGAGCTTAAGTAAATCCTTCCGCTTTGTAAATTAGTTCAGGTATTTCATTACTACAAAAAAGAAAGTGAACTTAACAAAGCAGAGAATTCATATTTCAGAGTTAATATATTTCAATTAGTAACATATTTGACATTTTAAGTAGTTTTAAAACAACTTTGATTCATGTGTAGACCATTATTCCCCACAACTGGGCCCTCTTGCTAGTGCTTATTCATGTCAAAGACCAAATGTTAAGTTAATGCCTGGTAAATAGTACCACTGGAATCCAAGCGGACAAGGAAAGTAGTAACCTCAGGAAAGGAAACACTGTATAGTAAGCCAACAGGAAAATTTACTGCTGGCCTGTTTCTGGTTGCCTTTCCATTCATCCTCACTACAATGCAATGCAGTTGGTGAGTAAGCAGGTGCATAAATTAAAGCAGGTAATTAGCTGCCATGCAAGCTACCTCGGCTGCTCTAGCCAAGGGAGGTAATGCTCACAGTTAAACAAGGGAAGTAACTATTGCTAGTTGAAGGTCTTCATTTTTAGATTATCTTTTTTTAAGTACTCAAGTAGTTAGATGGCAGATATTTACTGTGATTTTTATAATCGAAATTAGTTAACAACATTGAAGATCAAATTGATTGTAAAAATTATATTTTAAAATCATCACAGTACACTGGAGAACAAAGATATGGTACATAGCTAAAAGCTATTACCTCTCAAGTTTTTAGAAAAAAAAATACTGTTTACATTTTCACGTCCTAGAAAAATAGTGTGCTTTTTATTTAGTCACATAACTTTCCTAGGAAGTAGATCTTTCAAGTTATAAAATTTCATCATAATCCTCTCTTTCTAAAATAAAGTCTAAAGGAGTTTAATGAGTAGAGGTGAGAAGAAGGATGGAAAAATCATCCAGGAATGTGAACTAATTTTAAAATCATATACATAGGCAACTGCCAGTATTGAGAAAACTCTTGAGAAGACTTAATTTTTTATCCAGAATATCTGGGTATTGGTAAATTTTATAGGAACATTTGAAGGGTTTTTAAAAAGATACACTACATTTCAGGAAAAATCGAGATTTCATGGAATCATGATCTAAATGCACAATTGTAATAGCTGAAATGTGCAGACACAGGAATCACGCTTAATTAGAGAAACACCAAGGGAGATCAAGATGATTATGCTATGTCATCATTTAAATTATTGTTGGAAATTAATGGCCCTGTGAACTGTGGAGAGAGTGGGTATGTATAATATCAGAGACAAGATCCAGGTTTTCTTCCCCAGCATACTGAATGTATAAACTTAGATAAGTTATTAAACTTTTTATATCACTTATTCCTAAAATGGAGATGATAATAAGTATTTATCTGACTTCTTTCGGGAATTAAATATGTACAGTGTCTAACACCATGATCACATATGTGAATTATTAGTGCAAATTATCTCCATTTTACCAATGCTTCTCCTTGACTTCACTTTGAAATCATCCACACAGCTTTAAAAAGCCTTGAAGCTGCCTAGCCTGGAGGCATGCATCTGTAACCCCAGCTACTTGAATGAGAATGGAGAATTGTAAGTCATAGACCAGCCTGTGCAATTTAGCAAGACTTTGTCTCCAAATAAACATCTAGGGAAAAAAATAGGGGTTGGGGTATCATTCAGTGGTAGGGTCTAGAGTGCTTGCTTAGCATGTGGGATGCTGTAGGTTCAATACCCAGCCTCACAAAAAAAGAGAACACCAAAGCCTGACTCAGAGGGTTTGATTTAGAAATCCTTAGGTGAGGCTTAAGAATGAAGCATTTGCAAAGTTCCCCATGTGATTCCACTCAGCAGCCAAGGTTGAGAACCATTGCTTCAGACAGTAAATTTTTCATGAATTAGCACAATTATTTGGATTACTCTAGAAACTCACTAAGCTTGCTGGCACATTCGAAACATGACAACTCAGATCATTTCTCTCATATTAATTTTTCACTTTTTTCCCATTTAGTGGTAAAGAATAAGAGCAAAGTCAATAATGAGACTCAGTGATTTCAGTTTAGAACCTAAGAATTTTATCTCATTCTACTTAGTAGTAAATAGCAGAGTGATTACTTCACAAACATCTTCTATGTATTTGCCAACCTTTAATGTATCCATCTCTTAAAGCAAAATATATTATACCCTACTCCTTTCTTTATTACACTTGAGTATTTCAAAAAAGTTAGGCTAAACTTTGTGTTGTTTTTGTAATCCTGGGCAATAGAGAAGTGGTACCAACTCCCTAAAGAAAATGGCAATTATAATCATTCTCTCCCATTTTTTTTTTCTTTTAAAATTTTTTTCTACCGCTCATTCTAAGATTTTACTTCCCTTCCTGCTCAAGAGGAAAGAATTTCCAAGTGAGGCCAATTAGATTTGCCCAGGTGAAGCCAAGCCTCCAGAGATCAATCAGAATGCCTACATATATGAAAAAGTAAGAATGTGTCCTTTCTTTCTCCTTGTTAGAGTTCAGTTTCTTCCTTGAGAAATACTAGTTATTTATTTCCATCGGAGAAAAGGAAGAGCCCTCACAGAGCTTAACTCTTTCCTAGTTGACAGAAAATAAATATCCACTTTCATAGTTTAACCTTGTTTTGTATATCATTGTCCTATCGTCACAAAATTATATAAAACAGCTCATTTATTTGATTCTGCTAAAAGAGAATTAAAATGCATTCAGCAGAATTGGACCAAAATATATGATTCACTGTAAAATCTGTTGCCTAGACAGCATGGAGCACCCTGTCCATGAATATCCTCAAATCTGAAGACCAAGATTATTGACGATAAACATGGGGTACTTTACAGGTGGTCTAGAGCTATTACTTGTTCGTTTATTTTGGTTTCATCTAAAGTGGTGGCCTGCGTATATTTGTGTGTGTGTGTGTGTGTGTGTGTGTGCGTGTGTGTGTGTGCTGTGTGGCTGTAAGTGTTCAATTTTTCCTGGCTTCTTCACTAAAGAGGCCCTCTTACCTCAACCACAGTACTGAGTATGTGCGTACTTATAGAACTTGGTCCTTTCTCTACCAGAATAGAACTCAGATCTTGTCTCTCACCTAATTTTCATGAAATCACAAAAATTAAATTAATAATTGAATTAAAATTACTAGAATCACTGAGATATTCTTTCCATAGCTTCTAAATGCTACCCAAATTTAGGGTATGGTAGGTGTTATTCCCAGACACACAGCGTCTTTTGACAGGTTGCTTGCATGAATTAGTATACTGCTCTTCTTGCTTTTAGGAATAAATTAAACAGATACCAACTCTGTTCCCATATATTTGCCCCCAGATTTAGGGACCAACTATAAGTTGTAGTAAGAACTCTTTCTCAATGATTTTTTTCCAATAAAAGAAGAAATGGGCCGTGAGTTCTCAGCATGTATCTTGTGGGGAAACAAGATGCCATTGTCCTGTCTAGAGAGATGGGAAACGAGATGTTCCCTCTTGAAAGAATGATTTGTTAGACCCTCATGTTAGGACATAAATCCATGTAAATTATGCTTTTCAACCATGTTATACAAGTCAGTAAATAATAACTTTATACTTTGTATGAAGAAATTTAATATTTTAGCCTTATTCTTTACCTTATAAAGAAACAAAAATTATGTATCACAGAAAGAGAAAATATAGTTTAGTGTTTTCTTCAGTTTTCTTCCTTGAAAATAATCTATCTTGAATTTCTTTTGAAGACAAGTGGACATTTGGCATGTACAATTTTATAAAATTTTAAATTTATGTCTCTCCAGCAATAAAGTGCAGTGCTATTTCCTGAATAAAATAATATACTCTTCTCAGGATTAACATGACATTAAGAATCTATAATAAATTGATTCTAGTCTTTGGTTTCACTGTTTAAGGTGAAGCTATCTCAATCATGTTTCTAAATGCAGATTTCATTTAGAGGAAACATTTTATAATGTATCTGATTCCTATTTGTGCTTATGACTCATAAGCAAATTTAGATTAGGTACATCAAAACAGATGAAATAATGACGACTTTCTGATTCTCTCTGAAAATTTTCCAACAGTCCAACTGAGAACATAATATTTTCTGAGCATTTCTAATATTGTAAGACAAAAGGCTAGACATGTTTATTTATGGTATATTCATTCCAAAGAGCATTCTTAAGAATGCCCTTGCTGTAAGATGAGTGGGTCTGAGAAATGAAGAGGAGCTTAAAATCTCACAAGAAAGCATTTTTTAAGCTAGCAATGAAAGAGCTTTCCACGTTTCAAGGTCATTTCACTGTGGGAGGAAACTGATAGAGTCTAATTAGAGTAGAAATGCTATAAAGTCTCCTCAGTAGAGATGCACTTGGCTAGCACTGATGGCAGGAAGGACTCGAAGGAAGTATATAAAATTTTCTCTTATTGATTTACATTTTGTATGGCCCAGTGAATTAAATGTATGTTGATATCACCCACAGCGTTTTATCCCTGTTAAGAGATTAAAATGTGAACTTTGGGAGTTCTCTCCTCTTCAGTTTCTTATTACGAGTATTCAAACAAATATTGTTAATTCCTTATGAACTGCCTCCACTTAATAAAATTCTGAAATGTTTACTCAGAGGTTGTTAAGCAAAGGCACAATTAGCCTGAAATGTGGTTAAAACGTGGAATGGACCTTGAGATCTTCCAATTGAAATTACAAATAATTGTGTATTAATACTCCTTTATTTTTTACCTGGAAAGAATGCTAAAATTTTAATGTAATATATTCACACATGCTTTCTAAGCAGGATGATATTGTTCAGGTGAGTCACATGTGCATATATAAATACACCTAGAGAAACAGAGACAAAGGGTTGGGGAGAATATCATAAATTCAAGGCCTCTGAAGAATTCTTCTGTTTTGCTAAATAATGAGAGTCTGAGAAGATGCCTATTGTTTAGCAGATCACATTAATAGGAAAAGTATAACACACATCCTGACATATTTCCCATATTTCCTTTTTTTATTTTTTTTTTATTATTTTTTTTTTTTTTTGGTACTGGCTAGCCAACTCAGGACATTCTGCTTGAGAGACAGGCAGCAGAACCACTGAGCTAAATCCCCAGCTATGATGTATTTCTAAAATCATCCTTGTTTACCTATTCCTGTCTTTATCTTGGGGGTTTTGCTAGTAAGCAGCATGTTGATATTAGAAGACTTTGGAGATTATTTTTTTCTTTCTTTCTTGGTACTGGGGATCGAACTCGGGACCTTGTTCTTGCCAGGCAGGTGTAGCACCACTGAGCTACATCCCTGGCTCACGGAAAATTTGGGAGTTGAATTCGCTGCTTTACCTGTCATGTGATAGCTCATCACAAAGCACTTGATATCTTTTGTTTCACTAATAATAACCCACTAATAATAACTTATTCATTCTTCAATTGAATAAGTAGAGAAGATAATTTATTTTTAAAAACCCCTAAGATGCTGTCTCTAGTACTGAAAGAAAACCAAAGCAGCTATTTATGTGTAAAACTAAGATGATTACTCCAGCATTGGGTATTTTGAGTGTATGGACTAAAGATGGAGCAAATAATTCTTTTCATTCTTGCCTCATACTGTCTGCTGCTTCCTGATCTTAAAAGCTGCAAAAAATTCCCTATAAAGTGTTCAATTTGTCCCATTTAAAAAGATTTGAAGAAGCAAATTCATTTATCATAAACATAATTCATCAGAGGAATCCTAGTTCTATACAGACAAATTCTAAATAACATTAAATCCAAATTCTCTTAATTCAGATTCTATCAGATTTGCTGCCCATTCATTAATCCCACTTGACTTCATAGCTGCTGTTTTATTTTCTAATAAAGTTTTAGTTTCTCTCTCTGTTTTTTTTTTTTTTTTTTTACAGGGATTGAACTGGTCCTTTGG
>NW_022900940.1:10184641-10208833 GCF_012274545.1 Fukomys damarensis
CTTTCTTTTTTTTTTTTTTTTTTTTTTTTTTTTTTTTTTTTTTTTTTTTTTTTTTTTGGTGCTGGGGATCGAACTCAGGACCTTGCGCTTGTGAGGCAGGCAGCGGCACCACTGAGCCAAATCCCAGGCCCTCTTCTAATAAAGTTTTTATGAGGTGGCCATTGCATACAAGCTGTGCCTGTGACATGTGTGCCTAGGAGACAGATTTATTATCCTTCACACATGCAGTTAATATTGATATAAATTCCGCATCCAAGATGCTTTAAAGTCACAAAACTGAGAAACATGATTCCAAGACAAGGAAACTGATCACATTGCAAAATGAACTGGATTCGTGTCACTTGAGGAGTCTGCGTGTGTTGAGCATTTGTTACTTATGGTAGCATTTTACTTCCAAAATATGGTCTGTTCATAGCATTTCCCAGTTCAAATGGACTTAATCATTGCAGTATATAAATGGTAGCAGATTTTTAAAAATTAGAATGTGGCAATTTAAAGTGAAGATTCTGCATAAAGATCATATGGGTTCATAACCTCTATTATTTGCTCTGTAATTTTGAGCAAGTTGTTCGACCATTCTGTTTCCCATGTTTAAAATAAAGACAATAATAACACAAATTTCATAAGTCACCATGAGAATTATGCAGTGGTATACATGTTTCCAACATAAATGATGTTTGGTGCACAATGAGAAGTTAATAAATATTTACCACTTTTATTCTGCCCCTAAAAGAGACCAAGTAACAAAACCTTGTTGTTGTGCAAATAAGCAAAATGGGATTCAAACATAAAATAACTGACCTAAGTGTTCATATAATGAGAATCGATATTTACTTTCTGTTGATCTGCAGAAAGTTTGAGTGTAGCTGGGGATTTAGCTCAGTGGATCCGCCACCTGCCTTGCAAGCACAAGGGCCCGAGTTCGATCCCTGGTACCAAGAAAGAAAGAAAGTAAGTAAGTTTGAGCGCAGAGGCACTATTTGGCAGACCCGGATTCAGTTTCCAGCTCCACTTTTCCTGTGTTGCATAACTTCAGCAAGTTCTTTAATACTGCAGGGGGACTCAGAAAGGTTGAATGCTTTACCTAATATCACACAACTGTTAAGTAGAGGGATTTGGATTTACCCAGGAATGACCAATTCTAAAATCGGTATTATGTCCCCACAACATCAAGAAGTTGCTTTATGTAGTATGTCTGTGCATGTTTCTTTGTTCTGTTTTTGGTTGACTTCATTTTTATTGAGAGATAATACTTATACATCCTTGGAGTGTGTTATGATAATTTACTACCTGTATGCAAAGTGTAATGTGTATGTAATGTACAATGAGTAATAATCAAATCAGGCATTTACATGTCTTCAAATGGTAATCAGGTTTACATGATAGGAATTGTGATCTCTTCTAGTCATTTTGTAATATTTTATAGATTGCTTCAACCAGTTATTGCCTGACTGTTTTATGGAGAAGCCAGAACTACTTCCTCTGCTCTGTGCTTGGTCACTTGAATGGAACTTCTTAATGGAATCAGTCTATAGCAGAACTTTTTTCTGTCCCCTTTCCCACTGTGCCAGTCTCTGGAGACCACTATTCCATTCCATTCTTCTATGAGATTGACTTACTAATGTTGACAAATGAGCGACAATATGTGCTACTGGTTTTTCTGTGTCTGTCTTATTTCATTGAACATGATAACCTCTAGTTCTGCCCACGTGTGACAAATGACAAGGTTTCATTCATTTTGTGGCTGAACAATAGTACATCATGTGTATGTGCCACATTTTTTTTATTTATTCAACTACAGATGGGCATCTAGGCCGATTCTCTATTTTAGATGTTTTCTACTTCCTACAGGGAAGGTGCAAGTGGGACGCAGGCTTGGAGTTAAGGCAGCTGTTGTACCATGTTGGGCTCTGGGGTTTGGTGAGGCCCGAGGTGAGTTTTTTCCCTGTAGTGGATATTAAATCTTTGACCAGTCATCTTGAACACTAAAGCCTTTGAGTCCCAGGGAATTCTCCTGCAGTTAGGACAACCTAAGACTACCTAAGTTTCTATGACTGGGTTGCTGGCATTTTCCCACTTGCATTTTCTGGTAGCATGGAGTTTCTCTGGCCATGAATTTCAGGTTGAAGATGAAATTTGGTTTGTTCTCTTCTCTAGGTTGCTGTTTAGGATGCCTGCTGCTTCCTTGCTCATTTTCAGAGTTATTCCCCAATCACTCTTTTTTAAACACAGTTCTCTTTTGTTCTGTGTGGTGAAGTCATGCTCAGGCTCCCCTGTTCCACCATCTCGGTGCAGTTTCCTTGTACATATTTCTTTTGGCCAATGAGGAAAGGGAAGTTTGGTGTCTCATGCACGGTTATAGCAAACTTACACTTAGCCTGAAGTCACAGAGCTGATGCAGTGATTTTTTTAACCCTTCCTGTGTGCTAGGTTTACCTGAATCACCCCCTTTAAAGGCACATTTCCCCAGCACCCAACGTCAGACTAGTAGTTTCTTCAAACGTTCACTCAGTTTATTCTAAGATGCCAATGCTAAGAACTGCTGACCTTAATCCAAATCATGCAAAGACCATTTCCTCAAAACATTTCCTCATTACTAGCTTGCTTTCCGATTAAAATCATCTCTACCCTACATCAACACAAGCAGTTCTGGTTCAAGCTCTCACTTATATACGTTTGGCTCTCCAAAATTTTATCAAACTCTGGTTACCTATGTAGATGGGTAGCTCTGAGACAGATACCTCTCAGCTCCTCATTGTTTCTTTCCCAGTTTTCACTTCTTATAGGATTTGTCTTCTTCTCAAAACTATTATATTCTGAGGGCCGGGGATTTAGCTCAGAGGTTCGGTGGCCTACCTCGCAAGCACAAGGACAGGAGTTCAATTCCCGGTACAAAAAAAAAAAAAAAAACTATTATATTCTGCCTTTAGGTTAGACACACTGGTAGTTCTGATGTTGATATTCTGCTTTTTGAGATCTTCAGAAATCCTCCCTGTCCAAATGGTAAGGAAGTAGCTTTTACTCAGGGCTACGAAGACCTCAATACTCTTTCCAAGATGACCTGTCCAAATTTGTGTCAGCTAACCTACCTTCATTTTATATTCTTGAAAGAGCAGAAATTCCATAGAGTTTTCTGTAAGCTTATTGTGTTCTGCATTTTGTTTATGTCATTTTGTCAAGAATATTTCTCTTATCCCTCGGTATGTGGTGACCTACTGATTCTCCTAATTCCATGATTAACTACAAGATATTTTCTGCTTTTCCCATCTTAATTGCTTATCCCTGAATGTACAGATCCTATCAAGGCCACTGAAATGTCATTCTATTTAAGTATTCATTTTTTTCCATCTCCTTTCATCCGCTCACTGAAACTTTTTCTTGAATTTCCTTGGAACACCTGGGGAACATTGTCTTAATGCTTTCTGATGGGGCATATTATTTTATAACTTACATTGTAAGGCCATGATCATCTTGGATTCACCTGTATATCTCACACATCTCAAAGCATAGCAAATATACAATGACCATTTCCAGTTTTGGATCTACTCTGAGAATAAAAAAGAAAAAGAAGGAAGAAAGAAAAATCCTCTCCAGTCCATATTATTTCTTTCCTGGTTGCTTATATGTTATCTTGCTTCTCCTCCTCTAATCTCCTACTTTGAGATGAGTCACTGAGAGTTTGGAAGTTGCTCTTCTGCTCTTCGAGAGATTTAGTGATTCTTTCCTGGCCATAGAGTTAATGTGAGACCCCCACCCTGTGTTGCCAGGAGCTCTATAGTTTATTTTTGTGAGAACTTTCAAATTTATCTGTGGCTAAGTTATCCATTCCCTAATATTTTTTAGCATTTTTTTTCTCACCTGTGCATAATACAGGTGATTCTGGCCTAAATGACCTTGTGTGTCTCATTATCTGGGTTGTGCTGATTGGGTCCAGGTTGTATGGATAGCCCAAGCAGATCACAGAATAAACCTTAGCTATTTTCTTAGGATTTATTCCTCCTGTAAATGTGTAGATGTAGCAAGCTTCTGGTAATCATCCTGCAATCAGTGAGAAACAACTATTTAAACTATGGGGAAAGAAATTGTTTCTCAACGACATTTCTGAGAGATTTCTGTCCTCGTTGGTTGAAAGCTATACCTCCCACTTGGACATTCCCACTGTATCATCCTATATATTTACTTTTATGTTTAAGCCAGTTTAAATTAGATTTTCTGTACATTGAAACTTAATAAAATAGTTAACTCCAGATACTCCATAACTTAAATGATTGATCATCAGAATATATTATTCATTCAAACTGATTAAAGTCGGGGGAGAGTTATGTGGTAGGCTCAGTCAGTTCCTCTCTGAAAATTTAGCAAAATGGTTATTCTTCAATTTTTACTTATCTTAGCCTAAGACTTGTAGTATATTAAAGTTTATCTGACACAAGGCGATGGCTATACACAAGGATAGAAAAGACACACTTGTTCCTCTATTAACCCCATGCAGAATGGGTCTGTGTTTTTCATCTAATTTAACTTTGCAATGCAGAAAATAATGGCATTCTCCTCCAGTGCACTTAATTGTAAATCAGGATATTCAGCTAAGGCTTAGAAAAAACAGATCAAAGATTTTTTTTTTAAAAAAAGGAAAAAGAGAAACCTTCATGTCCAGATCATGCTCCTTATCTTAAGACAAACTGAAGTCCTTTCAGGTATTTGTAAAAGCAAGAGAAAAATCAATGAGAATTAAAGTCAGAGGAAAGGACCAATGAGGGTACTGCAGGTTGATCATGTTTTGGGTGCAAAGTGGCCGTTGCTTACCCTGAATCCATCACATGTCTCAGGAAGACAGAAAGCTACTGCTTTTCTGTTTTCAGAGCTGAAGGAGAGATAATGCTGTTAATGCCATGGGGCAAAGCAAGAAAGTCAAGACACAAGCATCACAGATACTGTCTACAGGATCTTTCTGTCCATCTCTCTGTCTTTTTTTCCTGGTGATTGAATCCAGGGAAAGCTAAATGACATCACAGCCCCACCTTTTAACCTTTTAACATTTTATAACAGCATCTGAAAAAGTTGCCTAGGCTGGCCTTAAACTTGAAATCCTTCTGTCTCATCATCTGAGTATTTGAAATTACAGGTGAGCAACAAATGCCTGGCTGATTATAGGATCTTGAGGTTAAGAGGATCCCTGGAATGGAGAGTTGTTATCGACCAGTGGAGAGATATTAAAGAGCTCTAGAGGTTCTCTTGTATCCACCGCCTAAGAGTCGAGCTGTGAGAAGCAGCAACCTTTCCTCACCTCTCCTCTCCTCTCTGCCATCTGCTAGGCAGCCACGAAGCAGCAGCTATGCATGAGTGCATCTCCACCCATGTTGTAAAGGATGGTGTCCAGACTGGCAATACCTGCTGGGGTTTCTATTTCCTGGAACACGGCATCCAGCCCAATAGCCAGATGCCAAGTGACAAAACCACTGGGGGAGGAGGTGACTCCTTCAACACCGTCTTCGGAGGTGCTGTCAAAAATGCCCAGGGAAGTGTTTACAGACCTGAAACCCACAGTCATTGATGAAGTGAGCACTGGTACCTACCACCAGCTCTTCAACCCTAAGCAGCTCATTGTAGGCAAGGAAGGTACTGCCAATAACTATGCCTGTGGGCACTACACCACCGACAAGGAGATCATTGACCTTGTCTTGGGCCAAATTCGGAAACTGGCTGTCCATTACACAGGGCTACAGGGCTTCTTGGTTTTCCACAGATTTGGTGGTGGAACTGGCACTGGGTTCACCTCTCTGCTGATGGAACATCTCTGTCAATTACAGCAAGAGGTCCAAGCTGGAGTTCTCCATTTACACAGTGCCCCAAGTTTCCACAGCTGTAGTTGAGCCCTACAACTTCATCCTTACCACCCACACCATCCAGGAACACTCTGATTGCCTTCATGGTAGACAATGAGGCCATCTGTGACATCTATCAGAGAAATCTCTATATTGAGCACCCAGTCTATACTAACCTGAACTGCCTTATTAGCCAGATTGTGTCTCCATCACTGCTTCCCTCAGATTTGATGGAGCCTGAATGTTGATCTGACAGAATTCCAGACCAATTTGGTGCCCTAGTCCCACATCGACTTCCCTCTGGCTACGTATGCCCCTGTCACCTCTGCTGAGAAAGCCTACCAAGAACAGTTTTCTATAGCAGAGATCGCCAAGGCTTGTTTTGAGCCAGCCAACCAGATGGTGAAATGTGACCCTTGCCATGTGTTGTACCATGCTGACGTGGTCCCCAAAGATGTTGATGCTTCTATTACCACCATCGAGACAAAGCGCAGCATCCAGTTTGTGGACTGGTGTCCCATTGGCTTCAAGGTAGGCGGTAATTACCAGCTTCCCACTGTGGTGCCTGGCGGAGACCTGGCTAAGGCACAGTGGGCTGCATGCAGGCTGGGCAACACCACAACCATTGCAGAAGCCTGGGCTCACCTGGACCACAAGTTTGATCTGATGTTTGCCAAGCGTGTGTTTGTTCACTGGTAAGTGGGTGAGGGGATGGAGGAAGGGTAGTTTTCTGAGGCTTGGGAGGACATGGCTGCCCTAGAGAAGGATTATGAGGAGGTTGGTGTGGATTCTGTTGAAGGAGAGGGTGAGGAAGGAGAGGAATACTAAAAATATCACAAAGGTGCTTCCTTTACAGCGAAACTTATTCTGTTTTAAACATTGAAAAGTTGTGGTCTGATCAGTTAACTCACATGTAGTATTGTATGCTGTCATATACGATTACTGACCTATGTTTTAAAACATAAATGCTTTGTCACAGACCCAAACTGTCCATTTCTCTGATGGATTTTGAATAAAGTATTCCCTGTCCCCCAAAAAAAATAACAATAAAGGGGTTAACACAACAACCAAGCAAACACCACACTCTAGACACACATCACACAGTAGAAAAAAATCAAACTAAAAAACAAACAACAAAAAATTTTAAAAGAAGGGAGGAAGACAATGCTAAGTGAAGGTAAGTATTGCACCGTACAGTTAGCATGCCACCGCACAACTGTGACATTGTCCAGCAGACAAATGAGCTATTTCTGTGATTTGTTTGCATTTATGAATGCTCATAACGTGAGGTCTATTCATATCTGTGAAAGTTCCCAATTGAATGTTCATAAATCAAGGACTTACTCTACTGTGACTGTACTCTTCTTGTGTTAGTGCGAGAGAAAGAAACTTGGAATACGTAAAGCGAAAGCTACTACTGTATATGTAGAATGATTAAGGTGAAGAATTTTGAATGCCATGTCAGTTATCATGCCAAATCCTAATAGCACCAAAACCCCATACTCAAGTAAAGGATCTGTGAGTGTGGCTCAGCTAAAATGCTTTCTTTGAAATTGTCAGTAAAGGAACAAATATGACCTCCATAAATGCACAGAGTGGGAGTACTACTCATCAACAGCTTCCAGGAGAAACATTGGTAGGCCCAGAAAAGTGTTATGGAACTGCCAGAGAGTATAAAATTAATCATGTGAGTGTTGAAATATAACTCATTGTCATTCTTTGGTAGTGTGAGGAGTTTGCTAAATTTTCATCCAGAGGAAAATATACAAGTGATATCTTCTAAAAAGTTAATTCTTTGGTGAGCTCAATGAAGGTGTGCTCCCTAAATAATACAGTCCATCACCAGCAGAAAAAATAAAAGTAAAAAAGTAGATACTGTTCAGGGTAAACAAGAAAGATAGAGAAGGAAAAATGCCAGGCAAAAGTGCTCATGGAATACTGTAGGTTTTTGCTGTGATACAGTGTTTTATAAAATTTAATGTGGAATTGAATGTGTTTAACCTGGGTTTTCAATAGCCACTGGAGAGGCCACACTTACACTTGTTAATGCAACTATTTTTTTATATGCAAAATCTTTGCTTCTAGAATTTTCACAGTATTTAATTGAAAAACAAAAAACTAACCAGTGTGTGTAGTTGTGTATATTGTGTTGAGATACACACAGAAAGAGAAGAGAGAGAGAGAGAGAGAGAGAGAGAGAGAAAGAGAAATGGCAAGATAAATACATGAAATCACCAGTCTATCTCAGAAAGTAGAAAGTGGCCAATATTGCTTTTAAATGGACCAGATTTGGAAAGATTAACTAAGTACTATATTTTCTTGAAGTTAAGAGGAGCAGTATTCTCTTTGGACACGATAAAAAAAGACAGTCACATGCCTAAAGTAGGACTGACTCTCCTCTGCCATTCTTCTGACTTCAGTTTCCCCTCTATTACTCACTTATACATTACCTCTATTTATCTGGAAATTAATAATTGCCACATTGTTCTAATATGTGCACAAATAATTCTCACTTGTCTCCAGACCCTTACACCCTCATCCCTTTCCAATGGTGGTCTCACATAAGGACCCAGAAAGTCCTCAACATATCACAATGTGGATATGCACGGTTTTGTCACCAACTTCTTCAATCTGCACTAGCCTAGGCAATCACATCAATAACTTTTCAAGCTGCACTGCTTAGCTCTTTTTTGAAAATAGAATATAACTTCCAATTTCATTATACATTAAAGCATTTAAATTAACAAGACATACGGATGCTTCATGGCTATATGATCATTATGAAAATTTAAATTTGCTGAACTTTGAAATTTTTTGTAAGTTACTTGGAAAAATTAACAAGGTGTGATTTAACTTTTAACTAATTATATGTCATTCTCTAACTGAAATGCAATATGAAAAGTGGCAAGTTCTGAGCAGAGCCATTAAGAAATGGATTTTTGAAAAACTGTGTCAAATTGAAATATTTAATAATTAGGTGCAATTGTGTTTATAAGTTACTCTTACTATAATTATCATTATTGCCATCTGTATATTGAGTCCTTACTCTGTGCCAGTCATACCTCATGTTATTTTCCAGCTACTCTGTGAAGTAGATATTGTAATTATGATCCATTTTACAAATTATGTAGTTGAGGTTCAAAGAGATTAAATATAGTGCTCATTGTTCTCAAACTGACCAGAAGAGCCAAACTTCAAGTCCAGCTCTTCAGTCCAACTCTTAGTCACAGCATGATGAAGAACTCCTTTCAAGTGATACAGTGAATGAATATTTTCCTAGCAGAAATGTGCAAAAGACACATTGGCAATACCACTGGGACCTGCCAAATAGTGAAAGAGGAGACACTAGCAAGCATTTTAATCTTTGAGTATATTTGAAATTTGCCAACTCCAAATAAATATCCAAGGCAGATGCAGCAGCCAGATGTTTTCTTTGCTTCTTCACCTGTGAGCCTGTTCCCTACCCAGGAAGAATGGAGCCTTGGCTGGACTAAAAGGCTATCTCTGTGGTCCATTCATTCCTTGGCCTCTGTACAAACACTGCCAGCAGTACATCGCTTGGCTCAGAGTGCAGCTGTGATTTCTACAACGGAAACATCAATCCATTAAAACCAGGAGTAAGCCACTAAATGCTTTTCACTGAGATTACCAGCGAGCCATCACTACATACATCATCTGATAGTAATATTTCTTGACAGAAAAAGAAGAAAGAAAAGTAAAACTAAGCCAACTGTGAGTTCATCACTGAAGGGGCAAGGCCTGGTTTTTTCCACCTATTGTCAGCTAGTGTAGTAGAATATTCTCTGCATGCCTATTTTGTTAATCAGATATAATTATGACTCAGTGTTATTATAAAATTAATTACGGGTTTTTTTTTTTACCTCCATAAGCTTCATTTGCCTTAAAGCAAGAATAAAATTCATTTTCTCTATTTTTAACTCAGTAAATATTATATTAGATCATTTAGACTGGAACAATTTGCATCATGTCTGTTATCTCCCCAAATGGTCAAATAAAAGATACCCATTTGTTTCTAAATCACATAGTTATACAAACTCAGATTTAGTTGGCATTACTCTATAATTTTCTTACTTTAAAGATTAGTATTATTTTTAGTATATTCTATGTGTTGAACACCATTCAGAAAAGCCTATATGCATGAACAAATATTTAATAAAAAGATCACAGAGTGGTTAAGTAACCTGTTCAAGAGCACACAGTAAGTGGTAGATCTGCAGTGTGAATCCAGACAACAGGGCTCCACGTCCTACCTTGTCCACTATGTTATGTTTTAAAGATGTCATTAAGTTAAATGTTTATTCCGTAGTTTAGCATTTTTTGACTTGTTAATTTTAAAGATTTGAGTAGAATATTTTGACTTTAAGACAGTATCAATCCCTCTGTTTAAAAGAAAGTATTTGCTCATGTGCAAAATTTCATATATGTGTAACAGCTACCCTACTGTCTCGTGAGTCTTTTTAGAAGTAGGGGAAAGGAGACTGCATTTCCATCACACTCTTCTCTCATATGACAGAGAAATTTAAACTGTAAATATTGTCTTTATTACTGAGCACTTGGGAGAAGACTACAGAATTACTAGTGAGATAGCGTGTCAAAGTGTTTTCACCGGGGCACCAAGTTTTGATCAACAATAGTACTCACTCTCACTTTATACTTCATTCCAAATAGAAGGAAGGAAAACATCAGAAGACACCCTTTGCTCTCCAGGGTATCATCTCACCCTGCGTTGATTGTAGCTGTTGGGAAGGGATGGGGGAGCCAAAAAAATCACTGTCAACTGATTCTTGTACACTGTGTAGGCAGCATTTTCTTCATTAAGGACTTGTACAAACCTAAGTCCAATTAACAACAACAACAAAAAGAAATTTATTTAGTCATGTAATGGACAACTTCAGAATCACCTGCTTTTGAGCATCACTCCATCCAGGTACCAATAAAAATAATTGAAAATTGTTATTAGAGGTTTTCTTCAGCCTTACTTCCTTCTGTGTTAACTTTCAGCATGATCTCCATGGAATCACCTAATAACATGCATCCTAGTAAAATAAAACTTTGACCCAAAGAAGATAGAGATGCTGAGCAGGAAGGAAGAGTACGTGCCAGTGTGCCAGAATTTCTCAGTTGTAAACGGTCTTGTTTTGAAGGATCACAGTTATGAAAATCAGAACCTCTAGTCTTCCTGGCAATGTTGCTGTTATAAAATGCATTAACCTCATCTTACCACTTTCCTCCTGCTGTTTTCTCCCGCTATAAGCACCACTAAATGACTTGGTCACCCAATCTAGAATATAGTGTCATCCCAATCTCTCACCAAGTTCACTGATTTTAAATAATTTTTCGATGTCACAGTTTATGACTGTGGCACAGTGCAAAAGATGAATGCGTATTCAGAGCCAATGTCCAATTCAAACTCCAAGAAGACCCAAAGGTACTGCCTTTAACTACGACCCTCCGCCTACAAGAGTCTTATAAAGACAGCCTCAAACTGGAACTCCTCTGGCTTTTTAGTGATACAATCAGGAAGCAAGGATAAAGGAAAAAGGAAGACTGTCAATGCAGAACAGGGGAGGGACAGGGGAAGAACAGAGTGGTGTGCCACATAACTCACTGTAGGGCCAATCAAAGCAATAAATCAGAATTTGGGGAGGACAAGAGCGAAAACATTAATTTCTTAAGGAGATGTATTTGTTTTTTTTCCTGGCACCAGGGATTGAACTCAGGACATTGCACTTGCCAGGCAGGAGCGGCACCACAGATCTAAATCCCTGGAAAGACAATGTATATTAATCCTACTTGGACATGTGGCCCCGTAGGCTACCTTTTTATCTCTAACTATGCATTCTGGGAGGTTTTGGGCATGTGGCTCTAAAAGTCCCTTCCTGGGCATGTCTATTTCATACCTCTGGTCATTGCTCCCACATTTCAAATGAATCTGTTACCCCATTATTGTTTCTCTCCTTTGAACAATAGCAACAGTATTATAAATTAGTTTCTCTGACTGCTGACTTGTCCCATCAAATCCATTCTTTATCCTGGTACCAATATAATCTCTCTAAAACACAAATTCTGCTGAGGCATTCCCTTACTTTAAAATCTTTAAATTATCAAGGACTTTCAACTTTTGTCGGGATAATATCCAAGTATCTTTATCTGCTGTGCATAAACGTCAGGCACTTCTCTAGGTTTGTTTTGTTTTACCAAAAATGATAGCCACTAGCTACATAGGACAGTTTGAATTAAAGTTAATTAAAATTAAATACAGTTAAAAGTTCACGGCTTCGCCTTGACTAGCCACATTTCAAGTGACCGATAGCCATATGTGACTAGTGACATGTGTTAGATGATACAAACGTAGCACATTTCCATTGTAGCGTTGTCTACTAAAACTTAAATATTAGCATTTTATGACAACTGTTTTCTCAATCAATGCTGAATCACATATAATCTTTGAGTGAATCACACATATGCAGGTATCAGTAGCTTTGCACAATCGCATTGTGCTTGGAATGATATAGATAACAGATAGTAGCCGTTATACATTTGTAAGACTCAGCAAAGGTATTGTCTTCTTCAGGAAGCCAATTCTGAAGCTTAGGATATGGTTGGATGCTTTCAAGACATCTATACCTTCTTGTACCTTACCATATGGTAGTGATGCTATCTGGCTTTTTCCTTACTTTCTAAACAACAGTAAACTCTGGCCTTGAAAGTCCCACTGTGTGGTGTTCTCTCAGCACCTAGAATAACTAATGACATGTAGTGAGTGATCTTGATATGTGATTTTTAAAGTTAACAAATCACATAGAGTATTCATTTTGACTTTGTTAACTGAAATGCCTACTTTAGTTTTTACTATTAATAAGTAATTTCTATTCTTAAACTTCTGTCCATCTTCTACATCTTGTTAAAGTCTCAACTCCACTCTAACGTATTACTTTAGCCTCATCCCATTCTCACCCTGAGTTGATTTCCTAATCGCTTTACTTACTCAACATAACCAGTCTAAGAAATGTGGCAAGGTTCAGAGATGCTCTATGTCAAACACCTTTTCCAGAAATAAAAATCAAGTTTAATAAATTGTTGTAGGCAGGCTACTCAGAGTGCTGTGAGTCCTTCAGACACACACGTTGGTGATGTTTCTTTATTTGAAGCTATCATGGGCACAGTGTCCATTAAAAAATCTAGGCCCATACCTCTGGAGATACGACTATGTTTCATTTAGAACCTGGCCAAGGAGCGGGAAGCCCAGAATTTAAACTTGGGGTTTTTCTCTCCCTTTTGTGTTTAGATCTTCCATTTGCTTCAGGACAGATGGCGTTCTTCTAAACAGTGATAACTGGCTGTGTGTCCTTCTGCTTTCCCTCCAGGAGAAACTGGAAAAGAAGCCATGCTCTAAAGGGACTCTGAATGGCTGTCCCATGAGTTCAGGTTAGTTTTACATGATTTAAAACCTAATATCTCAGCAGTACAGTTAAACATTTTGCATGCCACTCTTTAAATCATATCTAAAATTTTGTATTCTTTGACATTTAGCATCGCTTTGTTCCAGTAAAGGCAGTTTTTTTTTTTTTTTTTTTTTTTTTTTTTTTTTTTTTTTTTTTTTTTTTTTTTTTTTTTTTTTTTTTTTTTTTTTTTTTTTTTTTTTTTTTTTTTTTTTTTTTTTTTTTTTTTTTTTTTTTTTTTTTTTTTTTTTTTTTGCAATGACCCTCTAACCTGTCTGTAAAGTCAGCATTCCAATCAATCAGTCTCCACTGACCTACAGAGAATAGCAATGTATCGACGTTTACAAGAGATGAATCAAAAGGTGACAGAACATAAAAGATGGAACCTTAACACTGGATTTTCCATATAAATGCAAGTGTTAGAGGCTAGATAAAGAAAAAGCCTCCCTCTTTACATAGTTAATGAAGATGCTTTACTCAAGTAATATATATTTGGCTGAAGGCTTTGTGGGCCCATGGTTCCAGTGGAATTCTGGTCATTTGTGTTTTTATATTCTTTTTGTTTTTTTCTGGGGAGTGCTGGGAATCAAACTCAGGCCCTTGAGCTTGCGAGGCAGGCAGCAGAACCACGGAGGCAAATTCCCAGCCCTAGTCATTTGTGTTTTTAATATGATGTTGAATTTTACTCTAACACTCATTTGCCTTAAAGAGTCATACAATTGGAAAAGTTGAATCATTAAATTATTCTCCTCAAAGTTCTAATTATGGCTGTGAACCATGACTAACATGAGGTGAGAAATTTCTAATAGATGGTAAAATATAAATGATTTAAGTTATTTTGTCTTTAAACACCCTTAGAGCTTCCTTTTTTTCCTGTATTTTCTTTAGCATTCTAAGATTCCTATCTACCAACAACTCTTTGGGGTCCATAGCCAAGGAAAACAGTGAATTTTCTTTCTGCTACCAATTCTATTCCAGGTTTTGTTCTGTAGATTATTTTTACTATTTTTTCAGACATGCTTTGCACAAATAACACTAATAAGTGAATCATTGATATTAATTATAATAATTTAACATCAACAAAAGTGTATTGTATATTCAGTTTATGTCTCTCACCATGATTAGAGATATATATGAATCATCCTAGGAAGAAAATTAGTTACTCAGTTTATCACTGTTTTAGAGACAAGGAAATGGAGACAAAGACAAGGTGCTAGTAAATGTGAAAGCTAGTAAATGGCTAAGCTTTCCTGAAAGCCCAGGACAGTCAAATTCCAAAATTCATGGTACTAACCACATGATTCCCGTCCTGATGAGCCCATGCTGATGTATTCAAGTTTAATGTTTTTTGCAGATTTTTTTTTCTTTCTTTCTTTTTGGTACCCAGGATCGAACTCAGGTCCTTGCTCTTGCGAGGCAGGTGGAAACACCACTGAGCTAAATCCCTGGCCCTATGTTTTTTGAACTCTCACAAATTTATTTCAATGTTATATTTAATAAAATGTCAATAATATACACATCATCATTCTTATCTTTTGAAAATTATGTACTAAAATAGCACATATATATCTAGCAAAATATTTACTTTTTACTTTCTAACTTTAGTGTGTTTACCTTTAAATTCTAATTTCTATAAAAATAGCATAATGACTAAGAAATGCCAAATATATGACTAATCAGATATGGAAGTAGATCTTTCTTTAGTATTGTCAACAACGGATTTGAGAGTATTACAGAAGTGTTATATTACTGGGCAACATAGGAGATAACTTTATGATGTGTTCTCTTTTTTCTTTATACAACAGGTACATTTACTTATCGTTTAACTGAGAAATTAGCCAATCACCAAAGAAAGCAGTAGAGTGGCATATCCGTATCTGAAAAGCTGTACATCTGATGGCCCTCTGCAGTAGCTACAGCAGTACACAGAAACAGGCTTCTTAACTGTGGCCTCAGCAAAGACTCCCCAGGGGCTGCCCATGGAGCTTGTTGAGTCATAATTGAAAATCTGCAATGTGGTTTAGGATTGCAGCCTTTGGAAGGAAAGCTTGTGTTTTGCTTTGCTTGTTTAATTTAGAGTTGTGTTTTTTTTTTTCTCATTGAGTTTATTGGTACATTTTAGGTATATAGTACAGCTACATTCATTATTGTGATCTTGTAGCTTTACATGACAGGTCTGGTATGATATGTTCTTTATGAATCAGTGAAACTTACAATAGTACACTTTCAGATAGCACACACAATGAAAATGTCTTTCTTTACTGTCATTAAAGAAAACTTTCAAAATGACAATGGCCATATGTTTTGACATATAAAGAAGCCTACAAAAAGGATGGAGAAAGAAGAAACAAAAGAAAGAAATATAAGGAAATTTACAAAAGAAAGGAAGGATAACAACTGAATTAGTAAGGTGGAATAAGTAACAATCAAAAGCTTAGTGGTTATTAAAGTAGGAGCTCAATGCTATAAGAGGGGCAGAGACTTAGTTTCAAGAGTGCTTACAGTGGGGAGGGAACACATGATCCTTGCCCATTCTGTACACAAGGCAATGATGGTCTATCCTATCTTCACAATCAGTGGAGAGGAGGAACATTTTCAAGAGAGTTAAAAAAAAAAAGATTTCTGATATGGGGCTGCCATGTGCAGTGCATGTCCAGGGTGAAATCTGTGGTCAAAAAAGTAAGGATGGTGAGACAGAGTGGAATCTCAATGTCAAACCATTAGGGTCCCTGCTGCTAGGACCCTAGATTAAGAATTGCAAACCCATTATATGCATCCCTTCTCTTATCCTAAGCAATAGGGTGTTTGAGGGTTAGAAAAATGTTATCTTGAAGAATTTAGCCCTAAGAAAGAGCCATTGAGGACCAGGCTGATTATACAATAACTGAGCAGTGAGATTTACAAAAATATAAATACCATTCATGCCCACCAACTTCTAATAATCAGGTTTTTACTTAAATATGCACAGGCGTACAATGATCACCAAGTAGTTGATGAAAATATTCAGTGTTGAAAGATTAGAGGTTAAAACAAACTACCAGGAAAAGAGAGTGCAAAATGCCACAAAAATAGTATGAGTTTAAAGTTTTCCAAACAGTCACAAAATACACAACCTCAGATAAATTCAGATATTAGTTGGGAGGAATGTGTTGTGTGGAGGTAGAGAGGTAGCCCTTGTAGATTAAAGATTAGCAACACAAAACAAAATTTAGACAAAAAATTTTAATGACAGTATAGTAATTAAGGACTACCTCAGAAAATAGAATGAAGAGTCAAAGTGTGAAGGAATGAGAAACTCAAATGAAAATATTATGAAATGGAACATTAAAAACTAGAAATTTTAGCAGAATAAATAAAATAATTTTTAAAGTGGAAATTAGCAGAATTGAAAGACAAACTTTATTAGCCAGAGATAAGCCTATAACATAAATATCAGAATTTCAGGGATAAAGAAAAGATTCTAATGCATTCTGCCATTAAGCAAGTTATGCTCCCCAAAGTTCTTTTAAGGAAACCTTAACTGTCAGTGTTCAGAGCTTAGTAATAAGTAAGTAATTACAGCTAAATAAGTTTGTGATGATGGTGTCTCAATTGGACAAGTTTAGTCTCCTCCTAAGAACAGAAAGCAGAGGTCAGGTTCTTTCCTCTATGTGAAGAAACAGCAAGGAGGTGGCTGTTGGAGAATTAGTGATACAATAAAAAATATACAATACAGAAAGCAGTTGAAAAAGGCAATTAATAGATTAAAGGGGTATGAAATTGAAAAATAAACAGATTAACCATTTCTTTACCCAACACTGAATGGTAATCTTTTAGATGCAAAAAGTATACTGGAAACTTAGTAGTCAATTGTAATGCCACTATATTGGGAAAAGAAGGTGAGGCAATTTGAATTAAAATATGGTAAGTATTGATCTATGACAAAGAATGCCAATACAGTATTAAACATTGATAAATCAATAGGTAAGAAAATTCGTACAGTATTGAGAAGTATATATGTGAAAGTGTGGGCAAGCATATACCTAAAACAGTGCAGATGTACATACGTGGGATGTGACGAAAGTATTTAAGTTTTAAAAATTACATTAGGAACACATCACCATTAATCCCCCTCAGAACACTGTCTCTCACCAGAACATATGTGCCCCTTTATTCTGTTCTGCTACCCGGACTTTCTTGGTGTCCTGATTTGATTCAAGCCTTTAATCTTTACGGTCATGTTGAGTTTGATGAAAATCCAGAAGTCACATGGCCCCAGATCCACCGAATACGGTGGATGAACACACACTGCGATGTTACTACACACCTTTCTCCAGATGACACTTGCCATGCATTTTTTACCACAATGTTTAAAGACACCCACAAAAAGCACTTCCAGAAATGTTTCTGAAAGTGGCAAGAATGGTAGGGTAGCTGTATTTGAGGTAGAGGGGAATCGTTGGAGGAGGATTAATGGTAATATAATAATTTTTAAAATCTATACATCCACTATATATTTTGACCACATCACATTCACTTATTAGAATAAGTAAATAGAAAATTCAAGTTATTTACCAGAGAACAGGCTCAGAAGAGAAAGTAGGACATGCTATCTCAATTTTTGATAGTTTGTTTTTACCATTAAAACTCTTGTGTAACATTTTCTTAAGAATGTGCATTATTTCATGAATAATTGTTTAATTGTAAAAGTATATACTTACAGGTATTTGCTGCTACTCTGTTTAGAAGAATTGCCTTTGCCCTACTGGACCACAGACTTGATAGTGTGACTTATTTGAGCTAATGACTAGTTCAGGAACAACACGTAGGTACTACATTGTCTGTCCTCTCATGATGTGTAGCAGGGTTCCTGACTGAGGCTGCTCCATTATCCTGGCTCCCAGACTGAGTGGTTATGTAGAAAGTGATTGATCTCTACCAGCTTAGACTCCGGATGTGATTGCAATAGCAGCGATCAACCTACTCTGACTAATGTAGGAATAAACCAGGAATTCATCATGCATTAACTAAAATAATGAGTGAGATACTGCATAAAATGTGCAAGTTATGAGTCTGGATTAAAATATGTATTTTTCTATTTCTGATATAAAGTATATCACAGAACTTTTACTCTTTTCAAACAAATGCACAACACTCTCAACATAAAGTTGTCATAAATGGAAAATGTAAATTAAATGAAATACTTTAATTCTATACCCTAAGAGAGAACTCTGATTCTAATATCTGAATATTATCAGCCATTTCTCAAAGTTCCTTAGATTTTTTCAGTTAATTGCTTCATTTTTCATCTTATCACAAGGTATTCCTTGTGGATGAGGACAGAATATTATCTATTCTCTCTTGTATACTTTATTTTATACTTTCATTTAGAAATTAAACTTACTGTTCATTTTATTAGTATAACTATGGCCTACTTAACTGTAGTTTATAGTTGAATGACATGGTGTTTTGTCATTTGGAATTTTGACAATTAAAATAAGTTTTCTCAAGGCAAGTACTAAGCATTTTCATTCATTTTGGGGTCTCAGGTTCAAACACAACAGGTAACCATAAATAGGTACTTAGTAAATGTTTGCTGGATAGGCATGTCCTGCTCACCATGAAGCACAGATAAAAATATGTTCATCTATAACAGCTATTTTACCCTCTTTCTAGAGTATTCCTAGACTGCTTCATCTTTCAAGGAATTAATCTGAATCTTCTGGTTTCACTATCATCTGATGTGACATAGAAATAGAAACTAAGACTAACACAAGCCAAATGCAAATATAGCAGTAGTTTCCTGCAAGAAAAGTATTGCATCTGAAAGCTAAACATAAACAATTTTTTATTTTCCAGCATTATCCATTATCTCAGTGGCATTTCCCTTTATTAATTTATTATTATAAAATTATAGCATAAGAAAGAACACTGTAGATCATTTCTTCTGGCAGCTCACTTTTAGATGGCAGGGAGATGTTCTTTCTCAGTCATACAACCTAGGGTTCAGTCAGTGTCTGCATAGTCTTCTAATCTCCTACATGTGTGAGCCATTGCTCTTCTTCACATCTGTTGGCATGTAAACACCCAGCACAGTATGCATCACAAAGCACATGATCTCAGGTTTGCAGGACTTACTTATATATGCTCAATTTTTGGAAGTTTTATCTGTAGCAACTTTACAATGTAGCTGATTGCTCCTGTATGTAGGAAATACTGGGTTCTAATCATAAAAATGAAGATGTTTTACCTCAAATTCTAATTCTATAAAATTTCTCATTACCAGTTTTTGTATGAATACAGTAAAGCAAGAACACAAAGTATGGTTTTCAAAATCACCTGTTCAGGAGCACAGAGGACCTCTAGAATCATTTAAACTGGTAACTGGGCTGAGGTAGTCCATGTTACTAAATTAATTTTATGAATCATTAATTTCCTTGAACTTTTGAATTTCATAGCAAAGTGTTCAGAGATGATAAAGTATTAAAACTCATTACTAAATTTTGTAGTTGGTATTTACACAAGTCTGCTACTTATCAAGAAATTCAGTTGCTTATGTTTAATTTTCCTTATTGTCACATTTTAATGACATGTCTTACTGTCAGATATATTTATATTCAATGCAGGGAAAGAGGAGTATGAGCTGTCATTTATTCCCTTAATGAATCTCTTTCCTAAAGTTCACTAGATGGCATTTTTCCCCTGTTAGATCAATGGGAAAGTGATAATCTGTGCTCTTATTGCCTTGAGCAATAATCTCAATTCTTGTAAATGATCCATGTGCCCATTGGAAACTTTGAGAAGTAGTTTTTAATTGCATTTGCAGTAGGATTTGGTGTTGCAAAGCATTTCCTTGACGCCCAAGAGAGTAAAGAAACAAGTTGACATGTGTGGCATTGAAAGACTGTGGAGCTAGTAATGCTGACTGCACATTGGTACCAAAGTTCTTTCCATACAGGTTTAATATCAGAAAAAAGGATGATAACTCATTAATAATTGAACATGTGTTTAATATTTAAGTAGCCAGATCCTTGCAGTTGTTAAACTAATATTGAAGTAGGATGGAAGCCGCCTACATCCTAGCAACTGTCTATCTTACAAATGCCTTCTGAAGTTCAGTACAGTAATGGTCTATGCCTATCCCACCTGGAAGACAGATTTAGAAAGAGGACCAACACAGTGCTGAAGCTTCCTTTTTTAAAATTCCAGCTATGTGTAAAACCTAGAGTCTAATTAATGACGTTTTAACCTCACATTTACGTTTTATCATCTTTCCTGTGGCTATATAGAAATGTTTTTTTCCTGACCAAAAGAAGAAAAACAATAAATGATGTTTATATCAGATACTACATCTGGATGCCCTTCATTTGTAAATAATAAAGGAGATAATTGTTTATATAAATGTTTCTTAGCAGGACCAAAGTCTATCTTGGCTCTCCGCTGTGAACTGAGCACTGTGTTGAAAGGGGAGGGGAGGAGGCTGCATGCCAGTGGGCCCTGGTAGTCGTCAGAACGTGGAAGTTCATTTTGGTGGCCTGATCCCTCCGTTCCATCAGCGTATTTCATCAAGTGATTTATGTATTTTTGATGAACCTGCAACCTGATTGAACATAAACCAGAAGATTAAAATGCAGAGATTTACAGCTAACACTTCATGGAAAAAGTGGGATAGATCTTGAAAAGCTTAGTTATTTGACTTACCAAAGTCAAATAAGACATCATTTATTGGACTATTACTGGCTATGATGGCTCTTTCTCCTTCATCTTCTTGGGCAAATTAAAGAATGTGATATTTAACTTTGTTTTTTTAAATCCTTTTTAATGTTGTAGTATTTCATAACTGGTCCTATCAGGAAAGGCTTCCTAGTATTTTTCTCAAATCCATCATGTAATACTAATACTATACGCCCCTAACATCTCTTACCTTTAGTGGAGTAGGGGAAAAGCTATTCTTCACTATTGACTGAACTTCTATAAAGTTAAACCTCAATTTTTCCCTTTTAGAAATACTTTATTTCAGAACATATGAATCCATTCTTTTTATATTTCTGAACACAATAAAGTAATTTAGGATCTGATGCTTCTTTTAGATAATTAAAATAAGAATTCCTTTGAGAAAGATCATCATTTAATTACTTTTAATAAAAAATTATTTGACATCTTTGAAAATTTAGTGAGGTGTACTTGATAAAATTCTTCTCACATACATATCTAAAGTATGTGACTATCCCCCTCCCCAACTATCATTTTCTGAAAACAATAAATCCATGGTGTCCTCTTGTGTTTCCCTCTACCAAATGATACAGAGGGGCACGCGCTATGGGTATTGTTCACTTTGTCTGCTGTGTGAATTCGAGTCCTCGGTACTTCAGGATGGTTAAGTGTAGAAGAGCCACATAGATGGTGATAGTCAGCATGGGCAATAAATCTTCACTACGGTGTATCTTGTCAGATATACTCCTAAGTGAAATGAATAAGTCACACATGTGTAAATACTGAATAGTTTCTCTGGTGTGAAAAACTATAATGGTACACAAGATCCTAATGAGATAACCCTGTGAAATAGGAAGAAAAGGGCTATAGGTGTTGGGAAAGCAGGAAGGGTAGGGGAAAGGGAATAAGGGAAAAGCAAAAATATGAGAAAATGAAAAAATGGAAACAAAGTGTTTGTAAATGGGGAGGGGAGGAGGGGGTGAAGGGAGGGCAGGGACAAGGGGAAAAAATGAGAACCAAGACCTGTCATGTAAAGGTGCAAGATCCCAGTAATGAATGTAACTGTGCTGTATACCTAGAATGTACCAATAAACTCAATAAAAAGAAAAAAAACACACTTATTTGCTTTCTTTTTTGCACTTTTAATATTGGCTTGTCCTACAGTGAGCATGGAATATCTATTGCTTGATGGAAAGAGAAGATTGTTTAAGCACATATCAAAACTTAGTTATTGAGCTCCAAACTAGGCACCTGAAGCTCATTTTGGACAATCTCTGTATGTTAAAAAAAAAAGTTTTAATTTACCAGACTCTAGTTCTCTGAAAAAAATGAAACAATTTACATAGATGTCCACTGGAGTTTCTGCTAACCATGTGAGAAAACTTTGTGTTCTATGAAATAATATGAGAAAATATCACGATATTTTTAGAAAGAGTAAGAAAAACTTAACCACTAAAACCTATATGACTGGGTAAGCATTCATAAAACTAATAATCCTAGTATAAATTTTAATACAGTTAGATCTTGACTATGAAATAATCAACCAGTTTGGCACCCAAAATGATAATTGATTAAATTTTAAAAATTTTATTCCTCTTTCTCCAAGTTAAATTTTTTTAGAAAGAATTCGTTTTAGCCGACACTAGCTTTATGAAAAAAAAAACATTGTGTACTTCAGTATCTATCAATTCTAAACACAGGGGAAATGTCTTTGCAGATTCCTTTGGATTTGCATTTGCAGCAGAGAAACTCTGGAAAGTTTAGTGGTTCTTGAAACCACTACTGGTACAAGTAGAAAGCACTTATATAATAGTTTCTCTTTCCTGACATCTTTCTCTTTGAGTTCTGAGAACTCCCATCCCACAGGACTTCAAAGTATTAATAAGCTGGAGAAATCAAATATAGACATGCAATTTTTATATTTTACTGTTAGTTTTCTGTTCTATGCCAATTGTATTTGACCTAGTTGACATTATAGAAATATACACTATAACAGAAAACAATACACACATACACTGTGTAGCATGCATTCACTTACTTCTCAGAAGCAGATACCTGATTCTAGAACTATACTAGAGGAAATTTATCTGTGAAGCCTAACTCGGCAAAGTTAGGGGTAGACAAGGCAGACCATAAGGCAGGTGCAATGCGAGGAGGGATGAAAGGGAGACTTCCATGTTCTCCGGAGTAGCAGCTTGAGGTTCTTGGTCAATATCCCAGAGCAAGTGGTCAAAATGAAGAGGTCAAAATGGTCCTTTTCCGTGGTTTTCTCAGTGTATGTATTTGCCACCTACGCATTTTTTTGTCCCAATTAAAAGGCCTTGATACAGCAAAACACAACGATTATCCATGAATACTACATTGAAAAGCACATAGAATAGACATTTCTTGCTAGAAAAACTAGAGAAGGAAAAAGATGAAAGGCGTGTTTGAATGTGGAAAAGCCCTTAAAATACGACTTTAAACTACCTGACTAATGCTTTAAGGAGTGACGGATTCTGCAACTGTGGGCTCAGATGATAGTAGGAGCTGAGTCTACCACAAAAATGCACTCCATCCCAGTGATCCCAAAGTCTGCACACTGCTGAAGAGAGGAGCTGTGTTAGCCACACATTAGCTTGCCTTCTGGGGAGCGGGTCCCTGTAACAGCTGCTTAAATTTCAATCATGTAAATGTCGATTTACATGAAATATTTCCCCATCATACTAACTTTATGAATTCTACCAACATCTAAGTATTAGACTGCCTTTCTCCTCAGTGGCACGTGACACTCAAAACAGAAAAAAACAGAGAACTTTAGACCCGTGCCTTAGGTGGGCAGAGGGAGGAGCTTTGGTGTGGAAGTTAGATCACCCGTCATGCACTGAACAGTTTACCTAGAAGAATTGAACAGAAATATATGGGGACCTTTAGTCACTCCCTTTCAGTGGTGAGTCCCTTGTACAGTGAAGAGACAAACCCCTCACTTCCAAACATGTCACCCATGTTGAGGATAGTGACGATTTGCCATTATATAAAGAGATAAGCAACATCACTATAAGTAATAAAAGCCTACATTTTTTTCTTTTTATTGAGTTTATTGGCACAATCTAGGTATACAATATAGTTACATTTATTATTGGGATCCTGTACCTTTATATGATAGGTCTTGATTCTCATTTTTTCCCCTTGTCCCTGCCCTCCCTTCACCCCCTCCTCCCCTCCCCATTTAC
>NW_022900940.1:10208891-10287207 GCF_012274545.1 Fukomys damarensis
CTGCCCTCCCTTCCCCCCCTCCGCCCCTCCCCATTTACAAACACTTTATTTCCATTTTTTCAATTTCTCATATTTTTTCCTCTCCCTTATTACCTTTCCCCCACCCTTCCCACTTTCCCAACACCTTTAGCCCTTTACTTCCTATTTCACATTATTAATTATCTCATTAGGATCTTGTGTACTATTATAGTTTTTCACACCAGAGAAACTATTTGGTATTTCAGTTAAAAAAAATTATGTATGAACATTAAAAATAGGGAATCCTAAAATAAAACTAAAAAGAAAAGTAAAAGAGAAAAGACAATGATGTAAGATTAAAATAATCCTTAATTCTGAAGATGAAAATTGTCCCCGAACATATTTAAATTACTTCTTGCTCTTGTAGTTTTATCTTATTCTTTTTTTTTCATTATTTAGAGAATACTTTATTAGTTTCCATAATCAAACCCACATAGATATGACCTTACATATTTAATACAGTGCATTACCCCTGTACAAATGGAAAAAAAAATTAACATTTCTAGACCAATATGGATGTCAAATTCTATACAATGCCAATTCAACACAGTAAATTGGGATAACTTTTTCCAAAGTTGAGAGCACAGTTAAAGTTTCCAAAAATTCAAATTTTATATATATATATATATGTGTATATATATTTATATTTATATAAAAAGACCAATAATAGCAGTATGTTAAGCATCAATAGCAACAGCCTCTTTTCCAGGTTCTGCAGTCATCTGAACAAAATTATAGACAATCAGCACATTCCATTAAAAAAACAAAAACAAGAAACAAAGAAAAGAATAATACCCAGAAAACAGCAAAGTTCTGTTGCTATTGTGGTACCTGGCACCATTTTTTATTAGCATCTTAATCATCATCTAGAAAAAGAACATTCTAGAGTAATATCATTAAATTTTCCAGGTTCTGCAGTCATCTGAACAAAATTATAGACAATCAGCACATTCCATTAAAAAAACAAAAACAAGAAACAAAGAAAAGAATAATACCCAGAAAACAGCAAAGTTCTGTTGCTATTGTGGTACCTGGCACCATTTTTTATTAGCATCTTAATCATCATCTAGAAAAAGAACATTCTAGAGTAATATCATTAAAATAGCTCCCATAAAGCATGGTCACTACTACGGATCATAAAGCAGGTACAAGATATTTTACCTTCAAAGAGGTATGATACAGTACCATCCTACATCAATAATACTAGAATCAGTTTTGGTTTGAAATTTACTTTGTCTGCAAATAAAATTGCCACCCCTGCTTTTTTCTGGGCTCCTGTCACATGGATAATTGTTTTACATCCTTTCACTTTCAGTCTTTGTGCTTCTTTTTGCCCTAGGTGTGTTTCTTGTATACAACATATTGTTGGATTTTGCTTCTTATTCCATTTTGCCAGTCTATTTCTCTTGATTGGTGAGTTGAGGCCATTGACATTGTTGGTTATAACTGATATGTACTTACTTATCATTGACATGTTATTGGCCTTTTGTTGACTCTTTTTACTTTTTCACCTTCTTTTAATTTCTTGCCTTGCCTATTTGATTTGCTCTATTGGGCCTCATGGTGTTATTGCCTGTCTTTTTCTAGGATCTTGTTTAGAATTGCTTGTAGTGCTGGTTTGGTATTCATGAAGTTTCTTAGGTGTTCTTTGTCACGGAAGTATCTTATTTCCCCATCCATTTTGAAAGAGAGTTTTGCAGGATGCATCAGTCTAGGTTGGAGGTTGTTCTCTTTTAGTATTTGAAATATCTCACTCCAGGCTCTCCTTGACCTGAGGGTTTGTGTTGAAAAGTCTGCTGTGATTCTGATGGGCTTTCCTTTACATGTGATTAGTTTCTTTTCTCTTACTGCTTTTAGTATTTTGTTCTTCTGTTGGGTTTCTGGGATCTTGATTATTATATGTCTAGGTGTAGATTTTATTTTTAATCTTGGTTAGTTGGGGTCCTATATGCCTCAGTTATCTGACTGTCAAATTCTTCCCCTCTGGGAAGTTTTCTGTCATAAAAGTCTATATTTTTATGGCAAATGCTATGCTATTGTAGTGGTCAAGAAACAATAGTTCGATAAAGACCCAAGTCTTCTTTTTTTTTTTTGTACTGGAGATCGAACTCAGGACCTTGAGCTTGTTTGGCAACCGCAGTACCACTGAGCTAAATCCCCGGCCCGAGTCAAACAGAAGTCAAACAGCTGTCATCGGATGAGCACTCACAGTTGCTGCCAGAGGTAATAAATGAGTGACCTCTGGGCTGTGTATCATTTCAGATAGCTTCGGCCTGGCCTTCACAGTGTGTTTTAAGAAATGAACCAACACAATGAGCACTGGCAGTAGTGGCCAGCATTTCTGCTAAGTGACCATGAGCTGACATGACACTGAGGGCAGCCAGCTTCCTGAATCAGATGCTCACAGCTGAACTGGCCCATTATAATCACTTGTGTTACCTGCCTTGTTTTTCTAGATGTGTGCATCAAAGAAGTAGTCAAAAAAATCTGCAATTCAAAAGAAACTTCAGCTTTTTCCCTTTAGCCAGCAGTTTGTCCTTCCTAATTATATTTAGAATGAGTTCAGTATTAAAGATTACAATCCCATAGCACATATCCTTGTGGAAATGGATCACAGAGCGTCTGCAGAGTGAGAGTAGGCTAATATTTAAACATTTTTTTACATATAGGATAATTTGCACACATCTAATTGAGAATTACATCCTAAAGAAAGTCTTTAGTGAACTATTAAACTATTCTATTAAAATAGCTTTAAAATAATTTTCAATCTTATGATTATATAGAATGAAGCAAATATGCAATCATCTAATTGTTAGAGGTGAATGTTTGCTGTGTGTCCTGTTGTCATCAAGAGCCAATGAAAAGTGTTCTAGAAATTTTACAAGATGGAGATGCACAAAAGTCAGTTAAAACACAGCTGCCTTCAAATCTCTGGTTTAATTTTACCTTCATCCCATTTTAGCATCTAATCCGAGGAATCTTCAGTTCAGACACCTTTGCAGGTGCTCCACATAACTAACCTTTCAATAAGATTAACTGCCAGACTGTGACATTTGATGTGTGATAATGCAGGGCTTTGTGAATTTTAAATAATTCTGCAGATGAAGTTGAGATACAGTAGACTTTTTAAGGTATAACTTAAAGACTAAACAACACTTGATGCCGAAACTTTAAAGCATATAAGAACAAAGTGCATTACTTTGTGAAGGAGCATGAAATAGTTGGTCACATTCCTTGGGTGTTTTCAAGGAGAGGACTTGTACAAATGGATGACTTTACCTGCCATCACAACTGTGGAATACTTCACACTGAGCACCCACTAAAGGGAAGAAAATGGTGCAATAATTATTTATTACCAACTGAAAATATAGTAATGATAATAAAAAATGGAAAAGACTGAGAACTGTTTGTGCCAGGTACTTCCCTGAGTGATTTTTGTTTATTTTTCCCATTCTCATAATTCCTAGACAATCTAGCTTCTCTAACAGAAACTGAGGCCCAGAGTGTTTGAATAGTTTGATTGAAGAAGTAGAATAGGAAGTCTCAGCTTGATTATTCCACTGCCACCAGAACTAATATTTTGAATCTCAGAACGAATGTTTCCAGATTTTCTGATATACAGAAAAAATTTTCCCTCCAGAGTCTGATTTGGTAGTTGCAAAGCGGGCCTTGGCATCTGATTATCTCAGGTGACTTAGGGAGCATTGGCCAAATTTATAGAACCACCCACTTGATCACTGCTGGGGTCATCGGTCTAATACCCACTGCCATATTCAATGCATCATTACAAGGGGGGCGAAGGTAACAATCTCTATTAGAAATACATGAGTCCCTTAGGAGATGACATTCAAGGATGCTTATTCCTTAGGGACTCATCAGCTTTCTATTACAAAAAAATTAAGAATATATTTTCATGGTTACATGATTAAAATATTTCCTTTATATATGCTGAACAGTTATAGATATGTCCTGCATATAACACGATATATATGTATATAATATACACACACATTATCAGTTAAAATTTGTAAATTACAAAAAAAAGAGAGAGAAAGCCAAATGGTATTCTTCTGTGTGGTGGTTTGCAAAATGTGTTGTCACTGTTTTTGACACTCCACACTTGGTCCTTTCTATAGTCACCACACATAATCATTTACTATGCGTAGCAAGGCCTCAGACAACCCCAGCATGGTAACTCTCCACTAATACAAATAGTCAGTCATTGCCAGATTATCTTATTCAAAGCATTAGGCAAGCATGTTGAAAATGAATAAACAAATCCTCTGTTTTCAACAGTGTTAGTGCTTCTGGTGGGAAGAATTAGCCATTAGAAGAAAAACATTTTTTTTAGATAAAGAAAAATATTTAATGTCATGAAAATATTTTTTTCTTTTTATTGAGTTATTGGTACATTCTATGTATACAGAACAGTTACATTCATTACTGGGATCTTGTACCTTTACATGATAGGTCTTGGTTCTCATTTTTTCCCCTTGTCCCTGCCCTCTCTTCACACCCTCCTCCCCTCCCCATTTACAAACATACTTTTTAAAACATTGATATCTCTTGTTTAATAAGAAAGTCAATGCATAATATCAAAAAATTGTAACCTAGATTTAAGTGGAAATATGCAAATACCAAAATGGATGATTTCTAACTATAGGCCCCTATAAAAGAGTAGCCATTTTGTTTTGTTTTGTTTTGTTTTTTTGGTATCCAGGATCAAACTCAGGTCCTTATGCTTGTGAGGCAGGCAGCGGAGCTACTGAGCTGAATCCCTGGCCCAGGCATCGTTAATATTACTGTGTATCTCATTATTTTGTATATAGGCCAGGACCTGTGTGCAAAAATAAAAGAAAATTATGACAATTTGTTTTGGAGTTGTCTAGTTGCATTTTTTTAATGGAGAGGATATTTTTGAGTGTTTATAAGTAGGAAAAGAAATATCTCAACCAATTATCTGTTCTTTTTAATTTGTAAAAAGGAAAACAGGTATTTTAAATAAAAGAAATTCATTTTTATTGATTTGTATTCATGTACCAAAATATCACCTTTTTAAATTTCCATAAAAGATACTTTAAAAGAGTCATTGTTTAGCAACACTTTTTTCATTACTGTGTTCTACGGTATTAGTTTTAATTCTTTCATAGCATTAACTTGACTATATTGTGATAGTTTGGTCAATTCCACACTTGAAGATACAGTATTAATGATTCTGGTGTTATTTACACTATTTAAACAAATACACTAAGTCCCCAACTTACAAATATGTGAGGTACGAACTTTCACAGATACGAAAGGACCTCACACTAACAACATTCGCACATGCAAATAAATCGTAGAAGTAGTTCACAGGGCTCCAGGACGTTGTCACAGTTGTGTTGTTGTGTGCTTGCAGTGTGCACCCAGGGTGTCCAGAAGCAAGAGGAAAAGCGGCAGTGATGGGGGGGGGACTGCTAAGAAGTGTAAAACAATGTACACTGCATATCTGCGTCAAAGGTGTATCAGATTCACTTCATTAGACTTAAGAATGACAGGAATCTGACTTATGAACATTCTTGTGGAATGGAACTTTTCTATAAATTGGGGACTTACTGTATCTTTGTACTGTTATTTTTCGTCTCCATCTCTTTAAAAATCAGACATTTTCAACATACATAAAATAAACAATAATTTTTAGAAATATGAATGGATATCTATTATTTCACAATATGTAGACAGTATACTATGTACTATTCAATAGTGCTTTAGAGCCTTGTTTTCCTTAGGAAAGCCTTCAGGGCCAGCAAGATCTGGATGAATCTGGACTTTTGTTCTGCCACATATTGGTTTGATATTTGGCTGATATTGAGCAAAATCCTCACTTGATGAGGTTACAGTTATTCATTTACAATTTCAATGTAAAGCTATTTATAAAACAACCACTCAAAATGAAAATTTGTATTATTCTTTCATAAAATAAAAAGGTAGTTGTTTTTGTTAAATTTTATCAGAAATTTGTGTATTATTGATACTTTAATATATATTTTACAAATACACAGCTGTATGGAATGAAGCATATTCTATATATACTTAGCATTGAGAATTTCTTGGAATAAATCCAACAATGTTTTTACATTTTTTGTTGTTGGCCAATTCTTCAAATGATGCAAGTGACTTTTGTCAGTAAACCATTTGGAGTTCTAAGTAGGAAATGAAGGAAAATTTTGAAATATGGCTTGATGCTATTACCGTAATTAAAAATGTAAGAATCCTAAAACAAGAGTAGACAGTTGAAAGGAGATTAGATGTTGATATGAATATGCAATAGCATGAAGTAAAAGGAAGGTCAGCATAATAAGAAATACTTTCAGGAAAACAAAAAGCATTCTAGCTGATTTAAAATACAAGTGAAGACTTGAAGTAAAATTATCCAATAAATCAATGATGTAGAGGTATACACTGGCCAATATTATATTTTAACTTGAAAAAAAAACCTATAATGAAATTAATTTTAAATTCAATTATTATAGACTCCTTAGTTTGGTAAGCTATGGGACTTTATAAAATGAATATATAAAATACCTGATCTCCTATATTCATAGACAACTTATTAAAATAGTATCCTTGAAATTTTAGTAGCTGTTATTTGTGAAGTCATTTGAGCTTGAGGATTTTTAAAGGATAGAATTTTAGCAAACCATAATATATTTCAATTTTAAATATGTTCACCTGTTTTTTTTCTGGGTTTATGTGTAAAATTGTATACTTCCCTGGAAGTACATATTTATCCAAGGTGTTAAAATTTATTAGTACACAATTATTCACGATATTTTAAATTTGATTCCCTTTTTGTTTTGCATATATGTTCATCTTTTCTTTTTCTTTGTCTAGTTACTTCAGAGATGTTTGTCATGTCACATTCATAATCACTTATAAAATTTTGTAAGCAGTGGCATTAAGTTTTTCTTTTTTATACTTTGTATAATAATTGTTGCTTTAAAAATATTTTAACTTTCTTTGTTTGCTTCCCTGTTGCTTTTTTCTGTTTTAAACTTAACAGTTTAATTCATTTAAAGCTAAAAATTAATAGTTTCAGACTTTCTTTTTTGTGAAGTCTATGCAACGTTATAATTATCACTCACAAGTAGTAATTTAACAGCATCTGTCATTTCTCTACTCTCTGTCTTCATCCCTACCCCTAACTGGTCCTTCATTTCTCATCTCAAAGATAGTTTTCAAACAGTATTTTAATTTTTTCACATCTAATTTTGACTATCATTTTGTTATTGCTATTTTTTTTTTGCAATTTGGTAAAAGAACAGAAGCAATGACGATATTTGGTTGTCATTTTTCAGTTTGAGACTTTATAATACAACCAGCTTTACTGGCAGACCAGTAAAAGCCATATGAGTTTTAGTATATACCATGGATATTAAAAATAAGTGTTTCCTCTGTTTCACATAATGATCTATCTAGCCATCATCTATCCATCAACTAATAGTGATATCCATTATTAAAGAACAAAATTTATCATGTTATCCATTTCTTCTACACTCATGTATGTCTAGCAAATCATTTTAACTTCCAAATGAATTGTACTAAAATGCTAAACTGCACTCTTTAATATGTCTTTCTAAATGTACTTATATAACTTTACAGTTGAGACATACTTACATAATTTTATGTGTTATATATTTGAAACTAGATGAACTATATGGGGCTGTAGTGTTCTGGAGCCACTTTATAATATCTCAGGAGAGTCAACTGTAATTTTCAGGAATTTTGTGAGCGAGTTATTAAACACAATACCTATTAAAATTAAATTGCATCAACCTGTGATTACATAAATTATAGTAAAAGCTAAAGCCACAGATTCTCCAATTCATTCTATAAAATACCGCACTACATTTACAGAGGAGGAAATGTGGTTTTACAATGAAGACATCTAACAGATAGATACCAATGTACTCAGATGATCAAAGTAGAATCACCAACAACAGACAAGGTGATCATATGTATCTGTCTAGTAATCAGTGATACATTGGTGGAAAATGTGTGTTTGAGATGAACTCAGATAACCTTGAGAAAGACAGAACTAAACTACAGACAAATTTATCCTAATAAATGTGAAGCAGTAACTCTGTGGTTAATTTTGCATGACTAGAGTTTTTTTGTTTTATTTCTGAGCTTACTGATCATTCCGGTGTCTTTTTTTTTTTTAACTGTGTTTAGGTTCTTTTCTCATTTTTTTTTTTTTTGAGTGACTTATTCCTCTTCTACTTAACCTAAAGAATTCCTTTGTATCCATGTTCCTTTGTCAGGCAGATAAACTGCTTAGAGTCCTGAACCTGTTGTATGGACTGGAAATATTCCCCCAGTCTCCCACAGGATAGCCTGTCCATTTTTATAACCTCACCCTTTGACTAAAAGGTCCAGAATTTGCACTTATTGGTGTGTGATTGAGACTAAGTGCTTATTTTCTATTTCCCAAGACCCAAACCAGCCCTTTCTCTAAAAGAGGTCGTTCCTTTCCTTTCCCCACACCTCTCTCTACTCCAATAGAGAAATGCAGTAGAAGCTGAATTCTAAAAAGTAGATGTTCTTATTACAATTTCATTTTACCTTTTCAGTGTAAAGAGATAGGAAATACTTACATTTTAAAATCATGTATTTATATTATCACCACTTATTCCATGATAAATGTTTTCCACCCTCTTTCTTAATTCTTAAAGACAACACTAACTTTATTCGTTTGTTCTATCACATAATTCATACAGAATACTTTCAAAATTATATACTCTTTCTTAATATTAATAGAAATCTACTGTATAACACTTAAAAATTCTTTTTAAAGAAAGTTAAGACTACATTCTAATCAAGTATAACTGAAATTTCCTTTTTCCTGTGTGTTTACATTATACCTCTGTATTAATTTTTCTCTGTACTCCATTATAACTTTCTTCTTTTGATTTGTCATGATTTTATTTAAGTTTTGAATATGTTAACATGGTTCTAACCTCTAATCAAAATAAAAAAGAAAGTGCCTGAATTTCATTTCCATCTCTTTCTCTTCATTTTTCCCCTAACCCATAAATACTAATTATTTAATTTAGTATGGTTGTATCATTTCTTTATTTCTTGCAATATGTAAATACAGGTATATGCATGTCTGCACACATATAACATAAATTGGACTTATATATTAAGTGATCTTGTTATAGGGTGAGCGAGTTGGAACTACAGAGAGGTGCCACACTCTGAGCCAAATTGAGTCCTTTGATACTGTCATAAGCTGGCTATTAAGAGTGACTTGCACCAGAAAAGCTCTCTACAAAGGAAAAACAGCTTGTGGGGTTCTTTTAAGTGGCTCTTCTAATTGCGGCAGGAGAAGGGATGCACAAGAAGAATTTCACAGAAGGAAAACTTGGCTAAGTTAGTGGGGGTCAGGGGAAGTTTCACACAATTTAATTGAAACAATATATTACACAGGTGTGGAGCATCCTGTTTACAAGGTAGTAAAGATAACAGTTGAAAACTTACACAGGTGCAGAATATCCTGTTTACAGGGTTGTAAAGATGACATAGTTGCAGATTCACACAGAATATGGGGTCATGCATTAACTGAGGGAACTCCCATGGAGGAAAGGGAAGGTGACCACCCATAATCACTGGACTTTATACAAATGGCGTCAGATTGGCGATCACAATCTCCTTATGTTCCTCTCCATTTTCCACAGGTTTACTCTATGCAATCATCCCTTGGTATTTGCAGGGAATTGGTTCCAGGGCACTTTGCACAGACTAAAACCTGTGGATATTTGAGTCTTTTATATAACATGACATAGTATTGCTTATAATCTAGATCAGTTATGATATCTAATACATTTGAAGGCCTATATAAAATAGTTATTATAATATATTGTCCAGGGGATCATGACAAGAAAAACAGCCTGTACATGTTTAATACTGATTTGATTTTTTTCCCCTAAACAGTTTTTGGTTTACAATGGATTGAATTCATGAATGTGGAATCTCCAGATACAAAGGGTGGACTCTACACATTTGTGCACCTTAATCTTCCTTTGTCACTTAATATGGAAACCCCTGATTATCACATTGTAAACATCTTGCGTGCTCTTTTTATATAACTACACAGTAATGTACTGTGTGAGTATACCACAGTTTATTTATCCATTCTGTAATGGTACGGCATGTTGATTTTTCCAATAGTTTACTATCCAAAATAATGCTGTAGTGATGAACATTGTAGAAATGTTTTATATTTGTGCATTTATTCTTTTATAATAATCTCTTTCTTTTATAAAATAACTTTATTGCTTCTCTCCAAACGAATCCCATTGCTATATATGAATTCATTGTCACGTACTAGAATTAATTCTATTCCCCTTTTGAAATATGTTTAAAATAAATAAAAATATATCATTTGTGTACGTGTTCATAGTACTAAAAAGTGTTTCTGTTTACTATGTACATAATCACCTTTCTCTCAAATAAATATATTTCTTGTCTATTTCACTAAGAAATACAAAAATATTTCACTCAATTCTAAATCTAAATTTCTTATAAGATTAAACTTGATTCTTGTATTTGTTTATTACGTTAATTAAAGCTACATGAACTAATCAAATAGTATTAGATGGTCATGCTGTCACAAACAAGCATATAGCAAATAGAAAAAAGGAAAAAGAGGAAACTATAAGAAATGGACATTAGTTAGGGAAAGAATAGCAGAAGTAGTTGTAATTGAAGGGGTCTTGACCTTAGGAAGTAAAATGACCTTTTGTGTGTTTTGATGTATTTTAAAATATTCATTAAATACTGAGAATAATGACTGCTGTTAGCTTCCAGTGGATATTTCTATTGTATCTAAGAATGGGGAAGAAAAAACTGTGTCATTTAAGCAAGATGTATGATTTTAAATTGGAGAGTGATGAGATAAACATTCCCTTTTTACAGTCATTCAGTGATTAAGAACCAGTGATGAGTAAGATGCTAACAATATAATAATCAATTATTTTCCTTAATCTCAATAATGTAAAAATTTAGCATTTCAGCCTGACCTAATTATTATTGTTATACTTTTCTTGGGAGATTAACATCCAAATTCCAATAGTATCCTTTAAAAATAATATTTGGAGAGGCTTTCTGCAAATTTGCGATTTCTCACATATAATCACTAATGGTTTCCCAATATAGCTGTACATAAGAATCATTATGAATATTTAAAAAATAATACAGATTCATAAATCTCATTCTGGACAGACAGAAATGGACCATCTTGGCTTGGAAGCTGAGCAGTTTAATCAAATTACACTTGGTGACTTCTATGGAATAAATGAATTACAGGCAAAAGGGGTCATGAAATCTTCACAGAGATAGTGACCTTTAATTTGGTTAAAGCAGAAAGGGAGAGCAAGAGAATGTGATGGTTTTATAGTATGTCCACAAGTTCTTCCACATTCTACCCATTGAAAAGTAGAGCCAAAGTTACCCTCTGCTAAAGTGGACTTTTACTTAATGAATTTTAATGATTGGACTGTGGAAACAGTAGTGGCACAGGTGTTTGTAAAGTTGATCACAAAATCTTCATTCTTTTGGATTCGTTACCGAAGGCGGGGTGGGGTGGGGGGTAGGCCACCTTTTGGTAGCCTCTGGAAAAGTCTATATGGTGAGGAACTAAGGATTCTTGTAGATTGCAGAAGGGTCTAAGCACCCTTCCAGCAACTGTGTTAGTGAACCATCCAGGAGGAAGAACATGCAGTCTCACATAAGCTTTCAAGTTAGTCAGTGAAGACCCAGGTGATTTGGGCTGCAGACTCACAAGAGATCTTTTGTCAGTTGCTTTAATGTTATAGACACCAAAAAATAAAAAATAAATAAGGTTAGGACAATGTGATGTGTAGCTACTAATTATCAAAGTAATTTATTATGCAATAGCTAACAAGAAATAGTTAACAGGGCTTGAGTGCAATGGGAGCTTTTGAGGGACTAGACAGGACAAGAAAAGAATATACCTATATTTATATTTATCTATATTTACATCTACATCTATATCTATATACCTCTTATAATCTATTTTTACTTAAAACACTTCAGACACCAAATAATTCTGCAGTTCACTGCTATACCAACTAGATATCCTACAATTTAATTAAATTCTTATTATCAAGAATTAAATACATACTTCTAAGATGAAGAGGTCAGTCTAGAAGACTGCTTCCCTTCAGATTCCAGTTGTAAACAGTGGGTCTTGAGGTTATTTATTCTTCTGTATAACTTGACTACAATTAGAGGTTCCCACTACCTCCTCCATAGATCTTGCAATTTGATATAACAGCTCAGAGACCACTGGGACACTTAGATTTACTGTTGAATATAAAATATTACAAAGGATTCAGGTGAATGACCAGCTAAAAAAGATGCATAGGGCGAAATCTGGAAGATGCATGAGGTGAGATTAGGAAGGGTTCTGAATGTGGCAGTTTATGTCCAGTAGAGTTTGGGGTGTGTTATGCTCCTTGCATAGGGATGCACTCACCACCGACCTTGAAGGTCTCTGAAGTCCTTCATTTCGAGATTTTATGGAAGTTTCATGTGGTGCGGTTGATTGAATCACCAGCTCTTAGTGATTGCATTCCGTTTTTATCTGCTCATCATTCCCCAGAGACAAGGGATTGGAAGGCACATAGAAGCTTCCACTCAAGCGGGTAGTTGTTCAACCAGTCCCAAACCTAAAACTGCCTGGGGCTCCCAGCAAGAGTTACCTTATTAGCAAAATCTCGGGTATGAATGAAAAGGACTATGAATAACAAAAGATCATTAAGAAACTCCAAAGGTTTAGAAGCTCTGTGTGGACCTTGTGACCCATACCAAATATATTTTCTTACAATATCACAATATCAAGATAAATACACATTAAAATCTTAGTAAGTGAGAATATAATATTAAATAGTTAAATGATACTTAGGGCAGATATTTTTCTGAATTCTAAAAGTATTAGAAAAGATTCTTATCAGTTAACCTTTTTTAGGCTACTTTAGAGCTCACAAAATATTTTGACATATTGTGTTAAATTTAATTCTCATTGTAGACCAAGCAAGTATATATCATGCTCAGTTCACAAGATAGCAAATAGAAATTTCCTTAATTATATAATCTAATAGTTACAGAAATTGCCTTCAATTTTTTTCCCTGGCAGGCAAAAGGCAGAGCTACACTTAGAATTTAGGCCTTCTAATGACAGATTTAGTGATCATTCTTTTGTACCAATTTCTAAAACCTCCATCCTACTGACATTTTGAGCTCCATAACTGTTGTGGAAGTTGTGTACATTTTGGCTGTTAAATACTTTTTAGTGTCACCCTATTCAGTTGTGACAATCAACAAACATGTCATCTGACATGTTTTAATGTCCCCTGCAAGGCAAAAATTACTCCCAGTTGAAAGCATGGCCCCATATGTTTTTAACTAGATTTTTGTAAAACGTTTGTTGAACTTATAAATAAGCAAGAGCTCCTCCAGTAATAAAATTTACCAAATTGAATCTGATCTTTTAAAAATAATTGAAACAAATTTTATTATGGCTATAATCAACTAAGAACAATGTACATTACTTGTAATGATGCAAAAGCATACCCATAACAACAGAAAATACTATTTCAAGGCATAATAGCAACTAAGGTCAATATGGTTAAAGGTCTAAATTCACTGTTAGTGAAGTTGGACCTTTATTATTTTAGAGAAAAGTACCATGTGTGATAAAAATTCATTGCTTTATATCTTAGTGGTACTTGCAAATGATAATCTCAATATTTGTAAATTTAATATGCAGAAATGGCTATAGAACTATTTGTAAACTCTATATCTAGTATTATCAAAATTATATTCTATTTTTTGTGTGATTAGGATTAAATCAGTTTTAGTAATTTTAAGAGAATTCTTACTAAATAATAAATACACAATATCTTAGTTATCTTTCTCATTACTAAGACAAAATACAGACACCCAATGTTAAAGGAGGAAAGATTTATTGTAGCTCATAGTTCATAGTGATTTCAGTCTGTAGTCAGCTAGTTCCAAGGCAGAGCAGCATGGCAGAGGGGCATCACAGAGGAAAAACAGTTAATGGCTGTATATAGTATATAGTATGTAGTATAGTAGGAAGTGATGACAGTAGCCCTCCTTTTGTCCCTCATATTCTATCCAGGATTAAGGTCTCCCCTAGGGTGGGTAGCACCCGCATCCAGGAAGGGCCTTCCCATCATCCTAGCGTTACACTATGACTCAATCCCAGCATCACATCTTTAATCCCAGTGTCACACATTTCAGATCAAGCCACCTCTGAAATGCTCCACCTGTGACCACAGGAAGCTTTAGGGAAACAAGCTAGAACATGCAATAATAAACATTTTAACTATTTTTTTTTCTAAATGGGATCATTGAAAACATTTTGGTAATTTATTTACATTGATATTTTCTCATTCTAATTTTGGGGGAGAAGAGTGTTTTTTCAGAAAAAATTGCTCTTTGCAAAAATGATGGGGTGGGCTTGGGATTTAGTGCAATGGGGCTGCTGCCTGCCTAGCAAGTGCAAGGTTCCAAGTTCCATTTCTCGTACCAAAAAAAAAAAAAAAATGATGAGGCAATTACTGTTTCTTTATCTTCTTAGAAACCTTCAATGAAAGATTTAGGAATAACAGGAATACCATCTACAGTCTCCTGAAATGAATCTTTGTTAGCTGAGAATTTTGGCGAATTTAGTCCCCTGCTCCACTTGCGTGATGGAATTGTGTTTTTTTTTGTTGTTTTGTTTTGTTTGTTTTGTTTTACACTATGTTGATTTTTTGTAAGACATTACCAGATAGTTGAATGATTGCTATCAGACAAAAATGCACAGTTTTGCTATAATAAGGTATTTGTCATGAATATCATACAAATGTATGTTGACAACAAAACTGTTTCCAATGAGTTGAATGATCATTTTATAAGAAAGACAGATTCATTTAATTTCAACCCTGCTTGGGGAAAGTCAATACAGAGTTTGCCAATATAAGCAATTAAATGTTAAATGGAATTTGTACAGTACATTTGAGTGTAGATCTTGCTTTTCAATTTTTTGCATAATTACGAATGATTACATTCTAATGAGGCAATCTATGCTTCAAGTCATGGGAAATGTCAGCACTTCTTACTGCTAATGGGCTAGAATGAGAGCTTTAAGTTTAAAGTATTGGATGGTAATAATAGAATCAAAGGATGAAGGGGACAGAAGAACGCAATGTTCCAAGTTTCAAGGCTGACACAGAATTACACTTAATGATCGAAAGAATACTCCTGTTAAGGAAAAATATTCCCACCTCAATTGCTTATTGCAGTTTTTCCTGTCAGAATGTTCTTCTATGCTATGAGTTATTCATGTCATATTTTCTCCTTCTTGTGATCCTTTGGAAGAAAATTCTAAATGATTTAATTCTTATGGTCTAGTTATGTAGCTATTACAAAGTCAATTCATTCTATCTAGAATTTATTTATATTCCATAACTTTTTTGTTTATTGAGGGGCACAAATTACTACTCAGGAGTTGTTGATTTAAATTCTAGTGTCTTTCATTTAGGAAGGGTTAATTTGGCGTCTACTATATACCACCTTCCATCTTAGATTCTAATATGAACTTTATATCTCAAAATGTTTGAAAATCCAAAGCTGCAGTTAAATGTATTAAACTCTAAAAGTATCAGCAAAGCATACTCTCCATTTCCAGCATATCTTACATAGTAGAATAAAACAAACATGAGAAAAGATAGTGTTTAATCTTGTGTAATGGGTACTAATATACCTGTACTAATAATACTTCTAATTTAAATTCTCAGATCAAAAGACAAAGGCTGAAAAAATATGAAGGCATATTCAACGTCTTCTGCAGCATTGCAAGTTTTATTCAAAGGAATTTTATTCAGTTTTCCATTACTATAAAAATACTTAAGATGATTGACTTATAAAGAGAAAGAGTAGGGGGTCTTAGGCTCATTATTTTAGAAATTTTGGTCCATGATTTGTTAGCATCATTTCCTTGGCCTATGTCAAGGCAGTAGATCATGGCAGGATCACACAGCCAAGCAAAAGCACTCACTTCATGATCCAGGAAGCCAAGAAGAAAATAAAAAGTCCACACAGGCCCCACCGGCCTGCCTCCAGAGAGCTAAAGACTTAAAAGTTCCACTGCTTCAACATAGTGCCATGCTGGAAACCAAGCCATTATGATGTGTCCCATTGGTGACATTTGATAGTCAAACTATAGCAAAATGATTAAAGGACTACGTAACTTCTAGTATGGACTTAGTTCACAAATGGCAAATCTCCCTCTATGTTATTCTTTTATGTGAATGAATACCAAACAGAATAAAATCTTGGGAAAGAATATATTATTATTAAATTTCTGGAAAAATCTTTTAAGTTTATGTAAGTTCAGTGAAACAACTAAACCTCTGAATTTTTTTAAGAGTAGGAAAAATTTATTGAGGGAAAGAAAGCTTCTAAGAGAAAGAAGGGGGACCAGAAAGTGGGTTGTCCATTCAACCCACTCTTCAAAGATGTTTTATACAGCCAAGCCATGTGGTGAGGCAGGTACAAAGTGGGACAAAACTGTAAGACCCAGTGGAAATCTAAATAATATAGGGGAAAGAGATGTAACTCCTAAACCTGCTAGATATCCGAAACATGAGTTTGTGTTCTCTAAAATCAAAGAATGAATTCGAGGAACAACAGAGGTTAAGAGTAGGAAAAATTTATTGAGGGAAAGAAAGCTTCAAAACAGGTGTCTAAGATTTTAAACCACTCATCACATGGACTTTTTTTTTACTTCTGTCTTCACCTCTCCAAATGGTAATAACAATTTGTGAAATGTATAGCTAATTAGGTCAAAGGAACTTGCAAAATCCCCTTACTCATATTGAACACAAACTGCAAAATAGGTCTTGAAAAGCACTGATTACACTACCACCATAGTAACAGCAGTTGATATTTTTGCATTTAGGTTTGTTTTTGTATTTCCTACAATGCATTTATAACTAAAATATGTTCTAGTAGAAAAACAGATAAAATATGTGCCAAATCCTAAAAGTTAATTGCCTGTTTTGAAACTTTTGTTCAGGGATAGAAAGAGTTAAGTTTTATGTGATCTTACTTATTAATAGGGAGAAACTAGCCAGAAATGTGGATCCAAATAAATAATTCTGAAAATGAGACAAATAGACAGTTGTTCTAAAAAAAGAAAGAAATATATTGTCAACCTAAAGCATGATAAGCATCCTTCAGCTAAGTTTGGCTGTCTTCCATTCCTCATTGCTGCTGGTGGAATTGGCACCCTCAAGACAAGCTATCTTCATATCTATTCACTTTCATGCAGATGAAACTTCAGTTTCTCCTACACTGAAGAAACAGAGTGTATTTGTAGCACTTACGTCATTAATTACATTTCTATAAGCAGATAATTCGGATATAATCCAGACAATTCAGCCCCTAATTATAATTTTTGCAGTAGATTTATGTCTATTTGCTCAAATATTTTTTTAACTGTTCAATCTTCTTAATTTGGTACACAAAGCCTATGAGTTGTAGAGAATTAGAAATTATTTGGTTGCAGATGATATAAAGCAATAGCCCTATATTCTATTTCTTGAGATTTTGTTTTGTTTGTACTAGGGATTGAACTCATGGCCTTGCACTTGGAAGGCAGGTAGTGGCTTCTGAAGGTCTAGTATCTAGAATATACAAAGAACTCAAAAAATCAGATCCCTCAAATATAAAGACCCCATTCAAAAATGGGCATCTGAAATGAACAGAGACTTCTCAGACAAAGAAGTAAAAAAGCAGCAAACAAACATATGGAAAAATGATCAACATCACTGGTCATTTGAAAGATGCAGATGAAAACCATACTGAGATTCCACCTCACCCAAGAAAGAATGGCTGTTATCAAGAAATCAACCAATAACAAGTGCTGCAGTGTAGTGGGGAGACTTCTCCATTGTTGGTGGGAGTGTAGACAGTTACAATCACTGTGGAAATCAATATAGAGATGTCTCAAACAATTAGGATTAGAAGTCCCATTTGACCCAGCCATTCCTCTGCTGTGTTATCTTTCCAAAAGAAATAAAAGAATCATTCCACAGTGATATATGCTCACCCACGTTTACAGTGGCATGGTTTGTAATAGCTAAAACATGGAAACACCCCAATTGCCCATCAACTGGAGACTGGATAAAAAAAGATTTTAATGGAGTACTACTCAGCCATAAAGAAAGACAATCTAGAGATATTTATAATTAAGTGGATGCACATTGATGACATACTTAAGTGAAGTTAATAAGTCACATGTGTATAAATACCAAATAGTTTCTCTGATGCAAAAAACTAAAAATGTAAATAAGGATCAAAATATATAATTGATATTGTATAATAGGAATAAAAGGTCTACAGGAGTAGAGAAAGTGGGAGGGATAAGGGAAAGGTAAAAAAGGGAAAGAAAAATATGTGAAAAGGAAAAACATGGAAACAATGTCTTTGTAAACAGAGAAGGGTGGAAGGGATGAAGGGAGGGCAGGGGAATGGGGAAAAATAAGATAAGTCATGGAAAGGTACAAGATCCTAATGATGAATGTAACTGTATCATATACCTAAAAGGTACCAATAAATAATAAAGATAAAAAAAAATTTTAAAAGAAAGTAAAAGTGGAAAAAAGCATTCCTGGACTCTTATTTACTCCAGTAAATAAGCACAACTACCTATTACCAGCAGTAGGGGAACGGTAGAATAAATTATGATATATTTGGTCATAGAATATTTATGCAGCTATCACAATGCATTTTTTAGACACACATCTTGGGAATATACTCATTGTATAATATTAAATGAAAGCAGGAAACATAATCTAATCCAAATTTTAAAAAATAAAACCCTGGAAATATAAGTGTGTACATTTAAATTCAATTCTCTGAAAAAAACTATACATACCAAATTGTTAATTTTAGTTGATGTGACTCCAGATGGTATTTTTAATCTTTAATTTTGAGTACTGGGCTCCCTTTTGAAAATGATTCTATGTTTTAAATGTAAATTATATAATTAACAGAGTGTAAATATATAGGGATATCAGTGATTCATTCCGTAACAATCTTCAGAAAGCATTAAATAATACCAAGGAATAAGCATATTCATTGGCAAATGCTACAAAGACCATGTAATTCATTTTCTTAACAAGACACTTTTTAGAGTGCAAAAGAATGTTGTTCATAAATATTCAGGAACAACAATGGTAACTCCCTAATTTTATTATCTTATATAACATTTTTGTCTCAAAATTTCATAGCTGCTGACTTTCTAGAATTTAATTCAGAAATGCGTTCCGGAGCTGGGAATTTAGCCTAGTGGTAGAGTGCTTGCCTAGGAAGCTTGAGGCCCTGAGTTCAGTTCTCAGCATCAAAGAATGAGGGTGGGGCAGGGGAAGAAAAGAAAAAAAAAAGTGGGGAAAGGAAGGAAATGGAAAAGGAGAGGAGAGGAAAGAAAAAAAAAAGAAATAATGTATCTTAGAAGTAAAAACAAGTTAAAATTTAAATCACATTAGCAGAGACAGTGATTTGTCTCCACAACCCCCTAATTAAACAGGTCATGTTTTGGCAAAAATGACTCCTAAACACAGTTGAGAGGGAATTTGCAACTGTTGCACACCTCACAGGGTACAACTGGGGGACAGTAGAATTTGAGATTTTATCCTTGATCTGCATCTGATACAAGTTTTATGGTGTTCATAGGTCAAAAAATAGTTAGATATCCCTGCTGCTTGGTAAGGTACTAAAAGCAACAGCTGCTCTAAAGAACTGTGCACTGCAGCACAATGATTGCATTTTCTACTAAATGGAATTTAGCAGGTTGCTTTTGTTGCTGTGCCTTAGTTTCCTGGGCTCTCTTATCTGTTCAAGTGAAGCTTTGACCCTTCTCATTACATCCTGGGCAAAATTAACTCTTTATAATACATTATTATTTCTTATAGAGAAACTTTCAAGTTTTGCTCCTTTTGGTTTGTTGTTTGCACGGTAAAATCAGAACTGTTAATTACAGCTTATAACATCCTTGGTATTTTCCAAATGAATTGATAACTTACTTAACTGTACAGAAAAAACTGAACAAGATTGTATGTAGCTCTGTGGTTCATAATTAATAATATTTAAGAGCAATCCAGATGTCTTCAATTAATATATTGATAAAAATAAAAAATTCCATAGTACCTCCACAAAATGCATTATTAAATTCTAGAAAATGATTCATATATCAATTCATGAAGATATAGAACATAAATGAATACAGTAAGCTACTGACTTACAAACAAGTTTGGTTCTGGGGAGCACGTTCCTAAGTCAGATTCATTTATAAATTCAACTATACCTTTGACGCAAATACATGAAGAATCAAGCACATATACAAAAATACAGAAAATGTGCTACTTTAATGATTTGTTTGCATCCACAAATGTTTGTGATGTGAGGTCCATTTATACCTGTGAAGGTTCGCAACTTGACTTACTGCATGATTAGATCAAAGAACCTAACCTGAAAGGACTACAAATTGCATCATTCCAACTATATGAAATTCTGGAAAAGACAAAACTGTATTTCCAGGGAGAAGATCTGTGCTCTCAAGGGTAGTGGTGCTTAAAGACAAATAGGTGGGGCACAGAGTCTTCTTAGGACCCTGGAATGGTAAACACACATCATTATACACTTGTTTGAATCCATAGAACGTATAGAGCAGTTTAAATTTACAGTTTAGTTCATTATAATGTGTATCAATATTGACTCGTGAGATCAACTATATACCATACTACTATTATACAATAATAGAAAACTGGGATTGGGCGTGTGGGAAAAAAGGTGTAGGAAAACTGTCCGTAATTTATTCTCAATTTTTCTGTAAAGCCAACACTGCTCTAAAAATAAAGTCTATTAAATTGACTTATTAATAAAAGAGAAGGAGGGAGGAAGAGGGAGAGGGGGAAAAGAAGGGAGGAACTGAGAAAGGAGTACAGGACAGTGCTTTTGAAAAAGTGGTCCTTTAGGATGTACAAAGCAAAACCAGTCTCTTGATGGCTGTTTTAGAAGGTATTGTGATTCTATCACTGGATGGAGACTGATGAGGCCATCTGAAAGAGGAAATGGTATTTGATTTACATCATGGAATATCTTGGCACATCAGGGTGAGGCTTAGTGTAGATTTATTAGGCAGAATTAGAAAATAGAAAGAGTAGGAAACAGACTCCAGTTGAGTAAGTGCAGGGCACACACTGATGCAGGGATTTGGAGTTGCCTACACAAAACCATAAGGCCAGCTTCTAAGAATTAGCTGTGGTGGGCCAGAGTCTGGTTGATCCTTATCTCAGTTCTGGTTTTCATAGCTCCAGAGGAATCCTCACGATTTGAAGAGCAATTTGGTTCCATGAGATGATTGTCTTTGTTAGGGGCTGTGATCTCATCACGGGGTGGTCTATGAGGTTCTACTTATGGGTGAAGACTTTTAGGCCTGGTGGGGGGTGTCTGTAAAGGTTGGTAGTCAAGTATCCCTGCAAATCCTGAAAATTACTCTAGTTATTCTTTCTTGGTGTTCTTAGTGTTGAAGGGAATGAGATAGGCTCTGTAAATTTAGGGCTAAAACACCTTGCTTTGCCAACTTTTCATAAATAATTAACGTTCCTATGGGCAGGGCTGAGCAAGGTTCTAATCTAACGTTTTAAATTAATACAGAAGACAAGCTTTGAGTTTCTTTGTGTTTTTTCTATCTATCTTTATTTCTTCTATCCTACCTCAGTTCCAGACTTTATTTTCAGGAGCAGTGAATCATATATAAAAGCAATGACTTCATAAGGTGTCCACTGTTGAATTTTTTCATTTTCTCACCTTATCACATTTAAAAGGCATTCTTCTATTCCTAACTGTGGAAAAGATGTTTTAAAGTCTAAAAATATATTGAATTGAATCAAATGCTTTTTTGCAATATAAGGAAACAGCTATCACAGTCCAAACCCAGCCCATTGTCTCAAGAAGGGGAAGGAGACAGAATGGAATTTAATGGGGGAAGTTCTTATTGGAAGTAAAATGAAAAAAAGGCTCCCAGTTGGGAAGGTCCAGAAAGTGGGGTTCTGGGGAATTTTCTTTGTCTTGGTCTTTTATGGCTAAGCAAAACATGGGATTTGTGCAATTATCTAGTGATCACATACCGCACGTGGCGCTGGGGGTTGAGAATAGCCAGTTGGGGTTTGGGGTTTGTAATGTAGAGTTTTAAAAAAATCAGTTACTCTTCTGGCCTAGTTCAAAGAAAATCTGTTACTCCATAGTTTTAAATTCCCCAAAGTCCAGCCTGGAGGCAAGGAGTTGTTAATTAATTTAGCATGCTTGCTCCTGACTGAGAATTAGGGTTTTTGTCATCATTATATACTTTTTCCTGTGTTTAGTTTTACATTTCTAGGTTTAATTAAAGGTATGTTTTATATCAGCTCTTAAGCTGGTATAGGTGTTGTTTTCTTTGTAACAAGCTGACTCTATCTCAGACCATGTCCCTGACTGTCTGCCTATTTATAAGTTAACTAGCTAAAATGCTCTTTCTCATAATTGAGCAAAAGATGTTTTTAAATAGAAAAATAAATTGAATTTCATCAAATGTTTTTTTAATATAAATCAAAATGATTTGAGGGTCTGTTTTAATCTATAAACAAAACACAGTATTACAATTTTGCTCTCCAAACACATTTACATTACCGGAACATTTTAAGACATGGTATATTTTTTAAACATGCTGCCCATTTTTACTTTGTTTATGTTTTATATCTTGTAAGCAAGGCATACCTGTGTCTCTCTCTTTTTTTTTTTCCTATTATCTTCTCAAATTTAGACTGTGGCTATGCTAAATTCATTACATCACTAGAAGAGCTTACTTTTAGAATGTTATTTACCAATTTAAATAGAACAAAAACAAACTATTTCTCAGTTTGGGATAGTTTGCCTATAAAATCAACAGGTGAAAATAGTCGCCCATGCCTGAGGGAGAAAATTTTACCATCTTGTGCTAATGATCACCTTTTCCATAGTATCTTCTCAAATGTCATGTGCCAAACCAACCCTCTGAATAATGATTACTCTACAGATTTTGTCAACTAAAATATTTTAAATCTTTTGTCTAAAAAATCATTTCTTAGGAATCAATAGTATAAACAACTAATTTAAATGTATACAAGTGATAAGAAAAACAGTATCTCATCAAAATACCTGTTATCTTTTTAACAAAAGACTTCAATGTCTTTACCCAAGGAAATGAATAACTTTGAAGTGTGATTTGAGATTTTATAAGAGGAATTATGCTGTAATGTTCTTATAGACCATTTCTTGGCTATGTTTGCCTCTGGATGACTACATTTCAAGCAATGATTCTAGCAGTATCTGAGAAAAGCACCCTCTGTTTGTAAATCTGAAAAGCATGTGGAACTGGAGAAATAATTTACATTTACAAGTTTTTCTAGAGCATATGCACTAATAACAGAAATGCCAGACACCAAAAGTCAGGAGAAATCTGTGTAAAAGTAGTTATGAGGAACATTCAAGGCTTTTTGGTCAAAATACTTTCTAATTCCTGTGACCAAGTCACCAAGTGCTGCCAGTTTATTTTCATGGAGTTAGGTTTTGGGAAATACTTGGTTGTGTAAATTTTAGTGTTATACATTTATTTATTCTTGTATCAGTCAGTGCTTACTACAGAAACAGATTCTATGCAACATACACAAATATATAAGAATTTACAAGATTGGCTTACAGTTACCTCCCACAGAGTTTGGTGAGGAAGAGTGAAAATGTCTGTGTAGTGGGGAACTAATGGATCCAGATGAAGGCCTGGAGCTCAGGGGACTGTCCTGTGTGGGTCCCTATCCAGAGGCCAAAGGTTCTGGGATCAAAGGCTGCAGGGTCTGCACTGGAGGCTGAAGAGTCTGCCCTGAAAGCCAGGAAACAAAGTCCAAGGTGAAGGTGAAGACTAGAGTTCCTCCAAAGAAACAGTAGCAATCCTTCCTTCTTTTGTTTCCCTTCTATATCATTCAGGCAACAAGCTGCCCTAGGTTGACGCTTCTGTCTTCGATGACTCCTCTGAACCACACTCAAAACTATGCTGACCCATCTTGGTTGGGCATTTCTAATCCAAGATGACACAATCAGTTATCTCAGTCACTCTCAAAATACATTTTAAAACGAGGCAGCAGTTAACTGAGACACATAAAGAGTTGCAATTTTCTTAAGATCTCATCTCAATTCAGAATACATTAAAAGTTTCAGATTTTTCATTTTTTAAAATGGCCTTAATATGTTTTGAAAACGGAAGTTTTTCTTTTCTTTCCTAAGTTAGAATTGTCCAAGAAGTATCTTTCTACCACCTGAAAAGTTCCCAGTAGTCTTCTGAAGTTGAGACAAGAAATTTAACCCATCCTAAATCTAGAGTACATTCCCAGTTTCACTGGCTCTCATCATAGAAAAAGAATTTTCAGAATGCATCAGTAAGAGGCACAGAAAGGGTTTTATCAGGCAAAAATTTAAGAATATATACTCTGAAGTATACAGTGTAGACTCTCAAAAGAGAGACACTTATTTCCTGGAAAAGAGAATATTTGTGTTTCTCTTGAGGAATTGGAAAACCCAAGAAAGGATGGCGTACCTCTCACAACGGTATATTTCCCTCAGAAAGGTATAACCTATCATACAAGAAAGGTCTCAGAAATTTTTTTGAATGAGTAATGTAAACATGTTTTACATTGTCTCAACATGCTCCATTATTTTAGGAACAGGTCACCGTTCTTTGTCTCTCTATTAAGACAATTTATAAACTTTCAGTGTTCCTGAGGAACTTTGGGTGTGATAAATTTGGAAGGAAAGGAGCCTAAATTTAACCAAGGGAATGCTAACACTGATCATCCTGGATAACTTCATCTGAAGTCCATAAGTTGCAGTCTTCTTATAGGCACAATTTACAGTTATGATTTCCCTGTCTCTTTTTAACCTATCTTTGGTTTTTGCACCCTATCTCATTCCCTCACGGCATTTTTTAGTTTCTTCCCTTAAAATATGAAGAGGTAAAATGTTACTGCAGTAAGTGAAAGAAAATAACGTGACCCACAAAGGTAGTAAGTTTGTTAACAGTAAATAAAGAGTACATAAAAATAAAATAATGCACAACTAGTAATTTTCTCAAGATCTCCATTGAGGAGAGGGCAACTGAAATTAGTAGCCTTAGATATTGACATTCAGTTACGTGGCAAGACTCGAAATCTTTGACATTTTGTCAGCATATAATAATAGAACTAAACAGAGATAGACGCTGTATTCTATTGAAGGGTCTATGAAAGAGAAAGATTTTCTAAAAGAAACATTCAAAGCAATGTTATTTGCAAAACATTTTATTTGATGTTGTCAAGTAAAAGGTTAACAGGAAGGGAAGAAAGTGGTAAGGGAAGCAACACGTGGCCCACACATAAAGTCTGTCAGAATCATTCCTGTTTCTCTTACACCTTTAATGCTTTTATACCAGGCATATTCTGTATCCCAAAACCAAACATCCAATGTGAAAAGGAAAATATACATATAAAAGAAAAATTTATGTTGCTAACAAGATTGATGTCATTAAGCCCAAAACTGTTCACTTCACACTGGCATGGATGCAGTTGACATTTTATTAATAAAGTGCAAAATTTTCTTTATAAAGCTGTATATGTGGAATGTCAGCGTGGTACATTTTTGACTGAAACAAACGACAATAAAGCAGAACTTGAGAATTTATAAGAAGAACTGGTAAATGTCACATTCCCTGATTTTCGCCCATTCTCTTTATCCTACATGTTCTTTTGTGCTGATGTTTGATTTTAATGGCATTGCTCAGAGTGGCTGAGGGTCATCTTTTCATAATGGCTTCAATAGTCCCTGACCCAGTAGAATCTGTTATGATGATTGAGCTTTTGAGAAATTAATTGTTCAACGTGATTACCATTAGGTTACTAGGGATAAATACTAGTCTTTATCTCATAATTCAAAGTGAAGCTGAATGATAGATATTATTTTGTACAGTTTATGATAATTAAGATTCTAGAAAGAAAAAAAATTGTTATGTGGAATGCTAGGAAAATTTATTAATAGCTTTTCTATTTTATAGATATCTCCTTGCTTGCTGATTTAATTTTGGGGATATCTACCCAGTAGTGGGATTGCTAGATGATATGGTAATTCTATATTTAATTTTTTTATAATTTCCATATTCAACATCAGAAGAATAGAATGTAAATGTCTCACCTCTGAATGCAGCTCATTGTCCATTACAGCATGTTATCGTTTAGATCTAAAATGTCTCCCATGGGGCAGGGGATTTAGTTCAGTGGTTCCACCATCTGCCTCCCAAGCATAAGATCCTGGGTTCCAACCCCAGTACCAAAAAACAAAAGAAAACAAAAACCCTGAAATGTCTCCCAAAACTCTCACCTGGTCAGAGGTGGGGCTTTGGGAAGATGATTGATCTGTCAGGCTGTGGGACGATGCTGTCGGAAGAGGTGTATAGATGGTGTAGAGTGAGCCTTTGAGCCGCTCACTCTCCTCTCTTTTCTCTCTCTCTCTCTCTCTCTCTCTCTCTCTCTCTCTCTCTCTCTCCTCTCTCTCCTTTCTTTTCTCCCTATGGTCTCTGGGTGCTATGGTTTAAGCAGTTTCCCTCCATCATGCCCCTCTGCTATGCTGTTTTTGCCTTGGTGTCAGCCAATCATTGACTGAAACTTTTGAAACTGTAAGCTAAAATCAACCTTTCCTCCTTTACGTGGTGGATGTTAGGCATTTTTTCTCAGAGAACGAAGAGGAACTAATACATACCGCATCCTCTGTTTTAAATTAGGCTTAATGAATATTTCAGCCAAATTATGAGTGCTTGCACAAGTCTTGAGGCAATAGCTTCTACATCACCACCATCCCTTTGACTTCTCCAGCTGAAATCCAGCTGGTACACAATAGCTAACACTGTGTCCACAATTAGATCTTTAGTGTAATTATATCATAGTGGTGAGGGGCCTTCAGCATTGGAATTGAGTCCTACGGACTTCTACCTTGGTAAACCTTCATAGCACTCTCTTTAAAATCATTTCCTTAATCCCAAAACTGGCTTTTCATTTTAATTTCGAATTTAAACCATTTAAAAGCTTTTTATTCTCATGGATGCTTGTCTTACTAATATAGTCCATCAAACATTTTCTTCCTTTTTCTTGAAATCCCTCAAATCGTAGGATTAACTTGTTGCATTAGAAATGCTTCACTTCCCTAGTGACTTGCAAAGTGCCTTCCCTAGCTATATTTAGTAAACAAAACGAATAAACTGACACTTCAGTGGTGTTCTTGAATTTAATTCATTTTGGAATTAGCAAAGCAAACCACTATTTTGGTATATATTGTGAATGCCATGGCTACAGATAAGGAAGGGTTGTCAGTAGGTGCAATGTGACAGAAACTGTTATAGGAAAGACCATCAGAAGAAACCTTGCTGGGACAGGGCTTAGTTCTAACTCATGATTGAAATCACAAGTTACTATTTTAACAAAAATCTAACCAATTATCCCTTTAATCAGAAAGAAAAAAAAACGTGTTTTAATTAGGAACAAAGTCCACCTAACGGAAATCTTCCTTGTTTCACTTGTAATCACTTCCAAGTGGAAAGAGCATATAATTTGAATCTCCAGATACCATAGTAGCTACCTATGTTCTTCCAGCTTATTTACTGGGGGAACTTATCTCAGTGCACAGGGAACAAACTAGAAACCATAGTTTGTTTTTCAATTGCATGTGGGTACCATTTCCTGCTTGGAGACAGATAAGGCTTGCAAATCAAAAGTGTGGCTTCCAGAACTAGATGACCTTTGATTTGTCTTTCCAAATGACCACACACCAGCTGTATCATGGACAAAGTACTTGAATTGCTCTCTGTACCTTCTATATCAGTTTGTTCATAGAAGTAAATGTACTAAATAAAAACTTTTAAAACACTGCCTGGCCCATGACCAGCAAACAACAGTTAAAGTCTATTTTTACTCCACATGTTAAATTCTATAATACTTTCTAAAAGTACAGGCAAACACAATTGCAAGACCTTGAAGATCCTATTCCTATAAGATGCAACTTTTAGGATATAATTTACTGCCATTATAATTCTTACATTAAGGTTAAAAGTTATTATAGGGTAAAATTTCCTTTATCTGAAATACTTAGAAATAGAAGTCTTTTGCATTTTGAATTTTGTGTGATTTTGGAAAATAGGCCTACACATTATAAAATTTCTTGGTGACAGGGCAAAACTTTAAACATGTTTTTCATATATGTCTCATATCAATCTTTTATCTTTAATAGGCTGAAGGTAATATCATACAATATTTTTTAGTGTTCTTGTATTTTTATGGGGGAGGTTGAGACAGAATCTCAATATGTAGTCTCACTGTGTAGCCCAGGCTGGTCTCAAACTCACAGTGATCCTCGTGCCTCAGCCTCCCGAGTGCTGGGATTACAGATGTGTGCCACCACGTCCTGCTGCAGTGTACTTGTATTTTCACTGTGAAATGTAACATGAGTTGGGATATGGAATTTTCCATTTGTGGTATCATTTTGGCCCTCAGAAAGTTTTGGATTTTGGATTATTTTGGATTTCAAGTATTCACTTTATGGGTGCTCAACTATATAAGAGGTATTTACTGAATACATTTCACAGAACACTGTTGTCACAGACTATTTTTTGCAAACACAGTGACACCAATTAATTTATGGATTGACTATGCCTCATTTCATACCACAATAATGAGGAGTTTTACTTACAAAATCTAAAATAGGAATTATCTGATATTTTGCACAAAATTTGTACAACTCTAGTTGTGGCATTAAACGTAAGCTTGAGAGACAAGTGGATTATAAAACTAGGTTTTTCTAGAAAGACTCTGCATATTTAATGCCTTAAAAAGACAAAGTTATGTTGGAAAAGTCCATAGAAAGAATATTGCCCCAAAGTTTACATGTATGCCTATTAAAGATTCACTGGGTGTAAACATATTATAAAATTCACCAATCATAAGTGTATGATTCAATTTGAAAATACTTCTATGCCCCTCAAAAGTTCCCTGGTACCTGTCTATAGCCAACCTGGATTACCACCCCCATCTCAAACAATCACAAGTCTCTCCTGTTCCTGTAAATTGACCCTTTGCAGAAATTTCATAAGTTTCATCATTCAGTATATGATTTTCAGATTCTGGGTTCTTTCACTTAGGATATTGTTTGTAAGATCTATTCGTATCAAACCATTAATAATATTTCATTCACTTTGATGTCTAACTGTTTTTCCATTACATGGATATGCGAAGTTTTATCCATTTGGCAATAATGAACATTTAGATTGTTTCTAAATTTTGTATTTTATGAACAGTGCTACTGCTCTGAATATTCATTAACAGTTAAAATTCCCCCATATATATATATTTTTTTTAATTTATTTTCAAATATATATATAGATTCACTTGTGTGGATTCCAGGGATTAATGATCTGATAAATTTATGTACAGGTTTTCAAGAAATTGCTGAACAGTTTTGCCCCATGGCTGTGTCATGTAGGATTCCATGAGTGAGCTGTGAGATTTTCCAGTGTTCCCACATCCTTCCCAACCCTCATTATCATTCTATTTTTACCATTCTTGTGGATGAAACTTTATATATCATCATATTCCATTTTAACTTTCCTTTTCCTAACACGAACTGATGACGTCTTGTACGCTTACTAGCTGTCATGGCCTGTATTTAGATGTTTGCCCCAAACCTCATGCAATTGAGGTGGGGCTATTTTTTGGAGGTGGCTGAATTTAGAGTGCAAGGTGAAGCTAGGTTTGAGGGAATGAGAATTAAAAGCGTGAGCACTACCCATCTTAAGTAGCGTGAATGAGACAAAACAGGCAGAAAGTCACTCTTAAAGTCTCTTGTTGCTTTTGGTGTCTTCTGCTGCATTGAGCTGTTGCGTCTCCTCCACTTTGTCTTGGGGCCAGCCGATTATGGACTGAAACCTCTACGAACTACAAGCCCAATAAACATTTCTCCCTTTAAGTTGGAAGTCAAGCATTTTGCCTTAGCAACAAGAGAAGAGTAACCAATGCATTAGAAATGCATATGTTGTCTTTGGTAAAATTCTATTCAAATAATTTAACCACTTTAAAATTGGATTATTTCTTCTTTTGTAACCATAGAATTATTGGAATTCTATAAATCCTAGATGCAACTATTTTATCAAATGCCTGGCCTTATTATTAACACTTTTTGGTTTTAGATCAGAGGTATCCCGAAGCAGCATTATCTTTCTGAGCCGTGATTTTCATCATGCTATAGTATTCATAGTATATTTTCATAATGGTATAGTATGGACTTTGAAATAAGATATGCCCAGGTGCATATTTTATTTGTTTTGGTTACAAGGTAGGTAGACCCGGACTATTTTGAGTTTCAGAGTTTAATTTCCTTCTTTTACAATAGGGTTCTGAGCACGAACTTCATGTGATGAATGAATGGGCAAGTTTAGTTCAGCAACTCACTTAGAAGTAAGTAAACAAAAGCCAATTCCTATTCATGTTGGAAGCAAAGGTATTTGAAACAGAGAATATCCTATTAGGAGAGTTGACATTTCACAACATTTTCTGGTCTTAGCCAATGTTCAGAAGGAAGAAACATAAGCCAGCTGAAGTTAGCTGATTAGGAAGCACTCTAGAGGTACTGATGCTAAGTGGTGTTAAATATTGGGTAGCAGCAAGACGAGAGGAGGAGGCAAGACAGGAGGATGTTACTGTTGCATATTCTATTTCTTTACTTTCTCTTTGTGCTTGATTACCATGTAAATCCTGTAAGATTTATAAGTGAGTTTTCCTAGAGAATATTTCTTTGCCACCCATGGACAAAGAAGTGTGATTTATGTTGGGATCATCAAGGCAAATAGGGGCTGAATTCATGAGGACTTCTCATTTGCAATAAGATTTCTGAATGATTTAAGTATAAAATTTAGGATAACTTCTAAAGTATTTATAAAAACTTTCTAGAAGGTCTTGGATATAACAATGTGTTAAAAAATAACACAGAAGAACCCAATTCCCCTTCTTTCCTATTTCACTGCAAGTGAGCTTTAAAAGTGACTAGAGTTTTTGTGCAACCAGCAAAAAAGAGAAAAAGCATTATTTTCCTCTAGTTGAAAGCTGGTGTATTCTGAATCACTTGTTAACTATTTCAGCCACCTAAAAACCTCTAGGTGTCATTACTGGAGGCTTTCAATAGCCTAGTTGTGCATAAGTTTTGTATTATACTGATAACAATATTAAACTTGGATAGGCAGGATGGGGGGAGGGTAACTTCTCTGTGAGTGGAACTTTCTTCGCTCTTTACATTAGTAAGGAACATGACTCTACAATGTCTTTCAGTTTAGTTTAATGTCAAGAGGAACTGATCTTACATAAAATAAGAATAAAAGGATAAGCAGAAGGTAAAGCCTAGGAGAGGTTAAGAAAGGAATGTAGTAAAAAGATTACAGAGAAGGTTACCCTGGGTATGAAATGTTTACACTATTTTTCTCTAAATTGTGATCTCTCAGAAAGTCCTGAAAGCCATTCATATTCTGATCTGTCTTACTTTCCGTCAGGAAAATCTGAGAGTTATATATAAAAATAAAGTCACCCATGAAATATGTAAGATGTTCAATGGCGTTTTATCTTCAGTCAATAACAAATACAAAGAAACTTTTTTTTTCTCTTTTCTTTTCACCTGTTTTATGGTGTGCAGGAATAGTGTCATGGTGCGTAGCACAGTTGATCCTCAAACTCTGAATGTAACTCGCCATGTGAACACGGAGTTACACACACCATGTTGATCATATACAATTTAGTTAGCCTTTTCATTTCTTTTTTCTTCTTGTTTCTTGTTAAATCAGTTACTGGAAGATAACTGAGTTGTATTGTCCCAACTCTGCTAGTTGGGATAGAAATGGGGCTTCAGTAATCTTCAGTACAATAAAGTGCACATGGGCAGTGGGAACTCTGGCAAGGGCTGGATCAGGGAAGCCCCCATATCAAAGGAAGAATTCTATGTCCTGAGAATCCTTCTAAGTCTTCAGTTTAAGAAAAAATCAATTCCATAGGGGCTTGCCCTCTGGACCCCTCAGCTCTGCAGTTGTTATTGTCAACTTTATCTCTTCAGACTTGGCAAAATTCAGGAAAAAGTCTCCTAAAAGAAACCAGGATCTATCTTCTCTGTAAACTTAACAGGAAAATCCAAAGGAAAGGTCAGTTTTCTCTCAGTATCATGTGTTCCTGACTTTGACGTGGAAGTTACCAGAAAGTGACAGAAGAGAGATTCTCGGTCAACTATAGATGATAACTACCACATATCCTCTGCATGAGATGCTTAACACAATGAATACGTATAACTAACATTTAACAAGAGACATACTTTATAAAAATATGTGTTTTTATGGACAGCCAATAAATTCTAAAGTATGATTATATTCTCCATAGTAGCTGATATATAAGAATCTCTTATATAAGTGGCTGTGGATACAGGTTGAAAAATTAAACTGAATTGTTATTACATCTATTTTTCTCTATATCCATGCATTTTACTCTTGGACCCTAATATAGGAATTTTGCAGTTGCTTTATCTTCAGAATATATCATGATCCTGTGTACGTCTCTTCATTCCCACAAATACAAGCTTAGCCTGAGCCACTGACATAGCTCAGTGGATTGCTAAAATATCTTTGTAAATACTTTCTCCGCTTCTGCTTTCATCCTCTATTTTCTTCTCAGCAACCGATGTGATTTTTAAGAGTGCGTCTGTGGGCTGGGGGTGTAGCTCACTGGTGGGACAACTTACTATATGTGAGGCCCCGTGATTGATACTTGCAGCCCCCAGAAGCAAAGAGGACATCTACCCAATAAATCTGATTTAAAATGAGTGTCTTCTCTTTGCAATACGAATATAGTCTAAACCTTATCTCTGAAGACAATCAGTTTACCGTGTGATCTTCTTCCTCTCACTGCACCCTCGTTCTTTACGTGCTCACATCACTGGCCTCATTCTGTCCTTCAGCAATCCACTTCCTTCCCAGCTCAGGGTTTTGACACTCTTTTTACTTCTCTGCGATGCTTTTCTTCCAGAAGTTTGTAATGATTCTTCCTTTGCATTTACGATGTATCATACCTAAACCTGATTGCCCAGTTCTCTCAACTAGTATAGAGACTCCAAGAATTTAACAATTAGAGCTGTTCCTTTCACTTTATCTCCAGAGCTTAATAGACAGGTGGAACTTAATAATTACATAGAGTAAAAAGACCAAGTGTGATTAAAGTAGAAAGTACAAAAGCTGACAGATCAAAATTCCCAGATTAATAGAATGTTAAAATAATCAAGGCACAATCTCTGCAGGGAATTGTTTCTTTCAAGGTAAGTATTTACCCAGAGAAGATATGCATCATTGTCATTAGTATCTTCTTGAGTTATGAGTGGCACTGTGGATCGGATGAGTCACCTCATAGTGTCTTGAAAGAATGGAACTCAAAATAGGCATTTAAAAATGTGAGACAGGTTTTGGAACCTGTCCAGACTCCTTATCTAGTGATTTGTACAGTAAAGATCCAGGACAAAGTAAAAGAACACCAGATTCTAAAAGAACAGGGAACTAATATTTAAGCCAACATTGGTTTCCTTAATTTTCCAGAAAGGAAACTACAGGCATGCCAGAGTAACACCATGCTTTGAGTCAGAAGACCAGACACAAATAGTCATGGCCCTGTTGAGTAACTTTGGACAAATCCTTCTCACCACTAAACTGTTTTTATCATAAGAAAATGAGATTTGGCTTAATGTGGAGACTTTTTTATTCTAACATCATCTTCCTCCATCACAAGTGCTGAACTTTAGAGACTGATAATCTACCTTTTCTCTTGATTGTGTGTGTGTGTGTGTGTGTGTGTGTGTGTGTGTGTGTGTACTGGGGATCAAACTCTGGACCTTGTGCTTGTGAGGCAGGCAGTGGCACCTCTTACCTAAATCCCTGGTTACAGTCTTCCTTTAAAGTCAGTAGGGAAGGGATGCCATGAAAATGTATCTCAATTGCCAGGCAGCGATCCTGCACAAACTAGGACTGATGTCAGAATAAGCACTTTGGAACTGTCCAGCTTACTTTTCATATCAGTAGCACCTAAATGAGCAAAGTTATGATGAAGGTATGAGGAGGGAATTGAGTGCCTACCGTTTTGTGCCTGTACATTTTCCATCTTTTACAATATTAGGTTAGCTTCTCTCTTGAAAGTTAATAGCAAAGAAAGGAAATTTTATTGTAGGACTATTTTTATATTGATAATGGTAACGCTGTTACCTTCAAGAATCTCAATTATGACATTTGTCTTGTTTGCTGCAGGCATTACTATCTTAATATGAGTCACAAATTCTCAGGCATGAAGTTACAAGAAAGCTAGTGATAGAAGTTACATACTTAAACCTTTATTTATTTTCTCTGATATGCTTCAAGTACAACGGAGCAGTAACTAATTTTCCAGATATACTTCAGTATTTTGCAGAATAGGACCTAGCCATCAAAGAGTTCAGATTAGATTCTAGTAGAAATAATTGACTATCATAAGCAAAAAAGAGGGACTGTCTCTGTGAGAAAGAATTCCACAAAGGGAGACATGTAAAGCTTAGCATTGGAAACTGAGTCTCACAAGAACTACTGAACCAAAAAGTTTTGATGGTATAAGAAATGGACATTGTAGAATTCCATCTATGTTGGAAATATTTCTGCCTTGCTGTTTATAGGATAAAAAATGAGCTTTGAAAGGGTAGGGGTAAATACCTTATCCTAATGCCATTTGCAAAACACATTATGCTTTCATTTCTCTGGTCATTTTCCAAAATATATTCAAAGAAGTAGGTATGGAATTAGTAAAGTTTGCTGCTTTGGGCTAAAAGATAGAAAGTGAAAGTAAATTGCTGATCATCCTTAATACAGAGACATCTACATATATTTGCATTGAAACTGTATTTTTTACAGGTATATATAAAACATTAAGTCTTTCACTGTAAATGGTAAATAGAAATACACAAATCTCATTATATGGTTAATTAAAAGAAGATATTGCTTAGTGGAATGCAAAGAGAGTTTTTATTAAATGCTATAACATAAAAGAGAAGTCCATTGTGACTCAAATCTAAAAATAGTTTATGAAAAAACTGGATTTGAACAAGGACCTAAGGGAAGATTAAGGATTTTAATGAGTTCATACTGGGCTGTAAGCAAGTTAGGTTGCGAGCAAACAGCAGTACCAGAGATATTACCTGAATGTTCTCTTTGAGGGAAGAATGTAAAGATGAAAATGTGCTTAATATTGAACATATAGTAGGCTGTGGATAGACTTGGAATTAGAAATTTGACCTTAAGTGAATAAAAACCATGTGTTATTCAGTGTTTCGCCAAGTCAGGGATTATGTCAAACCCTATAATTTTTCTGTCCCATTATTGTAGCTATTGTGGCAACCTTTGTGATCTAATGTAGATTTTCCCCTTAATTACATTTGTCTTTGTCTCAACTTTTCCCTTTTCTATGTATGTTCATTTTGAATCTTACAGAAACCTATAACCACCTGCAGCCTAATGTGATAATGAACAGATTGAAATAGTTGCAGGTACTGTTACTACATTGTGAATAAAAACAATCATGCTGCCAAATCAGAACAACAGTAGTCACAAATGCACATTTTGCTTAACCTATAGGATCACTATTGATCCTGTGCAGCAGCAAGAATGGAGCTCATATAAAGGTTTACTTTACATCCAGTTAAGTCATATCCACTCTGATGTGTGGTGAAAAATCTGTATTAGCAGAGTGCCAGCAATACATCAAATGTGCTGTTAATTTCATTCACAGAAGAGGTTCTGCTCTTTGATGAGGACTACTTAAATTTAATAGAGAAGCAAGCTGCCCTGTGCCTGGTCTAAAACTGGAAAGTGACCCAGAAACCAGGAGACAGATTTATGTGGCATGCTCAGAATGTGATATGCGCCTCTAGTCCATGGAGCAGATTTTTGGCTGGACTCCTATGAGTTGAAAAGGTAGTCGCGTGCCTCCAGGGTGACGTGAGAGAGCAGGCAGGCTAGCTTCTTTTTATGCACAGCCCAGAAAAAGGACAATTCTCATTTTAAAGTGCTGATCAAAGAGTAAAAAACAAATTCACCTAATAGAGCAGCACTGTGCAGACAGCAGGCGCATCAGGAGACCTGGAGGAAGTGAACAGCCTGCCAAGGCAATTGTCAGAAATCACTGCCAGAGAGTCAGATGTTATGGTGGAGGGGATGTTGGCTGTGACTTGGCCCGTGGAACCTACACTAGAAACTCAAAGAAAAATAGCAAGGACTGAACCAAACATTGGGGAAAAACAAGAACCATACTATCTATACTTTATTTGACTTTTAAGACAACCTTTGGTTTTGAGGGGATGAATAAGAAATGATGTTTCCTCTGCAGGAGAAATTGCCTTAGAGTTTGTGCTCCCTAGGTTTCTCTGAAGATGAGCATTAAGACTGGAATGACAGTCCTCATCACAAGCTGCTCAATGAAGCAAATTTTGATCACATGTTAGTCAAATTTAGGCAGTATGAGTGCAACTCTAAGACAACAGCCTAACCAGACTGGCAGGTTGGGCTCTCAGTCACCCTATCTCACTGCTGGAAAAATAGCATTGACCAACAAATACAGAGGAGGCTCAAAGTATTCTGTCAAAGTCTGCACAAAACAAAATGAAGGTGGGTTAGATAAGTAAGGAGGATTAAGATTTTGTCTTAGAACTTAGAGCAATACCCACCTAGCTAGTATCTCCCAACATTATATTAAAGTCCATATTAGTTCTTATATATTCAAATTCATCTGTTAATATAAATATGTGTTTTCCAGATGTACTTGTTCATTCTTTCTTTCATTCACATATTCAGTAAGTAATTATCTAGGACATACCACTGTCAGTCTTGATCTAGATGTTTGGATACAGAAGTAAACAGAACAAACATAAGTTTGTGTCCTTACTGGACTTACAAATCAGGGACTCAAAAGGAAAATAAATGAGAAACTGTAGCTGGAACCTTTCCAATGAAAATGAAACACAGGTGGGAAGAAGGGCATTACCTGAGGTATAATATTAATAGGGTACTCAAGGAATACTTTAATATGATGGTAACATTTGAGTAAAGACAAGAAGACGGTTATGAAATGAGGCATGAATATTTGGGCAAAGAATGCTCCAAACAGAGATGAGAATGAGTATAGAGGTCGTAAAGCAGCAGTGTTTCCAGGGAGCTTAAAAATAAAACCCAAATGACTGGTTTATGTGGCTAGGACTGAACAGATGAGGTATGCATGATGAAAGGGAGCTAAGACCTGATTAGAGATTGTGGATGCCACTGTAAGTACTTTGGCTATTGGCACAAATGAGATAAAAATACAACGGATTATTTTGAGCAAGGAAAGGACATCATACCTCATATAACTTTGGAAGATCACTCAGGCTGTTGTTATTAAAACTGAAAGGAATAAAGATGTAACCATGAGTTGTAAGAGGCTTTTGAAATAATTCAGAAAGGAAATAATAATGGATTGTAGAAGGATGGGAATTGTGTTGATATTATACTATCAAAATCCATTCATCTTGCTATTACTGAGTATTTTTTGTAATGTATCGGGGAATATAAGAAATGAGGCAAACTAGCTACACTGTGAGATCGACTTTTATACATGTCACTGTAGTGAGATGGCATCTCAGCGTTGTTTTAATTTGCATTTCTCAAATAACCAGTGATGATGAGCATTCTTTCGTAAATTTTGTGCTGTCTCAGAAGTGTTTATTCATTTCAGATGCCCATTTTTGGATTGAGTCTTTACATTGGGGAAATCTGATTTTTTTTGTTTTTAGTCCTTTATATATTCTAAGTATAAGTCCTTTATCTGAGGAACATTTGGCAAAAATATTTTCCCACTCTGTGTATTGTCTATTCTGTTTGTAGTTTCCTTTGTTGTGCGAAAGCTTCTTTAATAAGATGAGATCCTTGATTTTGATTCTTTTTAGTATTTCTTGTGCAATTGAGGTTTTCTTTACAAAGTCTTTGCCTACGTCTGTGTCTTCAAGAGTTCTATCTATTCTGTCTTCCAGCTGATTTAGTGTTTAAATTTCAATATTTAGATCTTTGATCTATTATTTTTCCTATATTGAGTTTATTGGTACATTTTAGGTATACAGTACAGTTACATTCATCATTGGGATCTTGTACCTTTACACGACAGGTCTTGGTTCTCACTTTTTCCCCTTATCCCTCCCCTCCCTTCACCCCCTCCTCCTCTCTCCATTTACAAACACTTTATTTCCATTTTATCATATGTTTTACTTTTCCCTTATTACCTTTACCCTACCCCTCCCATTTTCCCTATACCTTTAGCCCTTTTTTTCCTATTTCACATGGTCAATTATCTCATTAGGATCTTATGTATTATTATAGTTTTTCACAACGGAGAAACTATTCAGTATTTACACATGTGCAACTTATTTATTTCACTTATGAGTATATCCTCAATAGGTATTTGTTTTCCTATAAATGAATCTAATTTCTCATTTGTTATGGCTGAATAGTATTACATTTTATAGAAAAAACACATCTTTGTAGAAGACTTTTGATGGAATTTTGGGAGTCTTCTATATAAAGTATCATGTCATCCACAAAAAATAATTTAACTTCTTCCATCTTGATCCTATACGTTTTATTTCTTTCTATCATCTAATTGCTCTAGCTAATGTTTCCAGAACTATAATGAATAGGAGTGCTAATAGTAAACATCCTTACCTTTATCTCAATCTGATAAAAATCCATCTATGACAGATCAAGAGCCAACATCATACTAAATGGCCAAAATTGAAAGCTTTTACTCTAAAATCAAGAACAAGAGGAGGTGAAAGGAGGGCAGAGGTAAGGGGAAAAAATGAGAATCAAGACTTGCCATGTAGAGGTACATGATCCCAACAATGAATGTAACTGTACTGTATCCCTAAAATGTACCAATAAACTCAATTAAAGCTGAAAAAAATAAATAAAGAAAAAAAAGAAAAAAAAACAAGGATGTATATCAAAAGTGATTTTTAATCACATGTCTAAATGATTTCAAATTCCTCTTAATTTAAATAGTTGCACTTAAAATTGTTTTAAAAGTAAATGTAAACAAATTTATTTTATCCTTAAGTGTAATTTTCCTGCAGATAAAGTATACATCAGTTAAGAAAATCTTGCATAATTTCTAATAACATAATACAAAAAGTTATAAATAATTTATTTTCTAAATCTTGATCTCTATAGTTATGTGACTTAAGTGAACTACTTGACACCTCTGTGAAATAGTATCATCTGTGAAGTAAAACTATCTTAGGCAAAATCAGATCATTGATATGCATGCAATTTGACAATCCTGTGTTCTTTATGTCATGTGAAGTGTGTGAAGTTGTGTGTTTATGTGTGTTTTAAGAGGTATGATTATTACATCATCAATGCAGCTCCTGAAACATTTTAGGGTTTACCAGATATGAGGAACCTATATCCTGGGAACATAGTAACTGGATAATCTAATGCTTATCTGGTAGGATACTTAGACTTGAGGCGATGAAGTTGGGATGATTATACGTATAGCTTGTGTTTTGACACAACTTTAGCTTGTATGATCACAGTGAACTTTTAAAGAATAAACTTACAAAGAAGTTTTAACAGATGACATACAATGTTTTCTTGGCCCAAACATGTCAGGAGATACTTTAAACATTAGATCATGAATGAAATATTTCTTATACTACTCAGAGCTTAATTGTGCCCCTACTGTTGACCATGGGTGTATAGTATTAAACAATATTAAAAGATATGTTTAGTTTGTTTCACAGATGCAAAGTTCTCCTCAATTATCTTATTTAGTGTTATTTCTTGAATTACGTGACATAGTATACATAGACAGTTGGAATCAGAATGCCAATTACTTCCTTCAAAAGCGATTGTAATTAGTACTTTCTTGCATTATGTTTTCAAAGTATCATTACAATAAACATCCCTCCAAAATGTTGTCTGAGTTTAGTGAGTTAATGAGATGTTCCTGAATTAACAATTTTTCAATTCCTAGAATTATAGTGAAGAGAAAACTAGCTTTTAAATAAGTTCAGTGCTTTATAAAGCTCTTGTTTATATATTCATAGAAACTTTTAAGTTCCATCTGAACTGTGACTGACATAGCAGCAGTGTTCCAGGCCTAGTTGCCATCTTCCCCAAAACAAAACATACCATGAGAATTCGAACCAGCACAGTGTGACCTGAGATGTTTTTAGATTTTTGCATGGAAACAAACAGTGCATAGTATTGAATTCCATTATGTAAAATCCATAATATTGTTAATGACAAATTTTCTTATGATTCCAGTGTGGACTCCATAAAGAGTATAAATTCAATAGCAAGCAGTGGCATGGAAACCTGGCCTATCAATAAGCAACTGAGAAAAAGAGTTATGAGGCCTCATTCTGAAGTCCAGGTAGAATGTGGCTGTCAGAATGTGAGTGCATATACTCCATCTCTCGTGTTATTGCTCATGCTGACTTGTTCTGTGAGTAGAATATATCACACTACTTTGTAGTGTCATTTTATCCCTTTGTGGTGCACCTATCAATTTTCAAAAGAGCAATTCTGACTTAAATGAAATATAAATGTAGTCAGGAATCACCAATATAACAAACATTTCTAGTGGTGAATCTTTTTCATAATGTAGAAGTGTGACAACTTGAATAATAGCTTAAAATATTCCTGAGGGAAAGTGCATTATGTTCTCAGTCCTATCGTTGTTCTAAGTAGATAGATGGACAGAGCTCTTGTGATTTCTTTCCATCTGACTATATAACAGGGGAAAGATTTAGGTATAATGCCAAAAACGAGAAAAAGACACTTCTTTTAGGTTATAGATTTTTACTTTAGGTTTTTCATCTTTTTAGCCAAATAAGATTATTTATTAAGTTATTAAGAAGATAATATTACTGTGCATAACTAAAAATGCTCCATTATTTTCTTTGTTTTTTAAAAACTTTCAAAAATTACAAAATATATAACATGAAAGAGTACACAATCTACAGGGAAAGCCATCATGAAGCTGCTTTAATGATACACAGTCTGTTAGCTATCTGAAGACTGTAAACAGACTAATATTTCGAGATGTGGAGGATGAATCGCCCATTTAGAAGCATTGAAGACAAAATGAAGAAGTTATGAGTGAGTTGTGAAGCAATGAATAAGGATGTATTACACCACAGGAAGCCATCGATATTTGTTTATTATGTCAGCACAAGGAATAAATCTGTTAGCTGATTTGTATTCTCCACAGTTAATTTCAGTGTTCCTGCTTGAGCATTTTTGTTTCAGAATGAGTGCTGCACAGCTGTTTAATGGTGCCATCAAGGATCCAGAAAGTCATGGTCCCTTGGAGACAGAAAGGCATTGTAAAGTACAATATCAATTTACAAATGATGAAACATCATTACTTTTGAAAATTTTACACTTCTTTCTTTTTTGAATTTTCTCTCACTAAATTTAACATTCCCTTTATTTTGAAAAGCACATCTACTGAGACTAAAAGCAACTACTAATTTAAATAACCCAAGGAAGACTTTGCAATACAAGCTTTCTGCATTTTTAGCAATAATTTTATCAATGTAATTCAATAAGAAATCAAAGATTTTTATATGTAGTGTAACCTATACTTAGCGATTGAACTCAGATAAGTCATCGTATCTCCCATCCGAGTACTAACCAGGCCCAATCCTGCTCAAATTCTGAGGTCAGTTGAGTTCAGGCAGTCATGGTGGTATAGCCACAAGTCATGGTATCTCTGTTGTAGCTTAATATCTGTCCATGGACCTGTATAAAATAGAGGATTTTAAAAAAATAATTGTTATTGTACTTAGATCTTAGAAAGCAATAAAGAACAAACAAGACAGATTACATATTCATTGTGTGTGTGTGTGTGTGTGAGATTTTGCTACCGAAAAACACGATATAAATTGGCTCTCTTCTGTAACATCAAGGAAAATGGAATCCTTACCTTAACGTTAGGGCAGGAAAGTCTGAATATAAACTTGCCCCCTTGGAACTCTCCTTATCTAAGGTTAAAATTTGCTCAGGTTAGTCTCACAGAAGGTTGTAGAGAAGTGTGCTTTAGTGATTACAGAATACTGCAATTATTCTTTGTAGATATAAAGGCCAAAATGTTTAAACTTTGTTTTCACGATTTCTTTAATAATGAACTAAAGATTAAATTAGTTTATTCTTCTACCCATGGTTTTAATGTGGCAGAAGACTAGGAAATAAATAATTTATGAAATATTTGAATACAAATTCAAATGTTTTCCTCTACTCCTGAAAAAGCTTCTGAAACAAATCAGTGAAACGATTTTTGAAATTAGATGATCATATTGCTAAACCAATTATTAACAGCTTGCCCTATCTTTGAACATATGAAGCTCTATGCGTGATAGCCAATATTTTCCTCATCCCTATTTTATATTAACTGGTAAGTTTTCTTCTGTAATGGTAGTTTCTTGTTTTCTTAGTTGTTATATTAAATTTAATAAGTGGCCTGCACTTAAAAGAAAAACAAGTAATTTTTTCAAATTGAATTTTACTTACATGTAAGGATTGTATTAGTTGATCTTTGTGCATACTGTATACATATGGGAAAGGTCACATATTGTTGCTTTTATGAAATATCAAACTTTAATCACTAGTAAAACATTTAATCAATTATGTTCGTTGATTAACACAATTCTTCTAATTGATTTGAAACAGCTGGTCATTTAAAAAGATCCAGTTGATGAATACAATATATTTTAAACCTTTTATAGATATATAAATAGTGCAATTGCTCCTGTGAAGCAAATGAACATTATTCATGATCTCACATATTTACACTGCTTAGTTTTTGTTGCAAAAGCAGCAAAGACCTACTCATTTAAGTGCAATCATTTTCAAATATTTATTTAAGAAAAAAATTAAGAAAAATAGTTAAATACAAAAAGGATGAATATTTGAATTATTTTGCTTTACCAAAGGGCTTCATTAAATTGCATTGCAGCCAACAATGTCTTTTAACAAATTTACAAGTAAGAATAATTGCATTATGAATCAGAGAGTCTAGTCTGAATATTTAAGTTATGAAAAGGAATTTTTTATTTCGGATTTTTGTTGGCAAACTCTTACAGGCTTTTTCTAACAGTTGTATCAATTTAATTTTCTAGTTTCAAAAGAAATACAAGTAGGCTGGGTGTAGTGGCACACGCCTGTAATCCCAGCACTCAGGAGGCAGAGGCAGGAGGATTGCTGTGCTACATGGTGAGTTCAAGGTCAGTCTCAACTATGTAGTGAGATCCTGTCTCAAAAAAACAACAAAAAAAGAAAGAAATATGAATAATACAAAAGAAATACAGTTACACTTTTGCAAAACTTTGCAAGTAAAAATTAAGAAGTAAGGAAATAAAAATTCCTCTCTTTCTGGATCAAAGTTTGGTGAGACAGACTTGCTTGCAGCCCCTCTTTCCCAGTCTCTGCTTCTCCAGCTCTGCACTGAGATAAAGGTGCCCATTCAGACGGGAGATGGTGTCACAGCATGAGGAAGTCTTATCAGCATGGATGTCAGGGAGGAGGGAATTGTGTTAGTAGGCAGAAGAGAGCATCGATGCACAACAGGCTCAGAAAGATACCGCAGGAAAAGGTGAGTTCAGGGTAATATTTGCGGAAATGCATTCAGTGTTTCTTATTGGATTACCTATATCCGGTCATCTTATTTTATATTTCCTCGAGGTGTTGTCCCAGAATCTATTTCTTTTTTTTCTTTTTTCTTTTTTTTTTCTACTTTCCTCTTCCAATGTGTAAGTTCTATCAGAAAGGGAACATCTTTCTGTTTCGGGGCCTGTGAAAGGACCTGGCATATGGCAGGTTTTGAATATGCATTGTGTGAATGAGCAAAATCTAAGAAATATTCCCCATATCGCTGAAACGATTAAAACTTTCTGCTCCTAAATATATATTGAAATGGTCTAATCTTTGTATTTTCAGTTAAATTCCATCCATTGTTTTTTTTTTTTTTTTTTTTTTTTCTGGGAATCATTTGAGAAAGACTTACTTAGCTGTGATTTTTTTTAAATGTGTTCATCGTCTGTAGAATTTCTACAGGTATTTTAGTAGGATACAAGAGGAGCGTTCATCAACAGTGCTAGAAAAATTTAGTTTTGATGCAGACATGTTGTGTTTTTTTAATATTTTAAAATGGTACCCGTGGCCTCTCTGATTTCAGTACACAGTATCATACTTAATTGCATATGCATTTTGCATCAGTAGAGTGGAGCCTGGAGGACTCTACAAAATTCTTCATTTAAGAAAATAAAACTCTCAAGTACTTTAACAAAATGTACTTTTGTGACCTCGTGCAGTTTTTTTTTGTTGTTGTTGTTTTTTTTTTTCCAACAACAAAACTGAAGCTTTGCTTCTGGTCACACTATAACCGTTCCTGAACACTGATCTAACTTCAAAAGCATGAAAAAGTATGTTCTGCTTTTGAAGTTGAGGAGAGAATGCACGTAAACATATCCTAAGAAAGCACCATTTCTAAAAGCCATTCACTGTTAAGTGGTTTCAAATTTTATTTCTGTTTTTCCATTTAAAATTTTTTTTCTGTAGTCAGCTGTTCTCTTTCAGTTTTGCTCCTACCTAGTTTATAACAGTGTGGACTTTTGGTCATAAAATTTTGCTTTTCTACATTTATTCTAACATTTTTTGTTGTTGGTTTGTGTTCCTGAGAGTGCTTTTAAATGAGAACATTTCAATAATGTTTGTTTAACTATTCAGTCTTCATTTAGACTCTGGATAGGAGCTCTGCTGGAGGTCTGGTACAGAGCAAGAGGGATTCATGCCTCTGAATTAAGTCTTTTGTTTTTGTTTTTTTTTTTAAGGGAAAGTTAAAAGTAACAAGAGAAAGTGGCAAAAAGAACAACCCAGCAAAATTTCTCTTAGGGTGAATACAGAATTAGGAGAATCAAATAATAGGCAAGGAGTAATGTATTTAACACTACATATAATCTAGTACAGACAAGAACTTAAAAGAAGGATCAAAGATGACAGTTCATTGTGCCTCTACAACAGAAACAAAAAACTGTAATATAAAATTATTCTAATACTCCAATAAATGGAAACAGCCATTTAGACAATCAAAGCTGAGTATCTTTTATAATACTTCTATATTTTGGATTTTGATCAATGTATACTTATTAAACATCTTCTGTCTAAATGATTTTTCTCCTTTATTTCAGATAATCCTAACAATAACACTGGGATGTAGATAGTCTACTTTTCCTAAGAGAATCTGGATCTGATATATTCTAAATAACTTGTAAATTTTAAAGTTATTAATTGCTCAAATTTGAATTATATTTCCAAATAATCTGATTTTATATCCAGTGTTCTTTCCATTATATGAAACTTTCCCTGTTACAGTGATCAAAACAAATTTTAAAAGCCACATATCTATTTTATGCTTCATGGAAATACTCGTGGAGTTAAGAACAATGGAAAACAGGGTCGTGGTAAGACTCTGCTTAAGGTTTTAGATACGACAAGTCAAGAAAATATTTTCTGATTTCAAACAGGAAATATGTGCTTAAACACAGCATGCACAGAATACGTATATTCTTTTTATCCACTTCTGTTTGGCTACTCCTCATTTAAAGTTTATCCTACTTTCCCAATTGAATGAAACAACAGTAAACAAAAGCAAGTTTTTTTTAAATTTCAGTGCTTAAGCTCTGTATCTTTCAGATATTTCATTCAAAAAAGAAGGTAGAAATACACCAGAAAATAATAGGATAGACAAGTCCCATTCAAATTTTAAAATGCATATGTTTAGCTTGGTTAAATATATAGCTAAGGCAGAACAATCAATGTAATTAAAATATAAATAATGAAAATAGTATTTCCTTAAAACATTTGCATTCAGTAATTTGAGCAGATTATTAAATTTTATTTCATTAATGAGTAGGAACTTAGATTAAACAGGAAATGGTGTATAAATACTTTCTTTAGTAAAAAACAATTTGTTTTGGTGTCTATTCTGTAATTTCATTATACTAGTTATTTTTACTCATTTCTCCCTTTCTTCATTATTTATTTTATTTATTTATTTGTTTGTTTGTTTGTTTGTTATTTTTGAGACAAGATCTCCCTTTGTATTTTAGGCTGGCCTTGAACTCGCTATGTAGCCCAGGCTGGTCTCAAACTCAAAGTGATCCTCCTGCCTCAACCTCCTGAGTGCTGGGATTACAGGTGTGCACCACCATGCCCGGCACTTCCCTTTTTATTTTTGAAAGGGCCACTAAGAATCCAGGGTAGGAAAAAGAAAACATGTTTTGGTACCTTGCTTTAGTTTTACATACCATATCCTCCAATCAAGATGAAGAGTAGACCTCCTCCTGCAGCTGTCAGAACTTCCTGCCTCCTAAATCCATTTTATCTAAAAGATCCTTTTTTCTTGGTTCCCACTTTCCCTTCACTATCCTAACCCAAACCCAAGTAGGTATGGTCCATTGTATTCTTGTTTTCAAGGAATCTCTTTTGTGCAGTTATTTATGCTCTAGTGATTATCTGCATTTTACAATAGATTCTGAATATTGACATATTTTCTTTGTCATAATTGGGGATAGCAACCATCATTGAATTCCTTAGTAGAACACATTTTAAGGAGGGGGTGAAGGGAGGGCAGAGGTAAGGGGAAAAAATGAGAATCAAGACTTGTCATGTAGAGGTACAAGATCCCAACAATGAATGTAACTGTACTGTATCCCTAAAATGTATCAATAAACTCAATTAAAGCAGAAAAAAAAAATACCAGTAAAACCATACTACAGTGAATACAATGCTAAAACGCTTTCTGAATAATACAACTATTTGCATGTCAAAATGTTGGAAAACACGTTTCTGATTTTCCTCTTGAAATGTAGAAAAAGAATATTTATAATAAAGTGTACATATACACACTTAAAAAAAAAAGAAAGGTAGCAGATATCCTAGTCAATCTACTCAAGTTTTGTAGTTCTAACACTTAACTAGCTCTGATAAAATAAGGGAAACTATGTGTTGAGATTTAATAGATTTCAGAATGAGTGTATTAGTTGTACCTATACTTCGGGTAAAGTTAGGGGTTAAATAAACTAAGTTGAGTACACATAAAGCATGAAGATATGTGACATATCATTCAATAAAGAGTTTTTTATTACAATGATAATACAAATTAATACTATTTCTATTAATATTTTTCTTAATATTTTGATTTTTCTTGAACTTATGCAGCTCAAATATTATTCTATTTTCTACTAAATACCTGGCTTCTGAGAGGAGCTTGATGAAGGTAAAACTTATCTGCTGCCTCCTGAGGTTTTATAATAAAAGCATGGCTCTGACCTCACTAACAAAACAAGTGCTTGGCATGGACCTGTAGTCCTAACACTTGGGAGGCTGAGGCAGGAGGATTGCCATGAGTTTTAGGCCAGCCTCAGCTACATGCTCAGTGAAACTCCGTCTCAAAAACAAACAAACAAGAAAATTCACAAAACAAGCAAGAACCAGGTCAGTTGGTAACTGCCCTTATTAGGGGTATGATATAGCTGATTCTGAGGTTACTTCTCATCTAAAAGGTTGCAAACAATACCTGTTTGTATAGTGCAATGCAGTATCATGCTGCAACCTGCATTTGATATCGATTGATTACAATTATTCTCTTAAAATGTAATACATTTAATTTCATTTACGTTACTAACGTTGATTAGAAAAAACTTGACTCAGTGTAACCTGAAAGAACAACAACATTTTCATGAATGGAAAAAAGAAAGAATATGAGACACAGCTTCCATCAGGGCTCAAATGTAATGAGCAATCATTTGTTTCCTCTGTGTGTTGTTTACTGGACACCTTTTTGTTAGTGTTTTTAGTAACTGGGAGTAAAGGATGTGCTAATTTGCAGTGCATTATGGCAGAGAGTCCCTTGAATATCCAACTGTGAACTGTTGATAAGTCGTGATATTGGCACAGAGATGTAGGTAAGACTGTACATGTGTGATTTATATGTCTATTTCTATGTCTTCTCCTGCCATCTGTACAGTAGCAGGGAAGCTAAACCACATGCCTCAATTTATTTAACTACCATATTTAACTCCCACATTGTTCCCAGGTTGCAATAAAAATATATTAATGATTATAGGAAAACACTAATAATAAAGCAAATCATAGAGCTTGTGGGTTCAGCCAAAATGAACTTCAAGACTTTGGCTGCCCATGTGAATACAGACAGATCTGGTTCAGGTTAAGTTTCCATTACCTTATTTCTCTATTTGAAAGGCTGCATGAATACTAATGAACTCAGAAGGATATCATGATGAGTAGACATGCAAAATCTAATACTGAGAGGTTTTCAGTAGTTCCACATGGAATTGTAATAGTACAGTAAACCACAGTGGCTAGATATTAATAATAAATATGGAAATGATTTACTCTTGAAAATATCTATTCTTCAAAGGTGAAGAGTACTTATTTAATTATTTCTGCTGACTGAGTGGTGTGGAGAAATGCTGATTTCAGTACTTATGTGCTCCTGGGGAATGAGACAGGTTGGTTCAAGGGAAAAACAAAACAAATAATCAAACAGCATAACTATGTCGGTTGTTGAAGTTTTCTTTTGTTTGCCTGCACACTGATTTACATGTCTGAGCATAATGGAAAAAAGGGAGGGTTCAAACCTATTAGAACAGAGCTTTCCTTTTGCAAATAGACCATGATGATAATATATTGTAATGTGGTGTTGGATATAGATTCTCTGAAATGAAATTAAATCTCTTTGGGCTCATTCTCACTACTGAAATTTATGGAAGGAAATGAATTCTCCAGTTGGACTGTTAAAGCCTGCATTCTAAGGAAATAAATGAATATTTAACAAGTTCCAACCACGAGTAAGGCCTCATGTTAGGCACCCTGGAAAATAAAAAGTAAAAGACATTGTGCTCACAGAATTGGAGTGGTTAGAGATAGAAACCATACCATAATGTATTTTAAAGAATATTCTGCAACAATGCATAAGATTCTAATAAGATTACTGACATTTAGAAATGGGAGGAAAGGAGCTAAAGGTGTAGGGAAGGTGTGATACGTAGGGGAAGAACAAAAAGGGAAAAGAAAAAAATGTGAGAGAATGAAAAGATGAAAATAAAGTGTTTGTAGATGGGGAGGGGAGGAGGGGGTGAAGGGAGGGCAGAGGTAAGGGGAAAAAATGAGAATCAAGACTTGCCATGTAAAGGTACATGATCCCAACAATGAATGTAACTGTACTGTATCCCTAAATGTACCAATAAACTCAATTAAAAAAAAAAAAAAAGAATGCAGTCCTTGACATTGAATTTATTTTTGAACCCTGGATCATTAATCAGCTCAGTGACTTATGCCATTTACTAAAATATTTTAAATTTTACTTTTCTATCCTGCTGAATACAGCAGGAATAATGAAAACTATCATTCAGAGTTAATAAAAATCTAAACAATTAATTGTATGGTGGCATGAGCCAAAAGAATGCCTTGTGCATTTTGTACATAACCTATACACTTCTCCTAATTTATTGGCTCATTGTATTATAAATGAGCTTTTGAAAGTTTAAGTAAAAGCTGAACTGCTAAGAGCAAAACACCCTAAAATGCAATGGATCCAACATAATGCAAGTTTATTTCTCTAAAGTGATTATCTGAAAAGGCAGGAAGATTCTACTCCAGAAAGTTATCTATGGATCTGATCTTATTCTAGGTGTACCTAATATCAGCTATATAAAAAGAGAAAATTATGTTCAGGGTAAGCATTTTCTTCCTGAAGACAGTTCAGAGGTTGGTTAGATATTTTGCATTGCATTCCATTGCTGAGGATTTACTCACAAGGTCACACCTAGATATAGTCGAGTCTCTAGAGAATAACCACTAGTTGCATGCCTGTAAGAGAAAATGGATTTGGAGAGAGTATGAATTTGCTGTGTCTGTCCCACTTACCTGACAATAATGTTGTTATGTTTTGAATGTCTATTAAGCTCAGAGTTGCCTCCCAAATTTATATCTCCAAGTGACCTCTCCTTTCTGAGCTCCATTCTAGTAATTTCCTCTACTGTGATGAAATCCTCTTTTTTTTTTAGGTCTCAAAGCCATTTTATACTTAACAAGCATTTATCTTATTGCTTGAACTTCTTTGTAAATGTGCTCCTTTGTTGTTGGTTTCCTGCACAGTGGAACATTCAGTAAGACAAACCAGACACAAAGGCCTTTCCTTTATCAGTCTATGTGCTTGTGTCCTCTGAGCCATTTGGACACCAAACCTTGAAGCTTTTGCTCTCCGAGCGGCACATAAATCCAGCAACATCCCTTTGTGTTGCTGCCCCTCTAAGCCATGCCTCCATACTCTCTCACCTGATAGAAACAGTAGTTTCCTAAATCTTTTACTTAGATCCACCACATTAGTCTAGTCTTCTCCACACCACAGCCAAGATGATGGTGTAAGTGAAGTTTTCTTTAATTTTCCACTTTGAAAATCTTCTATAATGTCCCTATTGAAAATTACTCAATGACATCTTAATGCTCTTAGTTGAATGTTGAATAGCAAATCAAAAATTTTCCCCTCATCCGCAAAACCCTGAGGATGTGTATATGATGACTCATATCATAGGTTAATTCTTTTGCTCCCTCATCTCTTCCTATACTGACCTGTTTCTCCTAAGTCCTTTGTTATCTACCATTATAGTCTTTTCGAGTGTAGTTTTCTCTACATGTGATTATATTCCCTCCCATTTCATCTAATTCCCTCTTGTCTATTAAGTAGATATAATCTCATTGGTTATTCCTAATGGAAGCCTTTTCTGGACTCTCATTATTGGCAGTTTCCCACGAACATGTCATTCCAATAGCTCAATAGCAAGATTGCTCTGATTTCCCTGGATTTTGATTTAATTGTTACTTAGTCCATGCAGAGGAGCCTCATGAATGTTCAACCAACACATTTTTTCTCATTACAGAATACTATTACTCAATATGATAAACATTCCATAGGCATTTGTATAAGAAATATGAAAATATTAATTTGACTTTAAAATCAAAATATTTCTTGTTTCAAGAAAATGGTAAAAATAATGAATGTCCATAAAAGTTAGAAGAGTAAGAAATCATATCAAACAAAGATTGATCTCACCAAGAATATAGTGCTTACAGTAGGCGATGCTGAATAACAGCAAAAAAATTAGAAAGAATGAATATGTGGAGACTTTAATCACAAGAAAGGCAAAAGGCAAAGTGCAAAGATAGCATATTACTGGAGACAGTGGTTCAGTGAATGTTCAGCAGGGAGAATTTTGGGGACAAAATAATGAATGTGAAATTATGGGCCAGAATGTAGAAAGTTGTTTAAGTAAAACTAACAAATGTAAAAACTTAATTCATTCAGTGAGCTGATTAGAATGATTGTGTAATTACCTGGAAGGGGATAGCATGAGATTAGGAGACATTCGGGGTGGTTGGTGTGCCATTTTGTGCCAATTTAGGTAATAATGGACATGCAAAGGAAGAAATAGTTGAAAAAAATCATGAAAAAATACTTTTAACCTTCAAACTGACGTCAAATTGGAGATATCTACAACATGACAAAGATGTGCAAAGTAGAGCTAAGGAAAGTGGATAGACACAGACTGAGTTATTTCTGCAAAGAGTTTTAACCAAAGAAAATAGAGACCTTCAAAGAAGTCACTAAAGAGAAAAGAAGCAGAGAAAAAACTGAATAATTGCAAAGTTTAGAGAATACAGAGGAAAGAGAACATAGGCAAGCTCTCCAACAGGTATATATATAAAGTATGGTAAACTTAGAAATGTGCCCATGTGAACATTTTTTTATGGATATCTTCTAGCTGTCCGTGTCTTCAAGATCTGCCTTAGCTGCAGAAAGTTAGTTGAACCAAGGTCAAGTAATTCTAAAAGCAGCCCAAACATAGTGATCAAACAAGGCAGACTTACAAACATCTGATACAGGATAATTCTGACGGAGAACATATTAGAGCCTCCTGCACCCAGTTGCCTAAAGCTGTATTCATCGTAATTCAACTGCTTCTCAATCCTGTTTCCTCTTCCTTCCTTTCACAGGTGCTAATCTATTAAAAACATCTTGCACCTCAAACATATTTCAACATGCTTGTTCACAGTCCCACCTGTGTTAAGAGATAAAAGAGGATGTGTAGCTTTAAGGAAGTATTTCACAATAAGCACATATCTATAAATAGCATTTTGTAATTCTCAGATAACATTTACTTAAGGTCTGTTTAATACTCTGTGCAATTTTGTAAGATGTCAAGTCAGTTTAGGAAATTGAGGCTCAGGGACTTGGCTTCTTCCTTGAAGATATTTAGCTAGTTGGAAATGTGAATCTGGAACTGGAAGAGAAGTGATAAATTGGAAGATATCTGGTTAACTTTCTAAAGCTCTAACTTTTAGGAAATGGTAGAATTTGAGCCAGATATAAGACCTTCTGCCTCTAAGCAAGGGTTCTTTTCATTTTCATTCATCTTTTGAGAAAGAAGAGACTTTAAATGAAGCCCTCTACAGTGGCAAATGTTAGCACAAGGAGAATGGCAACTGCTATAATTGATAAATGACTGAAACTGCTTTATGCCTGAATTTTGAATCTAACATTTGGAAAGGTATTGGTATATCCCAAGATTTGCAAATGCCTTTGCTGAATTATTTTTATATGTGCATAAACCTTTCATTGTCTGGAATACAGACAGAAAAAGCATTATCTCTCTAAAAATCTGGATCTTTGGTACAGTAGGCAAATATTTAAATAGTGACTTTAATATTTGAATTAAAATATGTAAAGGGGGAGGTCATGGTAAATTCTCAGTACTTGGGACCACACAGTTTCTTCTACTGTCTAGGATGCCCTAAACTACATTCTGCAGGGCATGTTTATTTTTAATTTTCTTGTCCGTGTCAAAAAATGTGCAAATTGGATTTCAAAGTACATAATTGTACGCTTTAAAAGGTAATACCAAATTAAATCAGTGATATTTGTAAACGCTATGCAGGTGAAAGAGAAGCATTGAAAAACTGCTATGTTCTTCTAAGTGGAGGTGGTCTGCAGTCAAAGACTGAAGAAATGTTATTTGGGGAAATGTTATTTTTAATTTGGGAAGATCTATTTTATTATTCACAACTATTTCTACTGTAAACAATAAAAATAATGAACACAGACTGCCTTAAAATAAGAAAAGTTATTATTTTACATAATGAGCAGAATTAAGTTTGCTTACTTCAGTGGCTAATTATGGTTTCTATCTACACCCTGTGCTGTAGTTACCTTTGGTTTCATCCTAAGGCTGCTATCTTCTCAGTTTTATGATGGCTACACAGAACTCCTGGAGAAATGTGGTTTTTGTACCCAATTGGAGATAGATAAGCTCAACTGAAAATAATGTAACACTTTCCCAGTTGTCCCAAGGATGGTAAAATTAGTTTCACTGTATATGAACAGAATATATTAATTCATTACATATTGTAGATCTCTTCTAATATTAGTTCTTGTATTTCTCAATCTGGCTGAGAAGGATCGACTATTAATGCAGAAGCTACCAGAACCAAATTAGGAGGATGTTAGAAAGAAAGATAGAGGACATATATATAGATATCTATAGATAGAGATAGGTAGGCAGCCAAGAGTAGCGACTATATACAGCTTTTATGCTCCACCTAGAAAAATCCTACTGCAAATGTTTATTTTAAATTTAAAAACATTGATCTTGATTTGTCACTAGTTTATTTAAAGGCTGATATTCTATAACATGTATCTTAATTCGCTCCGCTAGCTTCAGTGACAGTCCTTGGACATTATTTATCTTGGTTTGGTTCACATTTGCTCAGCAGTTGTCTTCCGCCATGGCTCTTCATTCACTTCTCATTTAGGAAGCAGCAGACGTATGACACTGTTTGGCTCAGGTCTTTGCAATTCAGTTCAACGAGGTTAGCTGCAAATCATCCTTCTTCATTGAGTCATCTTTGTCTGTGTTATTCTTTCCCTCTCACTTGTGTACATTAGCAATGATCCTCTAATGGGATTCAATTTCCTTTGCTTCCCCTGCATTCAGAAGTCATCTGATATCATTTTCTTTCATCCTCTTTGGGTCCATTTGGAGATTATTTATCTCGATTATTTTTCTCCCTGATAAACTATAGAACTAATGCCACATGCTAGTCTTTTCAGTAGGATACTGTTCCTGATGAAGAGATTGGACATTTATTCATGTATACTCCTGTCACTGCTCAGCTTCAATTGAGTCAACGTTATATTTTTATTACATAAGAAAAATATTGCAAATATACCATCGTTTAAAAAATAGAAATATGATGAAATGGCCAAGGATATCCTTGGGGTAGAATACTTAAAATATATTTTAAAAGATACTTTTTCTGTATAATTATGCTTATGAGATTGCTGGTAACATTTTGTTGAATTTGCTGAATTTTGTTGAATTTTACCTTTAAAAAGAGAATAAGATTAAATAGCTTATGAGGTCACAAATTGTTGATACCATAGTGGTACTTGTTGGATTCTTTAATTTAAGCTTTAAATACAAGGTTTGGATTTGCACTCAATGAATAATGACATTTACCTGTCCACGAGATAGGCTACAAAATATACTTTCCATTTCCAGGTAGAGACTTATATCGAAAGTTCTATAAGCTAAGTAGGTGATAGTTACAGCATTATGTAATGAATAAAGTGTACATACACATTTCATAGGTAATGTGGACAGGACTTTAACTCGTTTTTTAGTTTTCAATTTTTATCTTTTCTTAGTATGTGAATGAAGTACATAAAGATTATATTCTTTCTAAGGAGTTTGTCCATGTACATAACACAGTCTAAATCCTTTTTCATCTCCTTCCTTCCCCCTCTTCCCCGCTCCCTCCATCTCTGGATCCCCTTCCCTTTTGTAAAAGATCTGTCTCCATTTTTCCTATTACTTTTATTTTGTTCTTTATTTATATTTTGGGTTTCTCATCCCAAAACCAGTTCTACCTCAAGCTCATCGCTACATTTGGAGATTTGCATTTCAAAGAGCCTATCTGGTAGTAATCCTTGAAGGATTTAGGTATTTCTGTATTTCTTTTTTGTTTGTTTTGTTTTGCTTTGGTTTGCTTTGTTTTTGTTACCAGGGATCAAACTGGGGACCTTGAACTTGTTAGGCAAGTGGCAGCACCACTGACCTAAATCCCTGCCCTGTGTATTTCTGACACCACAAGGTTTGCATTAAGTCCTTTCCTCTCCTAGTGCTGTATTTATAGTTCAGTTAAGTATTTAAATCACTTTTGTAACTCAGTGTTTTCCAGTAGTGACTTCTAAAAAGAACTTCTTAGAATACTGCAGAAGATTCTCTCAAGCAGCCCAAGTTACCTGAAAGAGACATACATATGCAGATTTACATCAATGAGTTTTAAATTTTGCCTTTCAGATGATCCAACCCATTTGGTGCAGATATAAGAATGTTGGCAATTTTATTTCAGACTATATTATTGATGTTACCAACGCCCATCTCCCTCAAACATGAAATCGGATATTTCAGTGTTCACCTGGCTGGGCAGGAGGGTAGTGATTCTGGGCAATCTCTGCCAGCCCTCATCAGAGTCTTCGCAGCTGGTCTAATGCTGAAATGATAAAGCCTTTTCTGGTTCACGAGATCTTTGAAAATTCTTCTGATTTCAAAACATTTGAAAGCATATCCTGACTGTAGACTTGAAGGGACTTATGCTTTTCATGGACTTATACAAAGAATACAGCAGTTATTCAGTGAAAACATTGAAATGCTGCATTTGCAATGTATCTTTGCTTCCTTCCCAGTTACATTTCTCACCTTTTGCCTCATAGCATTTGTCCCATTACTGCATGTCCTTTTTCATACAAATAAGAAAGTAGAATATGAAGATTTCTGGTACATTGAAGAACATTTGCAGTCTTTTTTTTTTCTTTCTTTTTTTCTTTTTTGGTGTTTTGAGACAGGGTCTCACTATGTAGTTCAGATTGACCTGGACCTCACTATGTAGACAAGGCTGGTCTTGAACTTACAGCGATCCTCCTGCCTCAGCCTCCTGTTGGGATTACAGGCATGCGCCACCATGGCTGGCCATTTGCAATCTTTTAACAATCTATGTTCTATGCTGCTAATTTGATGATAGGACTCAGATTCCAGAGTGCACTGTAGTATTTTAGAGCTGAGTTGCCCACATTCAAAACTGTCATTCTTATGGTCTCTGTGTTACATACAGGATGGATGTAAAAAATGCAGTGTGCAGAACCATTCTGGGATGTTGTCATTTAGTGGTAAATATTTTAAGGCATGGATTCATTCTAAATTTGTCTGTTATTTACAATTCCCTGATTAATTGCGTGTCGTATATGGAAGAGATGTGTGGCCAACATCAAGAAGTCAAATAAAATGTGGAAACAGGAACTAGAATTCTTAGTGCTAGAATTCCTAAACCCAGTCTCACAGGAGTTGTAGGTTTGAGGCAAAAGGAAAAAATCAGATCTAAAAGTATAGGGAAGTGGGAGGGATAAGGGAAAGGTAAGAAGGGAAAAGAAAGAATATAAGAAAAGGAAAAATTGGAAACAAAATCTCTGTAAATACCGACGAGTGGAGCAGGTAATGCGAGGGCAGGGGAATGGGGAAAAAATAAGAACCAAGGTATGTCATGTAAAGGTACAAGATCCCAGTGATGAATGTATTGTATACCTACAATGTATGAATACATTTAACTAAAAAAAGAAAAATCAGAACTCTGTAGCAAAAGTTTTATTATGGAAAGAATTTGCCAAATTTAAAGAAATGCCATTAATTTTTAAAATTATGTCTTGGCATTTTATTTTCTAAACAGGCAACATAATGACAACAAATGTCATATAAAATATATTATTACAGGGCTGGGGATTTAGCTCAATGGTATCGCCACCTGCCGTGCAAACGCAAGGTCCGGAGTTTGACCCCTAGTACCAAAAAAAAAACAAAAACAAAAACAAAAATTACATTAAAATGGTGATTTGAAAATTACTATTGTAAAATAATTCTTTTTTAATTCACTAAGGTTATTGATATATTTCAGGTGTATAATATGATTATTCATTTTTGGGATTTGGTACCATTACGTGATATATCTTGGTCCATATTTTTTCCCATTCTGCTGCCCTCCCTTCAATCCCTCCATGCCATTCTATTTAAAAAGGCTTTGTTTCCACTTTTTGCTTTTCTCATATTTATTCCTTTCCCTTCTTTTCTTTCCCCTACCCCTCCCAATTCCCATCCCCTTTGGACCTTTTCTTTCTATTGCACATTACATGTTATACATTTTGATCCTTATTTACACTTTCAGTTTCTCATATCAGAGAAACTATTTAGTATTTACACATGTGTGTACTATTTATTTCACCTAGGAATATCACCTCAATGTGCATCCATTTAGCTACAAATGTCTCTAGTTTCTCATTCTTTACGGATGAGTAGTATTCCCATTTTATTAAACAAACAAACAAAACCCACATCTTTATTCAGTCTCCTGTTGATGAGCAATTGGCCTGTTTCCAAGTTTTAGCTTTCACAGACTGTGCTGCTCTAAACATGGATGCACATAAACTGCTGTGGTATGATTCCTTTAATTCTTTTGGGAAAATATCCAGCAAGGGAATAGCTGGGTCAAATTGGACCTCTAATCATAGGTTTTTGAGGTATCTCCATACTAATTTACACAGTGGTTGTACCGATCTACACTTCCACCAACAGTGGAGAAAGGTTCATTTTTCCCCAAAACCACACCAGCAATTGTTATTAGTTGATTTCTTGATAGCAGCCATTCTTTCTGGCGTTTGGTGAAATCTCAGCCTTGTTTGCTTCTGCATCTCTCAAATGACCAGTGATGTTGAACATTTTTGAAATGTTTATTGCTCTTTCTATTTCTTTATCCAAGAAATGTCTGTTCTCTTCAGATGCTCATTTTTGGTTTGGGTCTTTAAATTTGGAAAGTCCTTTTTTTTTAAGTTCTTTCTATATTCTAGATAGTGACTTTTGTCTGAGGAGCAGCTGGTAAAGATTTTTTTCCCACATTGTGGGTTGTCTCTTCACTCTGTTGGTGATTTCTCTTGCGGTGCAGAAGTGTTCTAAGAAGAAGAGCTCCCTGTCATTGATTCTTTGTGCTAGTTCACGTGCAAGTGAGATTTTGTTCATGAAATGTTTTCCTATGCCGGTGTCTTCAAGAGTTCTACCTAACCTCTCTTCCTTCTGGTTTAGTGTTTCTGTTTTAATGTTTAGATCTTTAATCTATTTCAATTTTAGTTTAGTGCATGGTGAGAAATATAGATCTAGTTTTAATCATGGCCAGGTTGAAACCCAGTTTTTCCATTACCATTTATTACAGAGCCTATCTCTCCTCCAGTGAGAGTGTTTGGCTCCTTTGTCAAAGATGAGGTGGCTGAGTATTTTTGCATCTTCTAATTGGTTCCACTGATCCTTGGGTATGTTTCTTTGCAAATACCATGCTGTTTTTATCACAGTAGCTTTGTAGTTTAGACTAAAGTTGGGGATTGTGATATCTCCTACCTTGTTTTTGTTGCCTAGAATTGCTTTTGCTATTCTAGGCCTGTTTTTGTTCCAAATGAATTTTTGGATTATTTTGTCAAAATCTGTGAAGTATGCTGCTGGAATTTCAATTGGGATTGCATTGAATCTATATAGTAGTTTTGGAAGTATGGCCATTTTCACTGTGTCAGTTCTCCTGGGTAACCAGGAGCAAGGTGTATCTTTCCATTTTCTGATGTCCCCTTCAATATCTTTTTAAAAGAGTGCTGTAGTTTTTAGAGTAGAGGTCTTTGATTTCTTTCATTAGGTTCATTCCTAGTTATTTCAACTTTTTTGGATGCTATTGTGAAAGGAGTTGCTTCTTCCGTTCCTCTATCAGTAAGTCTGTTGTTCACGTACAGGGAAGCTATCAATTTTTGTGTGTTGACCTTGTATACAGCTATTCTACTGAATTTGGTCATTAAGTCTAGAAAACTTTTGGTGGAGTTCTTGGGGTCTTTTATACAGAGTATCATGTCACTGCAAACAATGACAATTTTTCTTTGTTTCCTATTTTCTTACTTGTATTTATTTCTCTCATCTAATTGTTCTGGCTAATGTTTCCATAATTATATTGAACAGGAGTGGTGATAGTCGACATCCTTGTTTTGTTCCTGATTTTAGTATGAAAGATTTCAGTTTTTTACCATTTAGTATGATGTTGGCTGTTGATTTTTCATAGATGGTTTTTATCAGGTAGAGATAAAGTCCATCTATTCCAATTTCCTGTAGGGTTTTTATCATGAACTAATGTGGTTTTTGTTGAACTCTTTTTATGCATCTATTGAGGTAATCATATGTGTTTTTTTTTTTTTTTTGTCCTTGGCTCTGTTGATTTAGTGTATTACATTTATTGATTTGATTGTGTGGAGCCATCCCTGCATTCCTAGAATGAATTCTTCTTGGTCAGCGTTTATGATCTTCTCACTGATGTTCTGCATTTTATTTGTCCATGTCTTATTGATGATTTTTCCATCTGTGTTTATTAGGGAGATTGGCCTATCATTCTCTTTTTCAGTTGGGCCTTTCTCTGCTTTGGGGATGAAAGTGATGCTTGCTTCCAGGAATGAATTTGGGAGTATTACTTCCCTTCAATTTCTCTGTAGTTCTCAAACAGTAATGGCAATGTTTCTTCTCTAAATGTCTTGTACATTTCAAGTGTCAAGCCTTCAGGATCCACATTGTAAGTTTTTAATTATGTTTTCAATTTCTTTAATAGATATTGGGTTGTTTAGAATTTTTATGTCTTTCTGATTCAATTTTGGCAATTTATATGTGTCTAGAAATCTGTCCATTTCCTGTTTTCCATCTTGGCATATAGGTTCTCAAAGTAGGTATTGATGATCCTCTGGATTTCTGCTGAGTCTGTTGTAATTTCACCCTTTTCACTCCTAATTGCATGGATTTGGGCCTTTTCTTTTTTTCCTTGATTAAGTTGGCTAACGGTTTGTCAATTTTGTTTAGTCTTTCAAAGAAATGACTCTTTGCTTTATTGATTTTTGTATCATTCTCTGTCTCCACTGAATTAATTTCTGCTGTCATCTTTATAATTTCCTCCTTTAAATGAACTATATTTTATTCTATGTCACCAGTGTCATTTATACAGTTATAGAAATTTGTTAATTAATATACACAATCCTTGCTGTCATATGATCAATAAATCTAAAGTCTAATGGAATGATCACATGCAGTCTGTAAGCAACATGAGAGGTTTTGTCTTTTCTTTATTTTGATAAAGTTTCAGATAAACATCTTCTTTGAGAAGAGACTACTATAAACTTCCGCAACTTTTTGTCTTTAGTATCTACAAAATGAATTTCCCCCTTTCCTCCAACATATAGCAAATTTGCCAGTGATTCCACTTGGTCAATATATAAAACTAAATGCTAAGCTTCGTAAGGGGCTTTTAAAGGATTACTTCCATGTGCAAATCGTGAACCTTGTCTCTTATTGGTGAGCTTGTCACACCAGATTACCTGAGACTCATATGAAAATATGCCATTTCTGATTCTGTACATAATTATAAATTCAGTTTGTTCAATTATATTTTTGGAGGATACATTTTTATTGAATCCTAGATAAGTGCATTGCTATAAAAAAATGAAAGAACCCAGTGAAAGCACCTAAATTCTAGCCAACACACTGAGGGACTCTGTGAATAGAGTAAATTAATTTCTAATAGATTCTACAAATAACTGGTAGTTTTAAACAATGAGGCATTTTCAATGCTGATTTATTTTATATTAGCCAAGAAAAAGTCTTTTTTAAAGTAAGTCTTAGAAACTTTTTCATTAGTCACTACTAAATCAGCACTTTTCATTCTCTGACTTACCAACTCTTCAAAACTTGTAACCTTTTACTAATGAGTTAATTTTCTCTAGACTTTTATGAATCATTTTTGCTTTTCTATTGTGAATACTTTATAGAGAATTACAGTATTGTTAATTATACATACATTTGTATTCACTGATTATTTGAAACATTTTAAAATTTGTCCATTATCAATTTACATTTTGAAGAGTAAATATTCTTTTTTCTTTTTTACTGAACTTGGGACCTGTGCTTGTGAGGCAGGCAGCAGCCCCCCTGAGATAAATCCTGGCCCCTTATTTGGTCATTCTTTTCTCTTTTCTTTCTTTCCTTTTTCTTTTGTCTTTTTTTTTTTTTTTTTTCTTTTTTTTTTTTTTTTTTTTTTTTTTTTTTTTTTTTTTTGGTTATTCTTATTGACTAAGAAAATACTAGTGGATTTCAGCAAGGTACTACACCTGTTATGTATATAAGTTTATTTCTGTGTGAGGGTCCCTGTTACTTTATAAAAGTTTTCTTTATAGGCTAGGGATTTAGCACAGCAGTTCTGCAGCCTGCCTTGTAAGTGCAAGGCTCCGAGTTCAATACCCGGTACTAAAAACAAAAAAACTTTTCTTTAACACGTTCAAGTTCAGCACATGTGGGGAATCATTGTGGTACCTTACATTAAGGATGTGCACTGGAGAAAAGTTGGAAAGCAAACATGAGGAATCCACTAGAAATTATTGAAAAAAACATAATTTTATTGGAATAAAATATGAGTTGCTGTACAAATACATCAAGACATAATGCGCTTTCTTGGGTGATTAGTCATGAACTCAGTTGAGAAGATACTAGGCAATAAGAAACTCTGACCTACACTGGTAGCTCCTTTGTCAGATAAAAACCAATCCATGAGAGGAAAAGCAAGACGATGACTAAGAGCCTTTGATGATTCCTCTACACCCTCCCCAACACAATACAAACAGGTATTCATACCGCAGACTACCCTCCCAGGAGCTAAAGAAGTCAGATCTGGAACTGGAGATCTTTATGATAAATGAAGTATGCCAATCCCAGAAAGACAGCTACTGCATGATTTCGCTAGTATGTAGAGTCTTAAAAAGTTGATCACACAGAAGTTGAGAGTAGAACAGTCGTAATTAGAGCCAGGGAATATGAAGATGAGGAAAGAATGGGGAAAGCTTGTCAGCCAGTACTAGGTTACAGTTAAATAGGAATAAAATGTTCCAGTGTGATACTGTACAATAGGTGATTATAGCTAACTATAGTGTGCATTTAAAAGAGTATAAGAAGGATTTTGATAATTTTCATTTAAAAGGAATCATCTATGTTTGAAGAGATTAATCTATGTAACTTGATTTAAAAATTGCACAATATATTCACATATCAAAAGATTACATGTGGACCCATTAACATACACAATTTTTCTTGTTATGTATTAGCAAAAATAAATATTTAAAAGACAGTCTAGAATAAACACAACACATCCCAGAGATCATACAAGTGAATAATACATAATGAATCATGAATTTAACAAATGTTTTGCTAATACTATTTTTAAGAAACTTGTAAGCTGTCCTTTACAACTCCTTTTGTGAGGTTACAGTAACCCCAAAATCTCTACTTTCCTTTTGAAAGTTATTAGTTCAGTCTTGAGAAATATCTTCACTAGAGAGTTTATGAAAATACTAATTTATTAAATTGGTGTGTTATCTTTGTGATTAGAATTACACTTGTCTTTTAGAGAGTTTCATAAAATATTCCTATCAGATTACTGTGTGTTGACTTACTTTAATCTTTGTAAGCAGCAAGGATTAGTAAGAATTTTTTATTTTAGAAGAGACTTTAATTAGAGCCCATTTAACGGCATGGTCTTTTCACAGTTTTAGCTGCTACGGGCCACACAAGTTAAAGGACATCAGCCATACAACCAACAGCAACAGTTTGGTATCGTGGTTGTTTTTAAACACTGATTTGTTATTAAAATTTTGACAAAAGCGTTGTGTGCATGTATGTGTTTCTTTAACCAGAAAAATTCAATCAAAAGAAAACTTGCAGATAATTTAAAAAATATAACCACACCTTATAATAGGAAGAAATAAACTGTGCCCTAGACACAACCACCTGCCGACTTCAGGCTGTCATTTTGTTTCCCCTCAGCATAGGGCTACCGAGGAGCCATTCAAAGGACTAACCTGATCACATATGAGGCAACACCCTGAATAATCCTTTAACTGGCAGAAATTTAAAAAAAGAAAAAACCTTGCCAACTAAAAAAAGTCCAGGGACAGATTGGTTTCCTGTTGAATTCTACAAAACTTTCAGGAAAATTCTAACACCAATATTTCTCAAGGTTTTTAATGTAATTGAAAGAGGAGTGCTCTCAAAGTCATTGCTGGAAGCTACTATTACCCTAATTCCAAAACCAGATGAGGATCCAACCAAATAAGAAAAATATAGGCCAATCACTTTTATGAATACAGAGGCGAAAATCTTCAATGAAACACTGGCAAACAGAATGCAATGAATTATCCAAAAGATCAGAGATCATGCCCAAGTAGTCTTCATCCCAGGGATGCATGACTACATGCAGGGTCAATATATGCAAATAAATAAATATAATATATCCATTAACAGAAGCAAAGGCAAAATTCAGCCATCATTTCAATAGATGTAGAAAAAGCCTTTGACAAAATCCAACATCCTTTCATGATAAAACACTGAAGAAATCGGTAGAGAAGGACATTATCTCAATTTGATTAAAATTTGATTAAAGCCATTTATGACAGGCCTACTGCCAATATCATATGGAATGGGGAAAAACTGAAAATTTCCCCTCTAAATTAGAAACATGACAGAGTTGTCTCCTATCATGCTTCCTGTTTAACACTGTTCAAAACATTAGCAAGAGCAATTAGGCAAGCAAAAGAAACAAAAGGGATATGTATAGGAAATGAAGAAGTCAAATTATTATTATCTGCAGATGACATGATACTGTACATAGAAGATCTAAAAAGTCCACAAAAAGAATCTTAGCATTCATTCTAATGAACAACCAAATTCAGTCATTTGTAGACTACAGTCTAGGTGAGCACAAGTCAATAGCATTTCTGTATACGAAAATGAACCCATTGAAACATAAACTTCAGTCCTGACAGTTTCTCTTATCTGAGAAGCCCAAAGTATAAACAAAGAGCAAAATAAAATAAAAGAGAGGTAATAGGAAGTAGGGAGGTAGATCTCTCTTGAAAGGCACAGGGATCAGAGATGGAGGAAGGGGGAAGGGAAGGGAGGAAGGGAGGTAAAGAGATGGAAAATGGAATAAGGTGAATTATTTACATGTACCAACTCCTACAAGGAACTATCACTACGCATACAAATATGTACTAATATACAAAATGGAAAAAAGATAATAGAAAAGTAATGAAAGAGACGTGGGCTTATATAACTATATAATTATTGCAAATTTCTTATATATGCATTTAGGCTCCTTTATATTTATCTGTCTAGTGCAAAAAAATCATTCCAATTATTTAAGTTTTTGCTGCCAAACTCCCTTTCCGTCAAAAATGTGTTACCTATCAGACTCTAAATAATATAGTGTATTTCCTACATATATTTTACCTCCCCTCACACTTCTCAGTTCCCAGTTTATCTCAGTAATAGATTCCCCAGCCATAAGTGCATTTGGACAGTGTCCTACACATCTTCTCAAAAGTGAATTAGCGGTAACCCACTGTCTCAATTCCGTGGGTGTGTATAATGCCAAGGTGGATTGGATTTCTTCCTTCAGGGAACTTGCCGTCTAGAGAAGAGTAGAGCTCCATGAACTGACACTAGTCGTTTACTGTTTATTACTGCTTAATATATTACAACAAAAATTCATAGCCCCAAATAAAAAGTATTTACTCTTTCCAAGTTTCTATAGTTTAGGAAAGTGGACATTAGTTTTGCTGTGCCTTTTGTCTCATAGTTTTACAGCGACACAATCAAAATTGCAAAGTTGCCTTGGGCTCTGATCTCATCTGAAGCCTTGAGTAGGAAAAGTACTACTTATACTCTTATGGTCCATGGCAGAATACAATTTTTGAGGGTTGTTGGAGTGAGGATCTCAATTCATCACTGGCTATAGGATAGAGATCCTCAGCAGTTCTTTACCATGTGGACTTCTCCGTAGGAAAATAAAATCACTATATGGAATCCAGTTTCTATTACAGCAAACAAGAAAGTGAGTGCAGAATTGGGAGAAACAATGTGGAAACCAAAGTTTGTTCATAACCAAATCTTGGAAGTGACATTTCATCCATTGACCATATTCTGCTTTTTAGAGCAGCTCACATCTGATTTTCCCTCAAGGGGAGATTTTCAGGAGCATCAGTTAGGGGTCACTAGGAGTTAGATTAAAAGCTATCTGCCACAATCTTGTGTTTTACAAAAGTTTTAGTATATGATCAACTGGAAATTTTTTAAAAGGGGAAAAATGGTGTTGAGAATATTGAGGAGTTAGAGATTACATTTTGTTTCCATGAACTAGTTAATGAGTTAGCCAGCCTACCACATAGATCTCTTCACAGCTCTCTTAAGAAATCAACAGATTTCTGAGCACATAGACTAACATATCACTTATATGACAGGAATATTTCTTGCTAGTTCACATAAGATAATATGAAGAATGTCACATTATACTTACAAATGCAGTGGATTGCACCGTAGGAGAGGAACTCTAAATTTAGGCATATAAATCTTTTATAATAGATTATAAGCATACCTGACTTTTCCTCAAGAGGGGAACAATATCTTTATGTTCCAGGTTGTAAGGAAATTTATGTTTTGCTCCAGAAGGAGACTCTGTATTTATCTTCCAAGGTTGTTCACTGTACAAACATCCTTGAACAGACAATTTTGCACAAAGGGCATTTGGTGTCTCTCTCATCCATAAGACATGAAACACGAAAGTCCCATGGGCAATTAGCAACATGCCGGTTCTTCACCCCATTGAGTTTAAAAAGAACTTATCTGTAAGGTGTTTTAAACCCTCTTTTTCCCCCATAAACCTTGCAATTGAGAGTTTTTTAACCTCTTGTCGAGTCTTCTATGGAATTCTGAAGTCACCAGGATTGGTTATTTCAATAGACATATTAAAAGAGAAAACTTTGACTTTTGTTTGTCATTCTTTTTAAAATATGCGAATCTGTTGTAAAAGCACGAGAATGCTTACTATAGTGTTGAAAATAATCAAGTTAGAACAACTTGCCTGGAGAAAAGAAAGGCTGTCATTTTTTTTTTTGTACCAGGATTGAACTTGGGCCCTTGTGCTTGCAAGACAGGCAGCAGAACCACTGAGCTAAATCCCCAGCCCCAAGGCTATCCTTTTTAAGGTTAACCCTAACCACATTTTCTTATAATTTCATCAAGAGAACCAAAGATCAGAATAAGCATATAATGCCCTTGCAGAAGATCTCTGGTCTCTGTATCTATACCTTGGAAGACCCACAAACTAACTACCTATTAATTCAATAGCTCATCTTCTAAAAAATTTAACTTTTGTAAGGTTAACCGTGCATCACTGTTTAGAATGAGAGAACCATGGAAATATATTGTGTAATAGAGGAAAGAGAAATCAACTAAGTTCCAGAGAAAAAAAAGAAATCAAAAGACATGTATGGAGAAGTAAAAATTATAATAACAGGCAAAATTGTCCAATAGCATGCATCTTCTAGTCACAAGGTTGAAAAGGGCCAAGAATATGGACAGTTTGACTCAGAAAAGGTCTAAGTTAAGGTTGCCCTGTGCAGAAACTGTCTCATTAAACTGGATGTATATTGAAGGAAAAGGTTGTGCAAGATGAACTCATCATTACAAGCCCTGCTGCAAATAGTCTAATTACTCCAACTTGAATGAATGACTGAAAAGATGTTTTAAGTTCAAGAGAAGCTCTGGTGATTCCAAACTTGTTGATTTCTTCCCTTACACCACCAGAATAGGTAGTACAAGAGAATGCTGAATATTTCAGATCTTTTATGCTATAAGGTATGGCATGCATGAAGGAGAGCTGAAAATCTTGAGACTAGTGATCCATTAAAATTGGATTTAAATTAGTACAGGTGCCTAGGCAATTGGCCATTTAGAATGCTCTCCTCTTTTTTGTATCTTGTAACATTTCTTGAGTGTTGAATGTTAACTTTTCTTTATGTTTATGTGTGTAGTAGTACTACTACTAGTAGCGAAGTAGTGGTAGTACTATAATAGTAGTGGCAAAATCCATGTAAAATTTACAGATGCTACAGATAAAATAAAATCTAACTTCCAAATTCCCATCTCCATATCATTTTCCCAGATACACATACCATGACCTTTGTATGCATTTGTCCACATTGTTACATAGACATTTATGTGGTCATACATATAAATATAGAAATGGAACTGGACAGAACAAGGGTAAGAAAACTATGGCTTGTGAACCAAATCATATATGATGCCTATTTATTTGCTGCCTGTGAGCTAAAGGTCATGTTATACAATTTTTTAATGGTTACATTTTAAATCTATATTAGACAACCAAGGTAACAACTTCAATTGCTTTCTTTTGGTCTTGAAAACCTTAAGTATTCGCTTTTAAGAAACAACTTGCTCATCGTTGATATAGTGTGCTGTTTCTTTCTTTTACATTTTAAAATATCTGTGGTTTTGCCAGAAACCTAATTCTTTTTAGCGGAAAGCTAGTAATTCAGAATATTAATTATTATTGTATAATCCTTTCATCCACTGTCAGATACTATTGTCTAATTTTTTAAATATCACAAATAGTGTTCAGTGAGCTGGGTTGGTGCATCTCAGTGGTTTTTCATCTAGCAGGTCCATCCCCAGAACCACATACACATAAAAAATCATAATATAAAGTGTTCCTTTCTCGGTAGTTGCCAGTGGCTATACATGGCCAAATATTTGCATGTGAATATTTCCTTGTGATTTTATAAACAGTGCAATGATACTTTCCTACTTTAAAAAATTTTAACGAAGTCAAGTACATTTGGCTTCTCATACAATAATTTTTAAATTTCAATGAGAAATAACATGTAATGTGGACATTGGATTTATATCAATAAATGTAACACACCTGCCCTATAGGGAATGCTGTAAAGGGTGACAGAGTATAACCAGAAACATGAATAATGAGCAGAAATGATGCAAGAGGCAGCATTTTAATGAATTTAATGGGTAAAGTTACTAAATCTATCTATATCTAAAATATATCTATTTCTATCTCTAAAACAGGGATTGTCTTCACTATGAGCATTGTAGGCTATGCTTTCATTAAAATAATCTGTGTGATTATTATTTAAAATATATAGCTCTACCTCTGTATGCTTATACATAATAGGAAGGAACATTCATTGTTATTTGATGAAACTGTGCATACATATTCTGATTTACCTTTTTGTCTTGGAAATTGATATTCAGTGATGAATGATTATAGGAACATGGATTATAGAAGAATGGATGAAATTTAATTAATTTAATAACTAGGATTATGATGAAATAATGAAGCTGTATTATATGAATTCTTACAAACACTTATTTTAGACAGCTTTTAAAATCATCATTACCATATAGGGAGGTCATAAACTGAATCTGCAAGACGGATTTGCAAAAGAATAGAAAGCTTAAAAAATGTACTATGTTTGTGGAGCAACATAATCTATATGCTGTTTTTTATCTGCTCACAAACTTGTTTTTGTTTTGATAGAATGTTAAGGTGTATATTTTAATAATATAAACTGCCCATGTTGAAATGACTTACTAGACATCATAGAAAAGGGAAATTAAGCACAGCTGTGTTCTAAATCAGTGATTTTCGTATTTCAGTGTGCCATAGAATCATGGGAGGGTCTGTGGAAACAGATTTTAGACTCACACATAGTGTTTTTTTACTCAGTTGACATGATGTTTTATTAGTGTATCAGCTTGGCTAGATTAAGCCACATTTTCTGTAGTTCCTTCTTTTGTATGTTTATTGATGGGGTGAGCTGCAAGATGTAGTTTCCTAGGAGCTGGCAGAAAGAGGGGGAAGAGGCAGCCATTTTGTATCATACATAAACAACTTTTCACTATGACTCAATCAAGCACTGATCTAAGCGCTTCTGTGAAAGAATTTTAAAGATGTAATTATAGTCCTAACTAGTGGACATTAAATTAGGAAAATAAAACAAGGCTACCTCAATTACCTTGTATTAAACAATGCTTATTGGAGCCATGGTGACAGCCACCTGCAAGACCTCAGACCAGTAGACCCATCAGCAGCTAAGAGCAGGCAGGAAGGGCCACAGGCATTTTACCCCAACCCTTGAGAGCTGCTACACTAGCTGTGCCATATTGGGCTATGAAGAAGAGCTGCACAGGGTTTTGTGGGCTTAACCCCTGCTTCCGAATTGCCACAAGCTGACAAAGGGAATGGTAACTACTCTTAAGTTTCAAGATTTCTGTTTGCTGTGTTGCCTTTTGTAGTTATTTGGGGCCAGTTACCTCTTTCTTGTCTCATTCTTGCTTTTATTTTTGGAATGGAAATATTTATCCTACGCCTATCCTACCACTTATTGGGAAGCACATAACTTGTTCGGTCTCACAGTAGGAGTGTGGTTTGTTTCAGGCATCAAGACTTGGTTTCACTCACATCTGATACATATGATATTTACATGAGATGTTGGACTTAGTGTTTAAAGGTGATACTTGAATAAGTTAAGATTGTTTATCTATTGGGATGGAATATGTATTTCATATATAAGAAGGATATGAGCTCTTTGGAAAGGCCAGGGTTTGACACTGTAGTATGAAAGTGGTCTCCGCCCCCTAGAATTCATTGTGAAGTCCTGACTATGGGATCCTACGAGGGAAGAGGTCTTTTGGGGAAGTGCTAGCTTACTGTCCTCCTCCAAGAAGTTCCACACAGTGTTCCCTTTCACTCTTCTTCTCTTAGCTCTGCTTTATTTATTTATTTATTTAAGGGGTGTGGGGGGTCGGGCCAGGGTCTCACTGTGTGGTTGAGACTGACCTGGAACTCACTATGAAGCCCAGGCTGTTCTCGAACTCACAGCGATCTTCCTGCCTCAGCCTCCCGAGTGCTGGGATTACAGGCGTGTGCCACCACACCCGCCTGGCTCACTCTTCTTCTCTTAAAGAGAGACAGAGCCAGATACAGAAGGGAGGGAGGGAGAAAGGGAGGAAGCTGAGCAAGAGAGGAGGGAGCCTCCCACCGAGGACCACAGGTCAGCTCACGGCCTTACATCTCTAGCAGTTTATCATCTTCTCTGCCTTGTCCCTTCTAACTGCCTATTCTATAAACTTTGAACTGCCTTAGCAATCCCACTAATTGTTTAAGCCATCTCCTCACAATAAATTCATCTGTGTGCAAATACGCCAATATGTAGATAGGTTTAGTTGTGTAAAGCCCTCTTTCTCCCTTGGAACCCTGACTGATAAAGTAGCTTGGATTACAGACAAAGAATTTATCTGTAATTCATTTACAGATGATGCCAATGCTTCTGGTGATCTGCAGTCATACTATGCGAATCGCTATAATAATGAATATGAAAGCCAAAAGTATATATTTTTTCTGAGAAAATATCAAACACAAACTGAGATAAAGGTATCAGTAGTGGAGTTTTCAGTAGTGAATAATCTGCCTTGTACAGAAGTACGGTTTGCTCACTGAGATTGGTTCATGCTGAGATTGGATAATAGCCCAAACTGAGTATTTGCCACATGCTATCTTACAAATACACACATATATACTAACTCAGTCTTTATGCTATGAAAGGTAGAGAATGTAAACAATTTCACCAGTGTCATGGCAGAGGTAGCAGAAGATACCTTAGATTAAATAGTGTGGACAAAGCCTTATTAAACAAATTTTTTATTATGAATTATTTCCATAAGATTATCCAGAATATATTTTTCAACTCTGACTACTATGATATAAAGAAAACATCTGGCTTAACTAATTCTTTCATTTTATTCTTTCTTGTCCCACTTTCAGAATTAACTCACTTGATTATTTATTTTTGTAAACAGTCTCCGTTTGGTAAACAAGAATACTCAGCTCCCCTGGAGTCTTGGATAAGTGTTAACATTTTGATTTGTAATAATGCAGATTGTAATTATTTCTATCATAGGACAGCTGAAGTGGAGAATTGATGTAATCAAATAATTTAGACTTTAGACTTTTGTTTTTTTTTATGTTGCTGTTTTTTAGTATTTGTACTTTTGCAAAAACTCAAAGTGTGCCTGTAGTTGTACAGAAAGAAGTCTTTGCTCTATAGTATATGTTTGCAGATCTAAGAAAAGAGAGGAGAAAGGATTTCCAGGACCTACAGTGCTCTTAGTGAATTAAATCATCTTTATCATTAATCATCATCTTTTATGACGTGTTTGCTCTCCATCTGGCTCAGTATTAGGTATGATGTTGAATATTTTCAGTACATTAATTCTCAACTACTGGCTACTGATCGCAAACAGATGAGGTTACTCTGTGACTATGTATTAACTCTGTTAATTGTTTGACAAATCATTATTGACTACTATTCACAGAATGACAGATGGCCAATAAGGTGTTAAGTAGAATTTGCTCTACTGTTGTCATCCCTTGATAGATCTTAACATTATTTTTTTAAATAAGAAACTTTAAGTGGATGAATGGATTATGACATACAAAATCAAGGTATGGATAATTTTAGTATGAAATGAAGTCTAGTTTAAAGTAGAGTAATGAGAACCAAATTAATCTTAAATGCTCAGACAATTAAGGGTTGTTTTCAGAGTCTTATGAGCTTCTCTGATAATGAATGTATTAGAAGAGTATTCTAGTAATCAATATTATATCAGTAGGAGAGATAAACTAGGAAAGAATCCAGACTGAGTGGAATAGTCCATGTTACAAATGGTTACAATAATGAAAGTTAGACAACTGTGAATTCATGTTATTTTCCAGTCCTTTATGCATGATCGAAATAAAATAATCGAAATTAAATAATGGAATATATATAATTATTTTTATCCTCTAAGTTTGAGAAATTGGGTTTAAATCTCAAAACTTTGCTGATATGTGATTTTTTAAAATAAAAAACCAAAGTGGAATGATTTAAATATGTAGGGAAACTAATCCTAAGAAATGATGATCAATATCGTATAAGAAATCCACAACAAACTTACAATGTGGTTATTGAATTAACACAACTGAGGCTTATTTCTTACTTAAGAAACACTACTGATGGAGGTGTTCATATAGCTTTCATATACCTAAAGTTGGGGGCCTCTGATTTTCCTCTGTGGGATTCTCTCATTTTTTAGCTTTCTAGAGTGTTTTGCAATTGGGATAAAGAAGAGAAAAAGAAGAATAACAAAGGCATTCACACATTTTTAAATCTTCACACCAAAGTGCCAACTTGCTCTCATTCACATTTCTTTGCTAAAGGGCCAGGGATTTAGTTCGGTGGTTCCGCTGCCTACCTCACATTTCTTTGCCAAGAATGATCACATGACCCCACTCAAAAGCAAGGGAAGCTAGAAAATGAAGTTTCTGTATGGTCAGCCACGACCCTATTCTATGGAGGAGCAGTATTAAATTTGGTGGATAGTTGAATTCTTTTGACACTATTGTCCACGGAAGATGTTATATTTGTGGAGTGAAAGATGAGGATGCGGCTTACTACTGTCTGAGTGGTGAAATGACAACTAGAGTCACTGAGGAAAAGGATCACCCGTGAGCATCGTGCATGGCATTCATCTCTTGTGTACGAGGCAGCAGGCGCCTTTGGGCATCCTCGTCCTCCCCGTTTGCTTTCCTTTCTGTGTCTGAGAAATGCTTTCTGAAGTCTAACAACAGAGTTACAAACTCCAAAAGGACAATGGGCAATTAGATAGGAGATCTTTTATTTCAAAACTAGGAAATATCCGTGCATTCCATGAAGTGTTTCTAGTCTAACAAAATCTCTTATTCTTTACTTTCCAATATATTTAGCTCATAAAATATTCACATTGTCATGGTCTTCATTTCTGATGGATGTACAATTAGTGATTTCTCCTTCTTAATTACCCTTAAATATTTCAGTTCCCCTTTAATTTCTTCCCCTACCATCAAATATGTCAACAAGGAAATCAACAAACTGCCACACACTGCTGGGAAATGGCTTCCAAAAGAGATCATCTAGTAAATCAAGCCCACATTTGAAATAGCTGTTATATTAAAACATATGCAATGCATATTGGTTTAAATGATAATGTCGGGATCAATGCGCAGGGATTAGAAAAAGTAGATTGTAGTGCGCCATAAGCAATCCCTTTCTGAGAGGCATTGTGGGTTTAATAGGAAGCACACTGTACTTGGAATCCAAATATCATAGTTTGAAGCCTTAGAAATACACTTCCTGGCTCATCAAAACCACTCATGCTTATCCTTTTAAAATCCTTATTTCCTGATGCACAAAATGAGGATTATTAAAAGAATCATTGTCCTCCCTACAATTTTATGATTATCAAAAGTAATGTTAATGGGGGTCGCCTATAAACCATAGTGATTTGTTCCAGTGTGTCATTATTGCCTATTAGAACCGTCTCTTAATAGAATCAGGTTTTTCCCAACACAAAATAAATTATATTTTACTAGTGCCACAATGACTATCCCTACTCCATCTTCTATATTAGCTGAAAATCGAGTTGTGTGCTCCATAGGGTCTCCTTAAATTGTGAGATTATCTGATTTTATGCATTTGAACTTCCTTTGGCAATGAGGGGATCAAAGAGGTAAAGGCAGTTACCCAAGAGTAATTGCTGGAGTCAGAGTGATTTTACTCTAATTGATGTCATAATTCCACCCCCACCCCCGGGATAATATGTGAGATTTTTTTAACCCTTTGTATCAATTTATTTTGATTGCTGTTTTCTCGTAGAATCAAGAAATCATGTACTCATCAGTACATGCTCTTTATGTAATAACAATCATTCCTTTTAACTCTGAATGAATTTATGAATACCTGGCTCAACTGGATTTTTTTTCCTCCTTCAGTTTATTGCTACATGTTAGGTATACAGTACAGATACATTCATCATTGGGATCTTGTACCTTTACATGACAGGTCTTGGTTCTCATTTTTCCCCTTGTCCCTGCCCTCCCTTCATCCCCTTCTCCCTTCCCTATTTACAAGTACTTTATTTCCATTTTTTCATTTTCTCATATTTTTTCTTTTCCCTTATTTCCTTTCCCCTACCCTTCCCAATTACCCTACACCTTTAGCCCTTTTCTTCCTATTTCACATGGTCAATTATACCATTAGTATCCTATATATAATTATAGCTTTTCGCACCAGAGAAACTATTCAGTATTTGCACATGTGTGACTTACTTATTTCACTTGAGTATATCCTTAATATGTATCCATTTTTCTATGAATGACTGTAATTTCTCCTTTTTTTCTCTCATTGAGCTTATTGGTACATTTTAAGCATACAGTACAGTTACATTCATCATTGGGATCTTGTACTGTTACATGACAGGTCTTGGTTCTCATTTTTTCCCCTTGTTCCTGCCCTCCCTTCACCCCCTCCTCCCCTCCCCATTTACAAACACTTTATTTCCATTTTTTCTTTTTCTCCTTTTTTTTTGTTTTCCCTTATTCCCTTTCCCCTACCCTTCCCACTTTCCCTACACCTTTAGCACTTTTCTTCCTATCTCACATTGTCAATTATATCATTAGGATCTTATATACTATTATAATTTTTCACACCAGAGAAACTATTCAGTATTTACACTTGTGTGACTTATTTATTTCACTTAGGAGTATATCCTCAATATGTATCCATTTTCCTATTTAAAAATTTAATGTCTCATTCTTTATGGCTGAGTAGTATTCCATTTTATAGAAAAACCACATCTTTATCCAGTCTCCAACTGATGAGCAAATGGGATGTTTCCAAGTTTTAGCTATTACAAAGACTTTATGAACAAATCCTCAGTAGCATGGAAACTAGCAGAAAAATCAACAACTGGGATCTCATCTCATTAAAACTTCTGCACTCTAAAAGAAACTATCAACAGAACTAAAAGACAACCTACAATGTGGGAAAATAAAAATTTTGCCAGCTGCTCCTCAATCAAAGAACTAGTATCTAGAATATATAAAGAACTCAAAACAATCAGACCGCCCAAATATAAAGACCTGATTCAAAAGTGGGCATCTGAAAAGAACAGATATTTCTCAGACAAATAAGTAAAAGCAGCAAATAAATATATGAAAAAATGTTCCACATCACTGGTCACTCGAGAGATGCAGATGAAAACAACACTGAGATTCCACCTCACCCCACAAAGAATGGCTGCTATCAAGAAATCAAACAATAACAAATGTTGGTGGAGTTGTGGGGAAAAAGAAACCCTTCTTCACTGTTGGTGGGAGTGCAGACTAGTGCAACCACTATGGAAGTCAATATGGAGATACCTCAAAGAACTAAGACTAGAGGTTCCATCTGACCCAGCCATCCTTCTGCTGGGTATCTTTCCAAAAGAATTAAAAGAATCATACCACAGAGATATATACATACCCATGTTTATAGCGGCACAGTTTGTAATAGCTACAATTTGGAAATAGCCCCTTTGCTCACCTCGATTTTAAACAGAGACACATGAAGTGACCAAACTATTTGGTGAATCTTTAAATTTAAAAGTTCATTTCATTACAGTAAAAACAACAACAACAACAACAACAAAAAAAAAACCATTGTCATTAACTCCCCTCCATGTACTACTCTTCACTTCCACCACACTTAGCCCATTGTTCGTGCCACTTTCTGAAGCAGTTCTTGAAGTACTCTTTTGTGAGTGTCTATAGGTGTGACTTTTTAAAAAAGATGAAGAATGCTGCTGCTGACTGACATTTAATAGGAAGGCTGGTTCATAAAACAGAATTCTCGCTCATCTTATTCACCAGATCTTGCAACATACAAGGTATGGCTCTTTCTTAAAGTAAAAATAGTAAATATTTTGAATTAAGTTGAAATATAAATCTGCCATGATAGTGGAGCTAAAAACCTTCATAGCACAGGACTTCCAGAACTGCTTGAGAACAACTGAATAACTATGTTCATTGTAAAGAGGAGCTTTTTGGGAGGGATTAATGGCAATGTGTATTTTACTCTAAGAATATTTTTTAAAATTTAAACATTTAAACTCTCATGATGTAGCAAGCTAGGAAGCGTTTTTAGTTGGATTATTACATTTCTTAAACAATCTTACCTCATACACTTCTTAAATAATTGTTTTACTTCATACACTTCAGTATGTGCTCTAATTTTAACTACTTATGGTCTTCTAATGACTAGCATTGATATAGTGCAATTGGACAATATGTAGATTAACCCTGTGAAAGTTAAATGCTGCAGAGTAATTTTGTAATAATTCACAATGTCTGGTTACATAAATTGTAAAGGGACAAACATAGCATTATAACTGCAGTATCTGTAGATATCTATGTACTACTTAGAGTTCCAAAGACTGGTATTTTTTAATTGTCTCAGGAAATACTTTTCAACTAAAAATGCTTTATGCGGATATTTACTCTGGATGTTTTCTACTAAGTGAAATACTTTTTAAAAAGATGGCTTTCCAGGTCATACTAAGCAGTCTAATATGATGAAAGCAGACTACTGAGCAACTACAAATGCAATCAATTACTGGTAACTTTGTCTCTAAATTTGTCTTTACCAATATATAATTTAGCACAAGTCAAGCCACTTTATTTAAAAAATCTGTATTAAAACATAGTCTTAAATATTCTCTGATATTTTTGTGTTACCTTCACTAAGGTTACTGAGTGTGTTGGGGTGTAGATATTCCCATTTTCTCTGCAATCTTATCGTTAAGATACTCTAGTCTCCAAAACCCCAATTTGGAAAAATTAATTATGTCATATTATTCTTAATATACAGAGAACATATGTAATTTTAACAGAACAAAAATGTCAGAATAAGGTACACAATGAAATTATAATGTATTGGTCTGTTTTGGCAACAAACCATAGTTGCTAATATTGAAAAATACTATAGTTAGGAAAACTTGTCATTAGCATATTGAAAAAATATTTCATCTCTGTGGCTGTAGAGCATTCTGTTTACTATTTCACCGAGAACTTTATCTGAGCCTTGCAAAATATAGGCAAAGGCTCTGTGGACAGACTCTCATGAAATAGCAAAGCTGGGAAGCATTTTTAATTGGATTATTATATTTCTTAATCATGTGATTAGCAGGTATATTAAAGATGTTGCTCTCTCTAAATCTTATAACTGGGTGATGTTTATTAAAGCTACAGTTTGTTACGGTCACATGGTTGCAAATAACTTTATAGGACCCTAGCTTTCTCTGCACCAATTGGTGTTTAAACATATACTAGGATCTTTAAGTTAGTTATTATTATCTAGGAAATATGTTAAGTCTCTGCTTTCAGGTTGCATATTTCTTTCCAGATAAAAATTATTATAACGATTGAAAATTTTTAAATTTTTCATAATTTTCTTCATTTTTTAAAGTACTTACACTGGATGTCACAGAACAATCTATTTTATCAGTTTCTCTCAGAACAAATATTCCTTTTTGTGTGTCTGCATACAAGTGGGACTAGCAACTCACAATGGATGAAGTGGCAAAATTCTTCTAGCTAATATATGGAAAAATTTAGGCTCAATACATGACATCAGAGCCAAATATTTAATCAACTTTTAATTGAATAATGTTTTTCTTACCATTTTCCATGAGGAATATTTAAATTTTTATTTTGGAATTATGCTTTGAATATTTTGTCAATTCTACAAATATGATGTTAGTCTTTTCAGATATTAATAAAACAGAATCAGAAAAAAATAGAAGCGTAACTATTTATAATAGGTGATTTAGTCCAGTGTTGTACTTCATCATCAAGAATTTGTGCCAGGGGGCCAGGGATTTAGCTCAGTGGTTCGGTGGCCTGCCTTGCAAGCTCAAAGACCCGAGTTCAATCCCCGGTACCAAAAAAAAAAAAAAA
>NW_022900940.1:10287274-10298554 GCF_012274545.1 Fukomys damarensis
AAAAAAAAAAAAAAAAAAAAACATAGAACTTGATTAGTCCCTCGGGAGATGTGCATAACTGTACAGATGTAGAGCAAAATGACATAGAAAGTTAGCTGAGGTCTTATGGGTTTAAATTTAAAGAATAAAGTTTAATTAAAAATAAAGACATTGAAGAGGAGAAGGAGAGTTATGACGAATTGTGAGGAGCGTGTTAATCTAAATTATAGGCACAACAGCAATTAGAATTACAATGATATGTGGAAGATACCGGGTAGAGAACTGACGCAGGCCTGCAGAGCAGAGGCATATGTTAATGGATGTCTGGACAGACACACATCATCAAAGCTAATAATCTACTTGAAAGTGTTACAAGTTCTCAGTACCCAAACTACATGGACAATCTCCTTTCCTGAATTCTGGTAGGCACAGTACTATAAATATTTAATTAATTCTTTTCAATTATGAGACATGAATCCAGGGCTTTGAACATGCTAGGCAAATAGTCTGCCACTGAGCTACCCCCAGGTCTCCTATTACATACTAAGAATACCTTTGATTGTCTTAAATTTTCTATTAAATGTTATTGCTTTACTCTTGGTATCTATATAACTTTTAGGGGGCAGGATTTAACTGTAACAATGCCATACATTGCATTCATGCCTTACATATACCATATTCACTATTTAATGGTATTGTTTTGTTAGATACTTCCTGCAGACCCTTGCTTTGGTTTCTTATTCCTAAGTAAGCATCTCTGCTGCAGGTTAAATTGTGTCCCTCCAAAAATGAAATACTGTATTACTCTTCATACTCAATATTTCACAATGTAACCTTTCTTGGAGACCTGTTCTTTAAAAGGGAAAATGAATTAAAATATAATCTTTATTGGCAAGCCCTAATCCAACATGAGCAGTCCTTATAGGAAGGATAAATTTGGACACAGAAACACACCGAGGGAACATGATGTAACGACACAGGATGAACATGACAATTTGTAAACTAAGAGAAATGTTATAGATCAGATTCTTCCTCACAGCCTTCAGTGGGAGTTAATCCTTTCAACAACCTGATTCTTGATATTAGGATTCAGAAGGTAAAACAATAAGGATCTGTTTTTCAAACCACCCTCTTTATGGCACTTTGTTATGGCAGCCTTGTAAAGTAATCCATCCTTTAAAGTGACTTTCCAAACCCACTGAATTCTTTCCTCTACACAAAATAAACTAAGCCATTTAAGACTTAAATTTTGTTGAATCCCCTTCAATTTTTTGTCTCAACACATGTGTCTGTTGGCCTTAGCAGACCTGGACCTTGTAAGATAAGGTGAGAAAAGGTCACCATGTACTTCACAGTTTTGAAGAAATTTATAAATACCTGCAAAGATTGCCACTCAATAATGCCAGTCCACTATCATTTGTCAAATATGTCTCTGTTACCCATGCACAAATTATTCACAACTTGCTTAATCTCAGGATGATTTATTCTTTTGCTTCCAAGCACTCTTCTGTCTAAAAATTGATGTGTGCTTAGGGAATGTAGACTAATTTTAATATTAGCCTGGACAAACATTTAAAAAGTTAAATCTGTTTCTAAACGAAATTAATGCATTCCCAAAGGTAAATATGTATCCTCTTTGCATCATCATAATTTGGATTATTTAATACCATGGCTCTTTTCCTTGATAATGAAGAGTATGATGATCTCTATACTTTCAGTGTTTATAACTTTAGGTCATAAATTCTTAAATATTAGTCACATGATTTTCCTTTTAGTTTTTGGTAGTGTTCAAGACAGCACAGCAATGACTGCTAGTATGGGTTGATACACAAGATGTAATTCTATTCTATCTTATTCTGTCTTAACTACTTGAGTTAAGAGATCTCATCATGTTATACTTTAAGCTCCAGATAATTACTCTCTTTTTGGTGACTGCCCATCCCCAATACACATACTGTGTAATATATCTACCATCTTCCCACTCGTTTCTTGATCTGCACATGGATGAATGATTCAGGATAGATGACTATAATCTCTTTCTAAATAAACTAAAACTGGGCCTCAGTAAATAACTCCATATATTTAGGTACATGGGTCTTAAAACATGAATTCAGATTCTGTGAGTGATAAGTTTTTCTGCTTAATGAACTGGACCTCAGAGTAGGTCAATAAATTTAAAAAGGAAACAAATGTTCAAAAGCAAGAGTGCTTTCTGACCTTCCCCAGCTTTGATTTTATTTCTTTTAGTTGTCCTTTTTAAATTTTCCCTTTGAAAGTTATAAGAATTATCAATTGACCTTATAAATTTAGATAAAATTAAGTAGTTTTAGAATCTGGCTTTATCTTCTGAAACTAAAATAAAAATCATTTGGCCAAGTCCTCTACATTTACAGATGAAAATAGTAAGGTCCAGAGATTCTTGTTTTGGACCCAAATTCACAAGTGTTACAACTAGGCAAGGCTGCATACTTCCAAATTCTCAGGCAAAAGTTCATTTAAAGTTAAGTATTCAATGGAGTTCTCCATACTTGAAAATGGCAGAGTTTAATCTTAATAACTAATGGCTGCTCTCTTTCTAAAATAATTACCATTTGTTGGATGGCTGCCTACTCTACACAATTTATATTCTAGGTCTTAAGAGACAGCTTTGGACAAGACAAATGAGGTCCCTGATCTTATAAAGCTTCTGTGGAATTTATCCTCTATCCTCAAAATAGTTGAAATCCTCTGAATTTTATAGTACTATCAATATATTTTTACAAATGTTTCTATTTCGCCAGGTTTTTCCTGCGACAAAGTTGATGGACATTCAAAAGAGCCACAGCCACTGGTACAGTTTGGCCTCCGTAGAGTACAGCTGGTCTCCTAGAAGGAGAAATACAGGATAAGGCACCAGAGAGTACACTTGCACACTTGCACAGTTTGTGCCCCATGGCTCAGTCCTGCCTAATATATCAGCACAATGAGAAACCTTAAGGAATTTTAGCCCTTCAGAGAAAATAACTGGTTGTAAAAATGTACCCTCCCCCCTCTCCCCCCCCCTCTCTCTATATATATATATTCCTCTTCTCTTCTTTTTCTTTTTTAAACTTTTGTGGTGGTGCTATCACTAATTGGTTCAGAAATCCTAGCACCAGCCAACTATCATTTATTCCTTGATATTTAGTATTTTAAAACTTTAAAAAGTACAGTTGTTAGCATAATTATGTGAACTCCTTAACTTCACATTTATGTTTGTCTGTGATCTGGTCATTGGTCCTGTCAAATGTACAAAAAGAATTCAAAAGATGGTCATTAAAAGAAAAAAGTCATATTCAACTGTTTGTCTTCAAATTTCACACACTCAGGCCAAGCCAAAATATTTATTCTTCCTGTGTACCCCTCCTTGCCCCATGGTTTGACATTTCTATCTTAGCCTATGCATTTCTAGGAACTTAGATTACCTCCTTCATGATTCTGGACTGGGATGACCTCTTTACAGTGGTTGCTCCACCTTTATTTTTTTTTAACAAGAGACATTATAAGAAGCCAGATAATTCTTATATACAGTTGCCTTATTTTCTTTATCACTAGAGTACATAGCTGTATGCCCTATCCTGGCTAAGTATCTCAGAATGGATTTTCTTTTACAATAAAATTAAAGAAGCAAAGAAAGAGTCTTTCCTTTTCCCTCTTGCCTCACCTGTAGAACAAAGATGCAATGAATATGTGGATTTCCTATAGCCAGTGGTCCACCCTGTCTGGATAGTTAAGACAGTGTCAAAGAAGCCCATTTAGAGCCCATGCAAGTGCTGCTGTGGAGCTTCTCCACCAATCCAGTTTTCGCCTACCTCTCAACTTCTTGTTGCATGGGGAAAGAGAATCTGTACTTCAAAGCCACTTGCAAGTGTTTATTTTGGCACTTGCACCAAACTCCTGTCAGTAGAATAAGCTTCTATAACACTTTAGTTGTTTGATGTTTAGCTCTTTACATTTTCTATTAAAGTTTTTACTTGTAATATATTGTTACTATGCATCGTGGATACCTACTGTGCATTCTGTACTTATTGTACATTGTAGTTTCCCTATTGTAAAGAAGTTTAAATGAAAGCTAGAAGCAATGTGTTATTGAAAGAATTGTAGTTAGCACAGAACAAGCCTGACTTTAAAAGCTTAGAGCATCCTAAAGATTGAGCTTCTCTTGAATAATTAGCTAGATGCTGGTTAGTTTTCACAATGATATACTTTTGTGAGTACCTCTTTCACAAAGAATCTTCCTGCCAAAAAGCTGTTTATGGAGATGTTTGTTGATCAGCAACTTCATGACTTGCATTATAACTACATGACTTGTATTATAATTATGTATATCCATCACTTTTCTGGGAAGATGATATTCCTCACAAAAAGGCCAAAGCATCCCTCAGAATACATGAAAAGCAGAATATGTGTATATATATATATATATATATATATGTTATGAATTAAAAGTTTGTGTAGAGTGGTCTCAGAATACATGAAAAGCAGAATATGTGTATATATATATATATATATATATATGTTATGAATTAAAAGTTTGTGTGTAGAGTGGCTACATTAATTAGCTGTGGACTAATGACAAACTATAATAGAAGCTATTGTAAAATCAGCTGTTTCTTTAACTTGTACTATGATACCATATCTAAGCTATTATTATATAAAATAACTTGAATAACAGCATAGTGTCCCAGGCATAATAGATGGTCAAATCATGTTTAATGAGTGCAACGTCACCCAACCTTTTTAAAATTGATGTTAGTGTTAACTAATACAAGTTTTCTCAAAAGAATATACAAAGGCAAATAATCAATACTATGTTCTTATGGATGCTTGTTTTTGAGTCTCAGCCTTTTTACTATCATCCATATTTCTCAATATCATAGTAATTATGGACTAGAAAAATATCTTTTATACACCACAAATTTTAATAACAAAAATACATATTTTCCCACAGCACAGTTTCTTTGGTGCATAACCCCATGGGTTTAGTTTGTTTTCTTGCCATATTAATCTCTTCTTGCTCACCCTGGCAAGATATCTTTGCACCATCTTTTATTATACTTACCATTTGCTTTCCTTTCTTTGGGGCTGCAGTTACTTTCACAGTCTTATTTGTTCAACAAGACATAAGAATCCAGCTCTTTCAAGAAAAAAGCAAATTAGAAAGTTATTAAAGCATGTATCGCCACTTGACAAGCCCCTATGGATCCATTTGAGTTTATGACCATGGCGAGTCTTCAGGAAGTTCTTTATTTCACAAATCACTGAACCCCTCAAAGCTGCATGCTGTTTGATAATTAGGGGGTATATTATATGTGCTAGAAATGCAGTGCTGAAGAAAACAGTAAAAAGGACTAATATAGCCAACCAGGTGTTGTTTTTCTGCCACTGTACCAGTTGACTTAAAGTACGTTTTCATCCAAATTCATTCTGAGCCAAAACCTGTTTCTAACATTAATGCAATGTGAAATCAGTACCATCCTGGCTAACCCACCACATAAGCAGTTAACATCTGTGTGAGCTTTGTAGTTTAGAATGTGTTTTTTTTTATATCATTTATCTTGCTTAATGCTTACAATATCCTGGAGAATTAGAAAAATGTTAGAGGGAAAAATACATGTGTGACTTTTTGTGACTTGTCCCAAGCCTAATGGTAGAGGCAGGCTATCTAGTTTCTACTTAGTTCTTTGTTGTCATTGTTTCCCATGATTTAGCGTGTTGGTACCTGTGGAAACTTAGGTGCTTTCTCCTTGTTTTATTTATGGAAGCTATGCAGCACTCTGTTGTTATGGCTTACACCTAGATGCCCCCACCACCACCACCAAAAAAAGAAAAAGCCTCATGAATTCAGAGGTGGGGCATTTTCAGAGAGGGCTGGAACTAGAACGTGTGATTCTGTGATGGATTCATGGTGCAATCCTGTGATCAAGGGCATGAGGATTCATGGTGTAAGTGATACCCACTCTAAGTAGCAGGGATAAGATACAAAGGAAAGAAAGAGCTGTGGTCCTTCCTTGTTGCTTTGCTACCTTCTGCCCTCCATGAACTGTTTCTCCTCTGCAATGTCCCCCTCCCTTGGAGCCAGCCGATTATGGACTGGAACCACTACAAACTGTGAGCTTGCCTTCTTTAACTTTGAGTGTCAGGTATTTTGTCTCAGCAATGAGAAAAGTAACCAAGATATCTGAACTTTGGCCCATTGGAGTAATTTTAATAAGATACCCAGCCCTCATCCCACAGCTACATTTGACTGGGGGCTATTACTCTGCTGGCCCACCCAAGTTAATTAGTAATTCCAAATGAATGTTCTCTGCTAAGGAAAAGAAGAAATTTATGAAAATAATCCCTTTGGGATATTTCAAAACAAGGCAACGTGGCACTTTTAGAGATTTCTTCCTTGGTAACTGCTTTCTCACAACAGTTCAGTAGCTTTAAACTTGGAGAATATTCAAAATCTAGTTTTACCAAATGAAAAAAAAACACTGAACAAATTTTAGAAATTGTCCATCTTCTAGTTTCAGTCATTTATAGGAAAGTTTGTCAAGTTTGTTCTTTCTGTTGCTGTTTGTTTGTTTGTTTGTTTGTTTTTTGCTTCTGAAGCCAAAAATGCTGGCATTGCAGATTCTGCTTTGTGGCAGTTGGAACACATGTTTGTAATAATTTCTTCCACCTTTGAAGGCAACCTTTAGACTTTATTAATTCTTTTACCATTGTTAATATTCATTTGGCATCCTTGACTTGTCCTTGATACTGGCAAACGACTTTATCATTTTCACTTCTCATATAATAGACTTAAAATGAAGAATATGTGATTATTCCATGGCAAATATAAATTCTAGGAGATTTAGTGTAAGATAAGTGCCTTGGAATGGCTGCCCCCTTTCTGATAAATAACTTCCTTCTTCACCTTAAAGTTTCCACTTCCTACATCACGCCTCACCGGTCATAAATATAACCAATGCATGAACAAGGCTTGTCCGTATAAGGCATGGGTGTCCAGTAATGACCCGAGTGGCTGCCCCTGCAAATGACAAGATCCCCAACTCCTGCACCAGTCACCCACTGTATAACCAAGCCCCTTCCACCCAGCTCTCTTTCTTCTTCCCCCTACGCCCCATGGGCCACCGTGCCAAGGCGGCTTTACAATAAAAACTTTCATAGGAGCTCTGTCAGTGTGCAGAGTTATCTTGGGCAGGTGTCGGTTTCTTTCATTTAGTATTCCTGATGATTTCTTTGATTTTGTTTTGTTTTTTAGTATGCCTGGTGATTTCTTTGTGTTAGGAAAAGACTGAGGAAGGAAGGGAGGAAGGGAAGAACAGAGAGAGAGAGAGAGAGAGAGAGAGAGAGAGAGAGAGAGAGAGAGAGACTGTAATTACCTTAGTACTTCTGAAAAACCAAAGACATTCTAAGTACTCTGAGGAATACTGGAAAATAAATTTCAAAGTCAATTTATTTCTTTGATCCTCTCCCAGGTTTCTACTACACTGGTTACCTTTTTTCCTTGCTTGCTTCTTTCCTTTCTCCTTTATTCTTTCAGTATTGGGTCATTTGCTCTATAGAAATTAAAGAGTAGCATTAATTCCAGAGGAATATGATTCAATTAAAAAAACTTTATTCTTCATTTAAATTAAAATGATGAACCAAAATGTGGCATACATTACTTAAAACCAAAGATGTTTTAAGCTGGGAATTTAGCTCAGTGGTTCCACAGCCTGCTTCACAAGCACAAGGACCCGAGTTTGATCCCCAGTACCTCCCCAAAAAGATTTTTTTCCTTGTATATGGCCTCATCAATACCTTAAAGTTCTAGGATCATTTTTTTTTCTCAGTTTTTTAGAACTGATTTCTCAAGCTAAGATTTCATACTTTGAAAGAAATTATAGGAACGTTACTAAAGAAAAAGATCTGAGGAGAGGGTCTCAAACTGCAAATTTTGCATACAATGAATCAGAATCGATATCTAATGTGGGGCCGGGGATTTAGCTCAGAGATTCGGTGGCCTGCCTTAAAAGCGGAAGGACCCGAGTTCAATCTCCGGTACCAAAAACAAAACAAACAAACAAACAACAACAACAACAAAAAACAAAATCAATATGGAATGTGTGTTGCTACAAGAAGTATAGTCACACCGACTTCCTTTCAACTTTTGCAACACGTTGAATTTGTTCTTTTTTGACAAGCCGTAATACTCTGTAGCCTTATGTGTGCTCTTTTCTACTCTCTTTATGCAAATGATTCTTTTTTCTAAAGGAAAGATTCAATTTAAATGCTATCTATCAGAGAAGTCTTCCTTTGATCATTCTAATACATGTAGCCCTTGTATTCTGTCTCACTGTACTGTGTAGGCCATTGATTGCAATTGTTTTTATTTTTATTTAGTTTTATCTTTTCTGACAAAATGTAACCTTCATAAGGCAACAGACCTTGTTTATCTTATTTAAACTTCATTTCTAACTAAAGTAGAGACTGGTATATACAAGTAAGGAACACAGTAAACAATTTTCTTTTAAATGAGTTATTTCCTCAAAATTTATCTAAAATATTGGCATTACAGTTAGGGAGTTGAGGTAGGGATACAAAGAAGTGTGAAATAGGGTATTTAGTTCTTTTCATCCATGAACATTCACATAGATCTTATTTAATTTATCTATGCCATATTCGAAATTTTGGGGTGTTTTTGTTTTTTGGTTTTTTTTTTGGTACTGGGAATCAAACTCAGGGCCTCATGCTTGCCAGGCAAGCTCTGTACTGCTAAGCTACATTCCCAGCTCTTGTATATCTGCTTTACATTATTGCTCATGTTTATTGAGGTATAATTAGTAAACAAACTTCCACAAATGAAGTATATATTTGATAAGTTTTGATATATTTATGAAATATATTCACTGAAATAAAGATAATAAATTTAATAGTCTTACCTCCCCTCAAATTTCTTCTGTGAGTGAATCATTTTTCTTTCGCACACATCGTTATGTAAATATTTCTATCTTTTTTGTTTTGTTCTGTTTTGCTATTAAAGGCTAGTTTCACTTTCTGAAATTTCATACAAATGAAATCATAGAGTGTGTAGCTGGTCATGGTCAGGCTTTTCAAACCTAACAATTGCTTTTCGATCTATCCATGCTAACACATATATCAACAGTTCATTTGTGTTCTTTGTCGAGGTATTTTCCAGTGTGTGAATATATCCTAGTTTGTTTATCCATTCACTTTTGGTGAAAATATGGGCCTGTTTTGGATTATTATAGAATAAAAATGGCTGTGAACATTAATCTATAAAACTTTGTACACACATGGTTCTATTTCCATGGGGTAAAACCTAAGCAGTATAATGGCTAGAACACATGGTAGAAATATGTATAAATTTTCAAAAAATGTCAAATCATTTCCTAAAGCAGTTAATATATAGCAATGGTATGAGAATTGAAATTTTTTAGGTTTTTTTTCCACACTTTTGACAATAGTTACTGTGGTCAGTCTTTTGAATTAGCCTCTATATTAGTCGGGTAGTCCAGCTTGGAGACAAAATACCTGACACCACAACATAAAGAAGGAGAAGTTTAACATGACATATGGTTTTGAGGGATTCAGTCCATGGTCAGCTGGCTTTAAGGCTGAAATGCGAGAGAGGAGCATGGCAGAGGAATGCTGCTGACTGCATGCCAGCCAGGAAGCAGAGAAAGAAGGACAAAGTGGGTTAGAGATGTATCCATTAAAGGCACACCTTTTTTAACAGGTCTTTTAACAGCACATGTAGCTGTGAAGTCATCAATGAATAAACTAATTGATGAGTAGAGAGCCGGTATGATACCATCACCTCCCAAAACGCTCATCTCTAAACACTGAGGCTTTTGGAAGTCACTGTAGAGCTAAACCATAATGGCTATGTAGGCTAAACTATATCATATCTCATCATAGTTTAAATTTGTATTATTCTGATGTTCATGTTGGGAGAGTTCATATTTATTTATTTAGCATCTATATATCTTGTTTGGTGAAGTATCTGCTCAAATACTTTATCAGTGTTTTCCATTTTTCATTATGGAGTTATAAATATTCTTTATAAAATATACCTATGAATCTATTGCCAGATGTATGTTTTGCAAATATTATTTTTTGTGGCTTACCTTTTCATTTTTATAACAATATGTTTTGAAAAGCAAATATCTATCATTTTAATAAAGTCAAATATATCTGTGTTTATTTTATATGTCTTGGAATTTGTGGCACATTTAGGAAATCTTTGCCAAACTTATGACACTAAGATGCTTTATTATTTTCTTGTAGAAGTTATATTGTGTTACCTGGCATATTTAAGACTGTACTATATAGTAAATTGTTGTATAAAATATTACTTTTTACATGTTTTGGTTTTAGTTTTGTATTCATATACAAAATCATGATCATTAATTGATTGTGTCAACTTGCCTAAGAAATGCCCACCAAAACTGGGTCTTCACAGTTCTGGGTGTGGATGGAGGAATTTACTGAAGACAGAAGATCCACCTTGGGTGTGAGTACACCAACCAAGAGGTTTGCTACCTAAATAGAGGAAAGCAGAGGGAAATGAAGAAGGTTATCTTCTGCTCCTTTGGAGGAGCTGCAGTCTTCACCTTTTCCTTGGATGTTGTTTCCTGGATTCTAGCACAGACTCTCCAGCCTTCAGTGCAGATTAGACAGCCCTCTGAAACAGGCTTCCACAGGACACTTCCGTGAGTTCAAGGCATTCGAATGGATCCTCCGGATCTGTAGCACACAGACAACCCTTTTGTACTCTTTCACATCTGAGTCTGCAAGTGGCACTTGTAAGCCTATGTATTTTGTAAATCCTTACCTATGTGTATATCTTGCATTAAATCTGTTTCTTTAGTAAGCATTGACTGATACAATGGTTGATTAATTTGTTGGTTGTTTATGATTATCCAGTTGTCCAGGATTAATTTGCTGGAACATTATTTTTCTCCATTGATGAGGAACTTAACATATTTGTCAAAATCAATTAACTATTATCTTTTGCTCTGTTTCTAAAATCTCTACTATATTCCTTGTGTTAATTTGTCTTTATATTGCCAGTATTACATTACTTAGATTATTGCCATTTTTAGCTAAGTCTTAAAATCTAGTAATGTAAGTCCATTAAATTTGTTTTTCCCTTTAAACAGGGGTTTGCTCAATGGCACCACACTTGCTTTGCAAGGGCAAGGTCCTGAGTTTGATCCCCAGTATCAAAATACACACACACAAACACACACACACACACACACACACACACACACACACATATAT
>NW_022900940.1:10298588-10348126 GCF_012274545.1 Fukomys damarensis
AAATTTCTTTTCAATTTTATTTTGGTCTTTCCATTTCCTTATAAAGTCTGGAACCACTATGTCAATTTTTACCAAAAATAAAATCAATCATACATTGTCAGAGAATTGATTCTTCTCATCCATGAACGAGCATTCATGTAGATCTTTCTCTATGCCGTGTTCTAAGTTTTTCGGTGTTTTGTTTGGTGCTGGGAATCAAACTCAGGTCCTCATGCTTGCCAGTCAGGCTCTGTACTGCTGAGATACAGCCCCAGCTCTTGAACTTTTTTTTTTCTTTTTATTGAGTTTATTGGTACAATCTAGGTATACAATACAGTTACATTCATCATTGGGATTCTGTACCTTTACATGACAGGTCTTGGTTCTCATTTTTTCCCCTTGTCCCTACCCTTCCTTCACCCCCTCCTCCCCTCCCCATTTACAAACACTTTATTTCCATTTTTCAGTTTCTCATATTTTTTTCCTCTCCCTTATTACCTTTCCCCCCACCCTTCCCACTTTCCCTACACCTTTAGCCCTTTACTTCCCATTTCACATTATTAATTATCTCATTAGGATCCTGTGTACTATTATAGTTTTTCACACCAAAGAAACTATTCAGTATTTCAGTTAAAGAAATCTCTGTATGAACATTAAAAATAGGGAATCCTAAAATAAAACTAAAAAGGAAAGTAAAAGAGAAAAGGCAATGATGTAACATTAAAATAATCCTTAATTTTGGAGATGAAAATGGTCCCGGAACATATTTAAATTGCTTCTTGCTCTTATAGTCTTATTCTTTTATTCATTATTTAGAGAATACTTTCTTGAACTTTTTAGTGTACAGATTTTTCACAATTTTTGTCAAAATTTTTCCTAATTTGTACTTTTGATGTTACCTAAATAGCATTTTACCATTAAATATAATTATCAGCTAGAGTTGAACTGATTTTAAAGGAACATTTTAAAGGGCTACTCTTTAGTCACTTAGATTATTATGTACATTTTTGATTCCTAATTGTGCTTCTTGACCTTTTGGCTAAGATCAAGTGTTGATTCCTCATTTGTTAATTTATGATTTTTTTCTTTCTTCTGCATAGTTTAGTTATACATAATAAGGTAATTAGTTCAATTTGTTTGATATCATTGTTCTGCATACTTATTAACTGTTTACTATTGGAGTTTGTTTATAGAAAGCTGCTCCAAGTTTTAACTCTAAGTATGAAGATGTTTATATCTCCCTTTATTTTTATCAGTTTTTGCTTCATTCATTTGAAGTTTTGTTGTTAGGTGCATAAATGATGATCTTGTTCTACTATCTACTGAAAAGAGCTTTCATCATTATGTAACAGTCTTCTTTATCCCAGGTAATTGTCACTGTTTCCAAATCTATTTGGTCTGGTATTAATATAGGACCTCCTGTTTTGAATGAATTCATATAGGGATGGTATGAATTTTCCATTCTTTTACTGTTTAATTACTTGTCTATTTATATTTAAAGTGAGTTTACAATAGTCCCCCCACTTCCACCAAAGCAAATTTACCTGTCTATTATGAGCAACTAGAAAATTGAACAGAACACGTGAAATGGTTGTTTCTAACACTGAACATCATTCAGTACAGAGCAGCAATTCAAAAGAATGGTAACATAGAGTGAATCCCATAGTTGCAGTAGCTTGCATATGAGAGAGTGCTAAGCAGCAGGACTAACATGTAGCCTGTGGACACTCTGAGTGGATAAACAGGAGTTCAAATGAAGGGGCTAAATAAGAGGCTAATTGATTCCTGTATGTGTAAACAGAAATAGGCATTATTTAAATTGAGACACAAAGAAAAAGAACTAAAACATAAGTGAATAGAACATCAATGAGATTCGAAACAATTTCAAAAAACCTAACGTTAAGCAGGGAGAAGAGAGAGAAAACAACACAAAAAATATTTTTGAAGAAGTCATACCTGAATTTCTAAAAAAATTAAATAAAACAATAAATAAACATCTAGACATCCAAATCCTAAACATGAGACAATTTTTTTTAAAAAAACTATGGCTAGCTATGTCAAAATTGTATTTGTGGACGACAGTGATAAATAGACTAGCCTAACAGCAATCTGAGGAAGAAAAAGCTTTGTAAAAGGACACCTTGGATACTATCTTAGTTACCTCCCTACTTGATGGGACAAAATACCCAAAGAAGTTTCTCAAGTTTGAGAAAGGAGAGATTTATTTTGGCTCATGTTTCAATCCATAGTTCAGGGTCCCAAGGGAGGACAGCATGGCAGAGGGTCATGGCATACAGGAAGCAGAGAGACGAAGGGAGGAGCCAAGAAGGGGATAGATCCAGGTCACACCCCCAGTGACTCACCTCTTCTGACTGGACCCCGCCTAACAGCAAGTCATGCGTAGCATCCTCATAATTCAACCAACTTCCAAAGGCTCCGTATCTGAGAGAAAGAGGCTGCAGGGGACATCTAGATATAAACCCTAACACACACAAGAACAATGATAGGAATGACTTCTGCATCTTCTTAGTTCTAGCAAGAAACAGTTGTGAGCACAACGATAATAACGTAACATTCCCCAAGTGCAGAGAGCCTATACCTCTTTGGCTAAAATAGTCTTCTCATGTCTTCAGGTGTCCCTACTAAAGTATCAACTATAGAAAAAGAAAATCATTTTTTAAAAATTCAACTTGTTAGAATGGTGACAATGGCTCAATATAAAACTAAAGATTGAAAAGAATAACATTTGAATATAATTTTGAAAGTTAGCACAGGAAATAGGCATGAGTTAAAGAAATTGTTTACCCCTCACCTATTTCTTTAACCCTGATCCCCTAGTCCCGTTGTTTACCCTACATTCGAGAAAATCTCACCTAACTCTTCTATTTCCTTTTTGTACATGCTTGTAACTTCTCTGCTTCTTTGTATTTATAGTTTCCTCTTGTTGCAAACCCCTTTGTACGTGTCTATATATCTAGAAAAATTAATCTCATCTGTCAAGATATGATTCACAGTTTTCCTCTGTATTTTCTGCATTTCTCAAATTGTTTGATTTATATTTATACATACATAATGATACAGGTTATTATTTTTTAAAAATACTACTTTAATCCATGATACAACCTCAGAGGCAGGCAGCAGAACCACTGAGCTAAATCCCTGGCCCGATACAACCTCAGAAACGGGCATTACTGTCTGTTTGTTTATTTGTTTATTTTCCATCAAAAATGGATAGGATGAGATATTAGGTCAGTGGTGGTAAGCCTACTGTTCACATGCTGCAGCGGGCTGTGTGTATCTCTGAAAGTTCCAAAAGGTGCACCGTCACTGTATCAGGTGAATTCTGCAAAGTCACATGTACAAAATATTGCAGAAATGAGACATGAATCACATTAAATGCTCATCACAACATATAAAACTAGTTTTATATTAATGGACAAGAATACATGCTATCATATTCTCTCATTAAGATAAATACACATTAAACAAGCTGAGAAATCCTCTCTGAGCTTCCTTGAAGGCTTATACTGAGCATGCAAGTAATGGCTTCTCCAGTCTACATTAAATCACTATAAATGAAATAATGTATGGGGTTAGTACATATAAACTGTTCACATGCTTTTGTAAGGAAAAGCAGGAAATGAGATTCTCTGCTTAAATTACTCTATGGTCTTTTTCTTATATTCAGAAGGATGAAAAAAGAGTCAACTACAATTTGAAATTGTAAGTGACTGAATTAGTAGCATTTTAGCAGACCTGATTTAACAAACATTTTTTCATGGGAGATCATAAAGCTAAATTAGTAACAGAATATGTAAATAAATTCATCACATTCATTTGTTCTCAGCAGGAGTGACACTGCTGTGATAGAGAAATAACTCTCCACCTATTGATCATCTTATAGCCGATTATATTTGGGCTATGGATTTTTCCCATTACAGTTAGGTTGATGTCACTTGTTTAGTTTTTTTGGGGGGACACTGTAAGAACCAGGATGGAGATATAAATTGGCCATAGGACTGGATTTCCCAAACATACTGAACAGGCGAAAGTGGTTTCCAGCTGGCAAATGTAGGTCCCATTTTGACAGGGGAAGTTGTTCAGGGATTACGAGATCGCTGGAGCCTGTGAGCAGCAACTGTGGACGTGGAGGGTGCTCCTCCAGTCAGTGCCGACAGCTTTTGGTTTTTAGCAACTTGGTGATGGCTGAGTATATGGGTTGGATAAAAAGAAAATTCTGAACAACAACTTAGAATGAGAAAGGATGAAGATCAGACAAACAGTTCATCTCCAGGGACACCATAGACTTTAAATCTAGGTCCAAATTCTTGTTAACTTAAAATTCTCTATATTTTTCCTGTTCTGTTTCCAATTAAAGTTACTGGAGCAAAAATTGATGGCTGAAGGATTTATGTACCTACTAAGGGGTATGATAAAGAGAGCAAGCAGGTAACAATTGATCTTATTGTTTAACTCTTTCGAGTTCATGACTTAATGTAAACTGAAGTCAAAATTTCTATGTGTCTTAGCCTCATTGCATCTTTCACACTAAATGAGAATAAAATGTAGAAGTAAAAACAAGAAGTTATATTTTATTAACTAGAAAATAGAAATCATTCTGAATCACAATAACGAAAAGGCTAATATGCTTTAAAAATGAAAAACAAATGGATCTGCAAAATTACTTGCATTTAACGAAGAAACCACAAAAACATTTCAGAACAATTAGTTGGACTTATCAAAAAGCATCTTTCACATCCTACATAGAAAAGAAATATTTTTCATTGCCTATTAAGGTACTAACTGTGTACGAGAGATCCTAGAGCCTTCCTGAATGTTGCCTTCCATAATACTGCTGTGTGGAAATGAATGGGATTAAGTGAGGAAACTTACAGCCAATACAGCAAGGATCAGAATGTTACTGGGAAAGAAACCAATTCAACCTATTTCCTAGAAGGGCTTAGACAAATCAAATTTCACTCTGACTGAAATAGTGACAAATAGTGATATATCATGCAACAGATTATTTTCTAACAGTGTGTTCTGAAACTAAAATCCAAGATGCCAGCTGATCCAATCCACATGTCCAGTTACCACCCCACTAGTCTTCAAACCCTACCTATGTAGCCCCCCAAAATACTTCCGTTTAAGAAAGAAACCACAAAATAAATGCTATGGAAGCTTCATAATAGGAAATAAAAAACTATACAAGAAAAATAATTTAAACTGTAAAAATTATACAGCCATGCAGATTTAAAATATAAATCATAAGTAAATGCTTCTTTATCTAACAAAATGAAAAATAAAATTTTAATGTTTCATGGAATTTAGAGGAAAGAAAAATAAGCAGAATTAGAAAATAAAATTAGAGAGGTCTTCGTGAAGAAAGAGAAGAGAGAAACAATATCGTGAAAGAAAAAGTTACATTGAAAGTAACAAATTGGAAGATGGTCATTCTCCAACCCACAGCTAGGATCAATAAAATCAGATTCCGAAAATTTAATGAAATGAAGTCAGAAAGAGACATGCTTAAAACAATGAAAAAGCACAGAAATAGAAAACAAAGGACAGTCTTTTTTAATAATTAAATATTCAGAGAGGGATCAGTTATAACAAAAACTACTTCCATGTATATAGGAAATGATGGGGATAAAACCAGTGAAGTAGGTGATAGAGGCCAATGTGGGCATTGGCGAGATGAACAATCATAGAAGTAAAATGGAAAAAGAAGCAGCTCTCTTTCCATCTCTGTCTCTTCTCACCCTTTATTTTGTTTTTATCCGTACGAGTTTTATTGTATGGATTTGACTTTCTGCGATTGCAAAAGCTAAACAATCTGTGTAAAACAGGTGGCTCTGTGTCTGGTGAAAAAGTCTTAAATCCTCAGGGCAGGCCATTAAGAAAGAAGGGTGAGATATTGAGGATGTACTCCTAAGTGAAATAAATAAGTCACACATGTGTAAATACCGAATAGTTTCTCTGGTGTGAAAAACTATAATAGTACACAAGATCCTAAAGAGATAGCTGACAATGTGAAATAGGAAGAAAAGGGCTAAAGGTTAAAGGTGTAGGGAAAGTGGGAAGGGTAGGGGAAAGGGAATAAGGGAAAAGAAAAAAAATATGAGAAAATGAAAAAATGGAAATAAAGTGTTTGTAAATGGGGAGGAGAGGAGGGGGTGAAGGGGGGGCAGGAACAAGGGGAAAAAATGAGAACCAAGACCTGTCATGTAGAGGTACAAGATCCCAGTGATGAATGTAACTGTACTGTATCCCTAAAATGTACCAATAAACTCAATGAGAGAGAGAAAAAAAAAAAGAAGGATGAACATAAAGGGGGGAAAGCAAACAGGACAAGGAATTTCTGAGGATGGACTGGGGCTAAAATTGGCCTCTCAGCACCCCCGTCTCCCCAACTTTGTTGAGGGGTGGCCTGAAGGAGAAGCTGGTGTCCTTTACCTCAGAGTACACATAGTCGGTTCCTGCTTAGGATTCAGAAAGCTGGAAGGAAATAAAAGCCTGCAGAACTAAATTCCAGCTTCTTTTCACACCAAGAGTTCAGAGAGAAAAAGGCAATAGCCCAGGAGAGCTGCAGTATACGTCATGCCCTGCCCCAAACCTCTGTGTATAAAAATATACATGGCCACACTTTCAACTTCTATATTCAAATCTCACATAAAAATGTTTCTTGTTTCTCATGCTAACCTGGTACCATCTGGGGAACAGGAATCTGGAAACCATTGCTCCAGATCAGTTCAATTAGCACAGTACTGTTCTACCATAACAGGCTGGAGTACTAATTGCCACACATAAACAGATATCTTTAAAAGCTGTTGACTCATGGTTCCAAGTATAAAAACATTTTTCAAAAATTAACTTTCAGAAATTACTAAGACATCCAGATGTAATTATAAAATGCAGAGAAAATCTTTCCAAATATTATGAAGGAGGAAAAAGTTCTTCCCCTACCCCTCTCTCTCTCTCACACACACACACACATACACTTTTAACTACGGCAATACAATATATTTAAAAAGACAGTGGACATAAAAGTTATATTGACCAAGGTTTAATTCCTAGATATCCCTTTTTTTTAGTTAATGTGGTTTTAGAGAAATTATGCAGTCTCTCCCGGTACAGTCTGTGCAGCCCTAAAATAGTAATTACAGTACCTTTCTCAGAATGAGAAAGTGAAGAAATACAAGATGTCAAATAACTCACTGGTTTGTTTTTCACACTAAATTGTTGGAATTTTTACTTAATTTACTGAGCTGTGCAGTATGTAGTGTAGGAAAGACACATATCTCAAGCAATGGGGCATGAGGGTGGTTGCACAACCTCTGTTTCAGAGAGCTGTGATAATAAAGGACTTGGCGTTGGACTCCAGGTGGCAGTTGAACTCCCAGTACCTTTTTTAGACCAAAAAGAAGAATAGAGTTTAAAAAGTTATACACATCAAAAAACTGTTGATGCCAGTATCATGAATATTTCTCCAAAGAGAGAAAGAGTGATTGCCTCAAGGGCCATGGGAAGATCCCTACTTTCTTCATGGAAAATGCTTCTCTTTACTTTGTTTTGGAGCTGAATTTTTGTTTTGATTTTTGAAACCACAGATGAATCTTCCTTATATTGGCAAGAAATAAACCCATTTGTGTGCTTGCTGCAATGAAGGAATTAAATGTTGCAAGTCTATGAGTTCTCTGTACAAAAGGTTTAGACTTTAGGAACAGTGTTTGAATCCAAGGAGGAGAAAATAAGGATATATATATAATTTTCAATTCAGCCATTCCTTCCTAGCCTTTCTGCAATGTTGGAAGCATTTTTTGAACTGTTTTATTTATTTATTTTTAGAATATTTTTTTTCTTCTTAAAAACAACCATGTATGATACAAAAGCAATCTAAATTTATCATGAAAAGCTATGTGATGCGGTAAGCCATCCTCACACTTTTTTTGGCTTCTGTTATAATTTCCTCTATTCAAATCTTTTGAAGAATCATGTGGGTGGTAGCATTATGAGTTTTTCAATATCTTACTAAATATATTTGGAATGCTTAATTGAACCTTAACCTTTATTTATTTATTTTTTGCAATACTTATTGTCTCTCAGTAATAGTTTTGGGAAAAATATTCCGAGTTCAGATCTTATATTTAGAAGCTGCAGTTTTTTTCCATAATGCTGAAAAAATGTAAGTTCTGAATGAATTGGTATAACAGGAAATCAACAGGGTAAAAAATAATTTTAATGATTTCTTCTTGGCAGGCAATTATATCTAGTAATTTGATGATGAAATAAACAAATAGTTTAAACAAAGCCATTAATTTCCTTCCTATCTACACAATTTTAATTAGAAACATTTAATTAGATTTGGCTAAAATTTCTCAAGGAGATTTCAAAATGCATGTTTAAGCTGCTTGGATACCAGGAAATGTTTTTCAGCATATACTAAACCCAACAACTAGCTGCCCTGGTTGTATGTATTTCATGGGAAACATTATTGTCAAAATTATCCTTTATCACAAAATTTATTGGAATACAAAGTTCTCTCAAGGTTTATTAGTTATTAAGCTTTGCTATTTTAATTGTTACAATAAATAAGATGCCTTTTAATATATTCACTACATTTTATTTTATGTCATAATTTCATGGTAAGCAATAAATATGTTTGATGTTCTTGATAGTATTTTACTACTGTATTTTTTTAAACTTTCATTATTGTGAGCATATCTGGTATGAATTAAAATGACATGCAAATCTGCAAGCTCATTCCACTAAAGTAAAATTGTTAAATTGTTGAATTTGTAGAGCCTTTTACTCTTTAAAAACAAACATTGTTTTGAAACAAATGTAATGAACTCAACGAATAGTTTGAATAGTTCTTTTGTAACTTCTGCTATTCCACAACAATTTGTGTGAAGGAAAGATGGAAATATTCTAGTCTCTTAATTAACAAAATAATGAACATTATTGCCATTGGTATCTTGAAGGCATTATACTATTATTCAATAGAAAAAGTCACCTAATTCTAACAAATTATTAAATATGATTATAAAAGTCCCATATCATTCTCCCTAAAGATAAAAACCTTAAATGGTTTCATGTATAGTTTTTGAGGCATTTTGCTCTAAGTATGTTTTGTTTTTCAATACAGATAGTGTCATTAGTTAACAACTGGTACTTTTATTCAATAATATATTCTAGGCATAAATAAATTCAACCCATACTAATGTTAGATTTCAAAAAAGAACTTAGTTCATCTGAAACTTGCACAGAAATTCTAAACCTGAAGTCACCTCTTTTTTCTTATTTCAGTTCTTCAACCGATTGTTGTACACACGCCAAAGAAGCAACTCCTTACCTATGAAAATCTTGAGCTGTATGAGGACATCGTGGAACCTTAATTTGCTTTCCTTTCTACATACCTGTTGTGCTTGAAAAATTGCTCTGATTTTGGTTTATTGACTGCATAGTATGATTTTGTGCTGTAAACATAGTTGACTGTTAGGCTTTTGATACCCTAAATTTGTAATCGCCATTATCATGTAAACTTGATGACCACATAGGGGGTGCCAAAGATTTTATAGACATTTTCACATTTTAACTCAAAATCTGCTACAAAGTGAATACTCTCTTCATCCTTATTTTGGAGCTGAGGAACCAGAAGCACAGAGTGTAAATAATTTGTGCTGTGCTGTATTAAGAAGAGGAACCAAAATATGTGATAGTATGGTCCTACCAGTCCAATATTTCTAAGTGCTACATCCTATACTAACTATATTAAACAACTCTTTCTACAGTAGCCCTGCTAAAATCACTGGCTAAATGAATATATGACTACAAATAGCTTACTTACCTTCCTCACTAAAGCACAAGATTCAACTTCATGCCAAAAAATATAATCTCCCTAAATTCTGAAACTCTAGGAATGCTTATTATTTTTCTTCTTAAAATTAATCAGGAAATATTGAGAATTATTATCTACCAATTGTTCCCCCAACTTTTCCATGAATGTTCCATGTAAGTCTATATTATAGATATTATTTATATAAAAATTACTTTAGGGAGAGTAGAGTCTTTATGAAAATGTACATTTTAGATTCTAAAAAATGATCAAACACACTGCTTTTAAACTTAATTTTAAAATATTTGCTTGCATAATACTTTTTTCACAGAATTTCGGGATATTAAAGTTCTGTGAAAAAAATTGAAAAAACTGCTTGTTCATTTTGTAATCACCAAAGCACACAAATTTAGAGATTGAATAACATAAGATAGATTCAACTCACTACTTCATACTTGCTATGTGCTTTAACTTATTTAGTCTCAGTGTTTGTTTAAGTAAGATTAATAAGTATTCCAAGCAAGGCATGGTCATGAAAATTAAACATTACACCCCTCAATAACCAACGGTTCAAACAGAAATCATGAGTAAAGTACTTTGAGACAAATTGAAATACAAACACAACTAAAACTTATGGAACAAATGTAAAGCAGTCCTCATGGGAAATTTTATAAAACTAAATGTGTGTATGAAAAATATTCAGTCAATATCCTAGACTTCCACTTTAACAAACTATGAAAAGAAATGAAAACTAAATACTAAACTAGTACAAAGAAAAAAAAATGCAGTAGAAATAGGTGAAACAGTAAAAAAAAAAATGAATAGAATATAAAGATGAAAGTTTGCTGAACAAACCCACAGAATTCATAAATCTTATGATGATTGAGGAAAAAGACAAAATATTCAAATAGCCAGAATAAGAAATGGAAGACAAGCCATGATTATACACCTTACTGAAGCAAAAGAAATACAACAGAGTAGTCTGAACACCTGCATGGAAACAAACTCAACCACCTATATGAAATGGACATATTCCTAGGAAAATACACACTGATAAAGCTTGTTTTAAGAAAAAGAAAATTTGAATAGAATTTAATAAACAATATTTTTAATAATAAAGAAGACACTCAATGGAGCAAAACACAAGTCCAAATGGCCTTGTTGTTGAATTCTACCAAATGCTTAAGGAAGAATTATAATTAATCTTTCACAAAACTTTCCAAAAGATAAGAGAAAAGTCCATTTAACAAAGCTGGCAACGCTGGATCACCAAAACCAAAGACCTCAGAAGAAAAACAAATAAACAAACAAATAAACATTGACCAATGTTAACTTGAAACCTAAACTAGAATTGCGTTGCGCATGAGAGGACTTCCAAAATTATTTCCCTAAAGAAGCATGGATACATTACTGTTAAATGTTATAGTTAGGGTGTTTGCAATACAGAACAGCAAGAATTAATTGTATGTTTACATGCATGTGTGACAAACACAGAAATTATTATATTATATAACTATATTATATATCATTATATTATATAATGATATATTTGTGTGTATTATCAACTATAGTAATTATAAAAGGTTGAACAAATTTAGTAATCTAATAATAATGACATTAAGTTTGTAAGTACAGATATAGTGATATTTGTTGTTTTTACTTAACACTAGTGGAAATTGAACTTTAAAAAAACTTTATGAATTGTCAAAAATTATCTCCTACATGATTAAGTCTGTACTTTAATTCAAATATTCAAAATAGTATTGTCCAAAACATATCAAATATCAAAAAAATATTTCTAGGAAAGGATATAAATGATGTGTACACAAGACAATAGGCGGACATTTCTTTGACTTTATTTTATAAAACAAATGTCTTCTCATTGCTTTAGAAAATTTATACAAATACGTGTGCTTTTAAATATGAAAATTGTTTCCTCAATAAAGACAGACCTCTAAGCTCTAAAGCAGTCTTCACAGTGTAATCAGATAGCTTCTGCAAAATCTTAGCTAGGATCTGACTTAATCAGTGGTCATTATTTTGGTCTAAGTTATTTTCCTAAAATGAGTGTTCAGATTATGAAGATAATTCATTGACTCACCATAATGGACATGGCTATAACTTTATGCCTCTCGAGTGAAAAGGGAAACTGGATTAATATTCCTATCTTTTTTTCTTATAATGGACTATCCGGGAAAAAAGAAACAGAGGACAATAAAATAAGAAAGACTTCCAATTGTTCTTTTATTCATCTATGGATTCATTCATTTACTCAGTATACATTAAATACCTTTTGTAAATCAGATGTTCTTGAGATAAGCAGTGGACAACACAGCCTAATTCTGTTTTTATTCCACTTGAGTAAAGATCATGGATACAGGATCATAGAGAGAAGGAATGGGAAAAATAATCACATTGTTAATAGAATCCTGACTGAAATCTGTGGAAATGGTGACTATTTGGAATATATTTGGAATTTTCAATGTATTTGGAGGCTGAACGAAATAGCATGTTGAAATTATTTGTACTTTATGTTTATTTTTGTTGTTTTGTACTATTCTACCTCTATTTCAGTAATACTTTTATTTAAAATATGCTTTATCCTATGTGTTTTAAAGACAAATATATTCCTTCATAATTTTACTGCTTTTGAATATTTTAATGATAACAAATTTCAACATATATATATATATATAAATCAGCATCAAATAATTTGTTGTGATTTAATAGAATGTACTTTTTGGATTTTTAACTTTGTCAATCACAGAATACAAAATGGAAGAGAATAAAGTATCTCAGATTTGAGGAATTGCTGGATAGAGACAATTTTTCTTCTTCCTCTTTGCATAAATAAAACCAGGTAACAATTTTTTATTAAATATTGCAAAGTAATCAAGCCAGTGCCCTTGGCAAGGGTATATTTTTTCCACTACACTATAAGACTGTCAAATGGATTGATTGAAAATCTAGTTTTTAGCTTAGACCTAGGTAATAAATTACTTAGTATCAAGGATGTGTACCTGTTGAGCCTGGAAATGTTTTTGATAGTAGATATATATATATTTTTTAAATTCTATTATGTATTTATTCTGAAGAGATAGACATATTTAACAATAGGTTCAGAGAGAATTATGCCTTCAAGTGAGAAGATGGGCAGTGCCACATGCGCACATGCTTGAATTTATATTTTTAAATTTTTATGTATAATAATAAAGGCATTTGTATTTTAAAATACACATAAGTATTTTCTTACTTTACAGGATTTATTTCTCTGCTTTTACGTCTTCTTGAGACTAACAGGGAATAGAAACTAAATGAAATACATTTAAATAAGAAACCTAAACATTTTTGGAAGTAAATTCTAATCATTGGCATCTACCTTATAGCTGTTGAAGAGTTACGAGTTACCCAGCTCCACACAGAACACAATGAAAAAAAATATGAAAGGCAAAGCACAAAGTTTCTAATGTACCCTGAAAAAAGTGTGTACTCCAAATATCCCGTGTGACCTGTATGTTCAGTTCAAGTTGTTGAAACTGTCAATCCACATAAAGCTTTCCCTTAGCTTCTGTAATGTCAAATAAGTTATGCTATATGTCTTGATTTACCATGAAAGTGAAGTGTCTCATTTTAGGCAAATAAAAAACATTAAGATTTGACAGCTGGTAAATTTGGCTAACATCTGGTAACAAATCATTCTTGACAGCTCTATAGTACAGTTCTTATTGCATAGTTATTAATATTGTAAACAGAAAAATGGAAAAAATAACACATGACTAACAAACTCCCTGAAGTAATAGAAAGAATGCACTGTTTATCTTAATGTGTAAAAATGTCATCTCTTCATGTTTGAGATTTGAAGTACATTAGAATTGAATAACTACAAACATGGATGGCATCATGAAATGCCACAAGCTAAAAGGAGAATTGACAATTTCTGAATTTGTGATAGCATGATAATACATCTGCAGTATGGGGGAGAGGCAGCAGAGTGAAACTGAATTGCAGGAAATACTACTAATTAAATGGCATTACATATTTAACTGTGAATCCTCTGGAGCAGTACCACAATTTTGGTTATACTGGCTAATAGTTACATAGAATGGAAGCACTAGTTGGCAATTTGCCAGCAATCATGATCTCAAATCTATACTAAGTGGTTGATTTACCTCTGATTGAATTGCGTGGAGTTTGGATATGAATATTATTTATGACCACTAATCTTCAAAAGGGGAGATTTTTCAGCTTTGAATTTGGCAATGATGCTTTCTACTTTTACATTATTCTCATTGGCCTACACTACAAATAAGATATAATATATATAAATAAAATCTTACCTGAACTTGACGTGTGTCCATAAAATAAAAACTGAATTGGGCTGTGAAATTCTGGTTTGATGTGTAAATCACTCTTCCACGAGTGCAATTTCATACTGCAAATGAAAAGACTGGAAAAATATAACCTCTACAGTCACTTTTGGCTAAGAAGTGCTTCTGTTCTTTTTTTTTTTTATTTCTTTTTCTTTTTTTGTATCGGGAATTGAATTTAGGGCCTCATGCTTGCCAGGCAGGAATTACACTGCTGAGCTACATCCGGAGCCTTACATCTCTTCTTAACTTATGTCAAATTCCAGTCTAGTCTAGAAAATATTTTCAACCACAAACTATTTAACTTGCTAAATGATAAAAACAGAGATGTTACTCTTCATTTTTGTATGTGTCAATCACCAAAATCACATAATTAAGCAAAAACATTTCATCACTGTGTTTTAACACAGGTGAAATGTTCTAAAGAAAAAATACAGTGTACAATGACAATGTGGGTGAAGAGTTTTCTAGCTTGATTAGAAATCACAGATATAAAGTAACATAAAGTGACCTCTAAAAATTTTAATTAGTACATTTATTAGTACAAATATAAATATTCTAGAAAGCATCTGTGTTTTGTTTTATGGTTAAAGATTCTAAAGTTAATCAGCCTGAGAACTAATTTGTTTTACCATATTTGCATATAATTTATGGGTGGTTTTTCACTTCTCTAGTACCCAAGCCTCAAGTGTCATGGGAAGTATACAGTGAGCTCTTAATGAAATTTTCTATATTTTATCATTTAAATACTTCAGAGATTCATATTTTAAATTGGCTAAGAATATCAGAGTTGCCTGTGCGCTTTCCTATATTCTAAAAGTTGAAATCAAACTACATAATTATTTTAAAAGAGATTCATAATTCTAAGACATGCTATATTACTACAAAATCAGACAGTTGTCATGAATCAAAAGCTCTCTGAAAACACTGTGTTTTTACTTTGTGCAAGCAATTCCAATAAGAGCTTTTCATTTGAGTGAAAAAAAATCTCATTTTATTAGTGGTAGTTTCAGTAGACCAATTAAAGGAAATTTATTATTTTATACTTGTTGAATGTTGGGTTAATAAAATAGTATATTCTCTGTATACTGAAATTAAACATCAGACTACAAAGTTAGTAAATTTAGTTTTTTTGATGAAATTCACTTAGATTGACTAGTTATGCAAAATAGTACTCTACTTTTTAAGCTTTTTTTTTTTTTTTTTTTTTTTTAACTTGAGGTGTCACTAACTCAAGCTGCTGACTGTTGGGAAAACGCATCTGATTGCAGCGCAGGAGCAGTCAGTGCCGGGGCTGAAATAGAGAGACTTCATTGTTTTAATGACATTAGAAAGCCTGCTGGAAGCCAGATGCTGCCTTCTTCACACAGCCTTAACATTTTCTCTGGCCTCATCCTGCTTTCCATCTTTGCTTGGGCACGATGCATTTACAAAATGAGGTTCCATTGCCGTTGCTACTTCAGCAGGGTAGGTGGTGTGTAGGAACCCAGGAAGGCGCGTTATAAATTTGACCCAATTCTCCATTCAGTCCAATATCCAAACACTTCATCGTGTCACTTTTTAATTTCTGTAATTTAAAGATATTTATTATTTGTGGTGCCTGACCCTCGATTTTGACTTTTTTCTCATGACTTTCTTGCACCATTAAAATACAACAATATGGGAGCCGGGGATTGAGCTCAGTGGTTCCACTGCCTGCCTCGCAAATGCAAGGTCCTTAGTAGGATCCCTGGTACGAATAAAAAAAAAAAATTACAACATGATAATGAACCAGATATGAATCTGCCTTAAGAAACTTCTCGCATAACTTAAGTAACTTCTTGCTCTATTGCATCTTGGTCAGCTGTGTGATAAAAATATGCCCTGGCCTAACTGCTGCTCCCAGAAGTAGATGTGTGGTGCTAGTACTGGGCATCTATAGCTAAATCCAGCCTGAAAATTAGTACATTTTTATTGCTGTATGCTGCTGAGATTTTTGTACCTGCTTGACAGGTTAAAAAATAGCTAATCAATACACCTGGGGTTTGAATTTCACGTCAGTGACATATTAGTTATGTAACACTTTAGAGGATACTTTGCTTTTGAAAATCAGCTAAAATTTGTGCTATATGCCTCCTACTTCAATACGTTAGCCAGTAAGCAGCGAATTTCTACCATAAGCCAGCCATTATTGAAGGCACTGATTAGAAAATAGAAAAATCTGGAATCACAAACCTTATATTTTTATATAAGATGACATAATAAACGGATATCATAGTATTTCACAGGGCAATTAGTTAAAAACTATGAATATCTAGATAAATTATGGGCTTTAGTTAACTTTACTGCATCATTATTGGCTTATTTACTTGTGATAAATATGCTAGAATAATGTAAAATGTTAACAGGAGGAGCTGACTTCCTACAATTTTCATAATTAGTGTGTAGGTCTTAAGCAATTGTCAAGTGCAATTTAATTGTAAAGAAGAAGTGAATGTGGAAGTGAGCCTTCACTAGTGTGGGCATCTGTGGGCAGGATGTTCCAGTATGATAGATCTTCCCCCGTGCTAAGGAAGGAAAGTGTCAGTGGTTCCTGATGCACAGCAAGGAGATGAGTATACTTGAAGTGGAAAGAACATGGAGGAAAGTGATACTAGAAAGATTAGAAAAGATGGGAGGACATTGATCTTTTTATGCAGTAAGACCACTTCAAGGGCATAGATTTTACTGTGACTGGGGTACGTGGCAATTGGAGTGTTTTAAAAGAGATCCTGGGCTATTGTGCTTGAATCAAACTCCAAAATAAGGAAGGGAAGAAGAAATGGAAGAAGGGATACTGGTTGGAAACACAACAAGCTGTAGGAAATTGATAATGTTAGCAAGGAGATACTAAGAAATGTTTGACGGTGTATATATTTGAAAAGAGAGCCAGCAGATTATTCTGATTATCCTTTGGATGTAAGAGAGATGTATCAAGAGTGAGTCTAGCCAGGCGTGGTTGCGCATGCCTGTAATCCCAGCACTTGGGAGGCTGAGGCAGGGGGATTGCTGTGAGTTTGACACCAGCTTGGACTACATAGTGAGTTCCAGGTCAGTCTCAACTACATAGTGAGACCCTGTCTAAGAGAGAAAGGGAGAGAGAGAGAGAGAGAGAGAGAGAGAGAGAGAGAGAGAGAGAGAGAGAGAGTGATTCTTAAATTTAGAGGTACCTGCAAGGGTAGAATTGTTATGAGCTGTGTATACTACTATGATAATAGTAATAGTTGGTGGCTGTTTGGAGAAAAGATTGTAGGCTCAGATTTGGAAATGTTTGACTTGAGAGGTAAACTGATTTCTAAAGTAAGACGTACCAAGTCTGTAACTCAGCACAGATAAATTGTTGTAACTTGGCAATGAGATCTTGGATATAGCTATATATTTTCAAATAGTTAACATTAAAATAATGCTTGTAGATGTTAGAATGGACAGGATCACAGCATAGATAGAGGGAAGTCCAAAAAGTGATTCTCAGAACATGCCATACCTAAGGCAGGTAAAGAGGAAGAGAGTTAGAAAGAGATGCTAATGAGGTAGGAGTAGGATGAGGAGGAGTTGGGGAGTTGTGCAGGGTGAAAAGAGAAGAAAGTATTTGCAGGACAGAGATGTGCTGTGGTACCTGTTGCTGTTAGGTCAATGAGGGAACCAAGGTTTGACTTTGGATTCAGTAATGTGAGTCATAGCTACTATGTCTCTGAGTCTGGGTTGTTTGGAAGGACACTTCAATGATGACAGAAAATAAAAACCATCTCAAAGAGCTTTATTGCATATAAATGCAAACTAAAAGTCAGTGACTAGAACAGGGAAATTGTAGAACATGGAAATTTATTGCAGGAATAACAAACTAGTCATATACCGATGAGTAAGTATGATTCAATAGAGGATGGAGTAGTTATAATTGCAGTGAGGAAGGATTCTCTGAGATGTTAGTCCTGAGAAATTGAAATGGATTAATATCTTGAATAAAAGAAGAATATTAGTAGATAAAAGTATGACCAATGCACCTCTAAGAGAAATAAAAGCAAAATAAGTAGGTATAGGTGGTTCTGAGGGGGTAGATATGATGTTAACAATTTGTTCAAGTTCTCTATTTTCTACTATTGTTAATACATTACAATCTCTAGTGACATTTTTACCTCCCTAAGTTATAAATTTGACTTCATGCTCAAACAAGGCTATAATTATAAGTTATCACATGAAAAAGATTATTAAACTTCATGTCACATTCCAGTTTCTAATAGATGCAAATAATTAATAAAGAACATAAAGACACAGACAGTAACATCTGCCCTATAACAAATACTTTTAAGGTCAGTGTTTTCTTTAAATTGGCAATTTTTAGACTCCTCACTTTCAACAAAACATTATAATGAGGTGACAGACTCAAAATGCTTCAAATGAAGAACAGATTATTAGACTTGATGCAAAACTTTCTTGGAATTAAATATATTTTTAAATTAATTTTATTGGTACATTTAATGTATACATTATAATGACATTCACTAGTAGAAATTTGTACCTTTACATATTCAATCTTGGTTCTTATTTTTTCCCCATACCCCTGTAGGGAGGGGTTCAAGGGAGGGCAGTAGAATTAAATATCTTCACAAAATGTTATCAAGTTTCTCTGGGATGTGAATGAATGTTTGCTCTGGAGTACACAAGTGGAAACAGTCACACAAAATATTAAGTTGACAGTATGATGGCCATTGACCATCAGTAATACCTGTTTGCAAATCACTGCTTTAACTTTAACAATTGCTCAGCACAAAGCAAATAATCAAAAATTGTTTGATGGACACATGAAAGAATGGAATTCAATCTGCATGGCACCCTACAGTAGAGATTCTATGCTGTAGTTAATTGAAAGAAGATAAAGGGGACATATCTGTTTACAATTAGAAATCACTGTAAAGGAAAAAATATATTGTAAGGACTTGCTTATACATGGAACTTTTTTCATCAAAGCAAAAGAAGTTGACAGAAATTTCCTAGCTCCTAATAGTTTAAAAGAAGAAAAAGAAAGAGGTTGGTAGAAGTGGAAATTTAAAAACTGTGCAATTTCTTCCATCTGTTACATCCTTTTCCGGCTTTCCCTTTGCTATTTTCTTGAAATACCTTTGTCATCCTGGCTCCAGGACAGTACTTTGTCACTACAGAGTCTGTGATTATTCCTTAGAATGTCATATGGTCTCCAGCTATGAATGTTCATATATAAAGAAGCACTGCATACTAACTTCCCCTGTGTAATATCTGTACACAGAATTCCAAACATATGCCTCTTTGAGCACTTACCTACAGTGTCACTGTTCCTTTTTTATATTCCCAGAATGTGTCAATGCATGTCAATAATAGTGACCAAAATATTTTTGAATCCTGGAGAAACACAGGGAGTGGAAAGGCATTTGACTTTTCTCTTGGGAGAAAAGTTGGCAGGAGAGAACTGTTTCTTGGAGAGTACGTGACAATTATAATATTTTAATTTAGACAACTCTCAGTTAAATCAACAAAGAAGGTTAATAGAATTGTTCCTGGGTTGCAGCATGCACCACAGAGGCCCTCAGAACTTGTGCTGCGATTGTTTGCTCTCGTGGTACCTGGCACATCTCACTTCTGTGGTTATTAGAATGACAGCAGCAATGGGATAAATTTAACTGAATCCACAACTACTTCTGCTAATATCGAAAACACCAAACTATAGAGAGATGCCTTCCAGGCATTATGGGATGACGAACAACCCTTCTGGTGGGTAGAAGTGAGAGAATGTCTTTTTTCATTCTGTAAAATGAAAAGCTTTGATAACAGATCTTAAAATGACCTAGGAAATTGAAGGTATAGACTCAAATATATGTGGCAGGAACGTACAAAAACGATTCAAGTGAAGAAATTGAAAAAGATGAGGGAGGTAGCCTGGGGCCCAGGAAGCAGCATCCTCTCTTGTTAGAAGTAGAGAATAATGTGGAGAAGAGCGTGCCCATTCTTAACAGAGGAAGATGCTGCAAATATGATCAGCTTTCCTCTAACATTTAATTCTCAGGATTTGTCTTGAGGATTTCCTAAGAGTTATGTTATGCTGCATCCAGAAATATTGGCTTCAGAGAGAAAAAGAACAGATCATAACCTGGCCTTGTCATTTAATATCTGTGTAAACCCAAGGCAAGTTATTTACTTCTCTAAACCTCCATCTGTAAAATGGCGCTCAAAGCACAAGCTCAATCCGACTAAAAGAACATTTGGAAGGCTCAATGAAGCAATGCATGGAAAGCAATTTTATGATATGTTGCAATATGGTTTAATGGTTAAGTCTGTGGAATTGAATGAGGCTTCTTTGAAATTCCTGCCTTATCGTTTACTGACAGTGTAACCCTGGCACACTATTTCACCTCTCCTAGTCTCCCGTTGCCAAGCTCAGAAATGGGGAAGCTAGTCACATACAACTCATGAGACTATTATGAAGATTAAAGAGGATAAAGCGTTTAGCAGGACAGGTGGCACAAAATAATCAATACATAATCATTATTATCAAATGAGAGGCACAAGAGTGTCATCTCACTTATCACATGCCTGAAAAAATTATAAGATGGTGTGGTTCATTTGTTTACAAAAAGAGCTCCCAACTCTGGGACTAGTGTCAATGTATGCTTTTTTCATCCTTATATCCCAGTGTTCTCTATTTCTGAAACACCAGATTCCACTTTAATTTTAAGCTTGATTGGTCTAGGGAAAATATATTCCTCATGCGAAAAATGCACATGAATTTCACTTTTATTTTAATAAATGTAGCTAAGCCATATTCTTCAGTGAAAATAATACTTTACAAGTTTTTGTAAGAGATCCAAGCACACTGAGCTAATATCTAACTGAGATCTGTCTATGTTACAGGTTTGATGTTGGATACTGAAATATGCATCAAAAATGAAAGCTTATGCTAACAGACCCAAAGATCTCCAGCATTCTTCTTGTTTAAAATAGGAAATAACAGGTACAGCCTTTGGCAGGACTGAAATAATGGGCTCTTTTTTGGAAATAAAGTCAGGGAGATGCTTCTAAAGAATCAAACCATGTTGAAAAGATGGTTCTTTACATTTTACACCTGGAATTACTTCAAATCTTACTTTGAGCTCTCTCAACTTTTCTATTCTGGAAATGCAGTAGAAAGTAGTTGGTAAAAGCCATTCCGTGATGCACATGCCTTTTAGGAACAGCATTCTACCTTGTAACTCTTCAGTTTCCTTCACTGGACCAGCTAGCTACCCAGTGGTACTGCCTGGTTGGCCCATTAACTCTGCTCAATGCAGGCTTTATCATTGCTAAGCAGCCTCAATTCCCAATTACAGAGTAATAGCATCATTAATTTTGCCATCATTATTTAGTCATAATGATAAGAAACAGAAAATATTGGAGAAAATTGAATAGAATTTGTTCACATTAAAGCCTTCGTTTTTATGAACACATCCATATGCACCTGCACAGTTCAGTTCATTAACAGAGACAGAAACTCTTTTTCTAATGTTCATGGTTACTAATAAAAATCAATTGCAATTGAAGGAAAAGGACTAGGAAGTAATCATGCTACCTCTTCCTGTTTATTGTGATTCAAAATAGAAGTCACATCCAGAAAAGTTCAGGGGTGGGGATTTACCTCAGTGGTTCCACTGACTGCCTTGTAAGTGCAAGGTCTCAAGTTCAATTCCCAGTCCCCCTCAAAAAAAAAATCCAGAAAAGTTTAAAATTAAATTGACATTTTCCCTGTCTTATAGGAAAACTATTGAAAAACTATTCTTAAAAAGACAAAATAAACAGAATCACTTTCAGAAAAACTTATTCTCAACTTTATTTAGTAGAATAATATTTTGTCTGGTTGAAATAAAAACCCTAAAATATTTCTGACATCTGATACATGGTCCAGCATTATAACTCAGCCTCAGAAGAAAACTATAAACTTTTATTTCTCCTTGCTTTGTAAGAGGTTTCACTTCCAATTAAAATGTGTTTGGTATTGTTTATTGGCAAATACATAAAAGGTCATTAATTTTGCTTTCTATTTATCTCTATAATTCAACTTTGCAGAAAGTATTTATTCTATGGCGATTGCTACCCATTCATGTGGCATTTTGATGAATAACAATAAGCAAATATTTCTGTAACAGTTTGCAATTTCCAAAGCCCTTTGAGATAAGTTGTCATATTATTCTTAAACTGCTCTATGATAACTACAAAATAGATATTGTCTCCATCATCTGTGAGCTGGAGGAAGTATCTGATTTCTTCATCCATTTTTGGAATTTTATTTTGATACCATTTTACCAGAGTTTTATCTATCCACTTCTATATATTTACAAATGTATTTTAAAATATTTAATTTTTTTCTAACTTCTCTTTTCTTCTAATTTCTTCAACAGTTGTCTTTCTGATGACCTGTAGAGTACTGTTGCCAAAATCACACATCATAACATCAAGATTTTTCTTTTTGCCATGCTTAGACATCTGGATTCTTTTCATTTTTTTCCCTTAAATTGTAAAGTGTCTTTCCCTACAGCTCCATTTTATGATGCATTTGTTATAATAATTCTGCTTTAAAAAAAATCCCCCTTTCTCTCAGACTGCTTGTGTATCTAGCAGGTGTACAGATACATTTCCTGGCATCAAGAAGTGCCTTCATAAATGACAGTCAACAAACTGTTCTCCAGATTCAGGCTCAAAATTCAGAATCTTGACTTGAGACTCCCTGTTCTATTGGCAGTGAGTGAGATCGTGAAAACTTACATCTCCCACAATGGGTTCTTTGTTCCCAAATCAGTTTCCAAAACTGTACTTTTTACATAGTTAGGCTCAAATGTATTAATTACATGTCTCACTTCTATCTTTATTTTAGATTATTGGTTAAATGCCTTTCACAATAATCTTCTGATTTACAGATTTCTAAGATACATATACAATACCCCACGTTAAAATAGTCTTCCAAAACCTGTTAGATTTTTCTTAGATACAGTGACTGAAACTTTGTGTGTATATTTTGAGTTCACGTTTTTCTGTAAAGGTTTTTTTCCTGTAAATTTTCCATTTTCACTTATAACTCTGATGTTCAAGATTAATAATTATTCTCTGGGGGCCAGGGATTTAGTTCAGTGGTTCTGACACCTTCCTTGCAAGCGCAAGGACCCAAGTTTGATCCCTGGTACAAAAAAAAAAAGATTAATAACTGTTTTCGGGACCTGGGAGGAACTATTGTAAATGAAGTGTTATTGAGTTCTCTTTGGTAAGGATCTACATGCTTTCCTCATTTCTATTTTTACTCTTCTGGTTAGGTTTTGATTCAGAAGAAAGAAAAAAAGAAACACTTTCATTGCCCTTATACCTTGTTAAAAGTTCAGTAAGAACTCTAAGAAGGAAAAAAATCTAAAACTGTAGCTATCTTACGGTGTTTCTTATTCTACAGAATTTCGCAAATGCATTTTTACTGCATGATCAGTTTCATTCCCTGGTATGTTAAGAAACTAGTTTTGGGGGCTGGGGATTTAGCTCAGTGGTTCCGCTGCTTGCCTGGAAAGCAACTAGTTTTTTCTAGAAGATGCAGAAATCTTTTTGTACTTATGATTTACAATAAAATAGTTCACCTTATTGGAAAATTGCAATGAATTATTCCTGACTTTTTATATGAGCATTGATATCATTAAGCTTAGAAGGCAGTATCTTAGGAATTGACTTATATCACAAAACACCAATTTGGTTCATTTGAGAGTCTTATTTAAATACAGGTTTCTAGCTTTTGCTGAGAGTCTTTTGAAAATTTATGAATTGTGTATCTCTACCCGGGGATATAGGAGCAGTATAACCAGTTTTCTTCTGTATAATATTGTCTGGCATGCTCAATTTACAGAACATTACAAAATAAGAAATAAATATATTATAAAATTGTGTAACATATAGATTCCATGATTAACACAGAATGAACCTGAGTTGAAACTCTAATTTTCCAACTTACTAGGTGAGTATCTATCAGATAGATGATCCCACCCTATCCAACCAACAAGTCGCTGGGGCTAAATGCAGAAAAGATATATAAAGCATTCAGTGTCTCTAATTCTCCTTTTCAACAATTTTCCCTCGTTTCTCTCCCACCTCTATCTCTTGATACCCTTCTCACTCGAGAAAGATATACCTGCCTAATTCCCATTACTTATTTTTTATTTTGCTCTTAATTTATGATTTGGATTTATCATATAACAGAAATCATGCAATAATTAAGCTGTGTCTGATATATTTCATTTAACATTATAGTCTCCAGGTGCATCCATTTTTCTACAATTGATTCAAGTTTATTTTTCTTTATGGCTGAGTAGTTCTCCATTTTATATAAATAGTAGTTAGATGACATACAGGCTACTTCCAAGTGCTGTTATGAACATGCATATGCATGTATCCGTGTAATATGATGTCTTTAACTCCTTCAGGAAGATATCTAGAAGAGAAAGAGCTGGATCAAACAGAATTTCTAGATTTAGTTTTTTGAGGAATCATCATACTCATTTCCCTAATAGTTGTACAAGTTCACATTCCCCCAACAATTCATAAGGATTTCTACTTCCCACAGATTTAGTTAGGTTAATTCTGAAGCATTTAATTTTTGTTGGTTCTGGTATAAATAGCATTTAAAAAATTTCTTCAACAGTGAATTCATTATTAGTGTACAGGAATGCTATTTCTTTTTTGGGGGGAGGAGGGAACCAGGGGTAGAACTCAGGTCTTTGTGCTCGTGACGTAGGCAGTGGAACCACTGAGATAGATCCCTGGCCCCTTAGGAATGCTATTGATTTTCTATCTTGTGAATTACTGAATTTGGTTATCAATTTTAATTTTAGTCCATTGTTATTTCTGAGGTTTCTTTCATGTATTGATAACCAACAACAGTACTGTTTTCTAATTCTGACACTGTCCTCACATGAATCGCTTCTGATGCATTTTGATAGTATTTTTAATCTCCTGAATTTCTATTTGCAGCATGTTATGGATTTTAATTTTTTCTATGCTGGATATTCATGTTTTGTGTGATTTTTGTTTAGCTCTTCTAGCTTATTATTAGTGTCTTCTGTAAATTCACTAATCATTTTATTTATCTCACTCAATATCTTATTGGTCATACCTTCTTCTAGCTTGCCAAAGGCCTTATTGTTTTGTCATCTCCACTGATATTTTGAAAATTTTAATGTGTGGCTTTTGCTTACTCCCAGTAGATGCTTTATTGATCAGTTTTGGGAAATTTGAGAGCTTTTGGAAGCATTTGTTGGCTTATCTTCTCATGTTTCTAGTTGTTTATTTTTGTGTTGAAGCATGCAAGTTAGTTATAATGGAAAGCTTAGTTTCTAGGATGGAGACTTCTGTCCTCTGGGTATGGCTAATTATTATTCTTTGCCTCTGTCCAAAGATCCGACCACCTTCATTTACTTTAGTTGAAAGTTTGCAGCATATTTGGCTCATATCCAGTTGTCCAATAATTAAATCAAGTATTAGTAATGATCCCAAGGCCATCTAGAAATTTACATCAAGAAAATCAATTAATAGAAATGGCTGTTAGCTTGCCTATAGTAATAAAATCAGCATCAATTATAGCAGCAAATACAAATTGAGAGCTTGAACCCTAAGGACAAATAATGTACCTAAAGACCAATCACAGAAAAGAGATCTCTGCTTATAGTATGATCACTAAGACCAAACAACTATTCATGCATTCTTACCAGCTTGAATCACTGGAGGTACATGAATGACTGGCCCAGTGAGTGACTAGGACCATGTTGATCAGTCTTTTAACCAATCACATTAATAAAAAGTCTACAAAGGCAGGTGATGGCACCACTGAGCTAAATTCCCAAGGAAAGAAATATGAGAAAAGGAAAAAAATGGAAACAAAGTCTTTGTAAATAGGGAAGGGTGGAGGGGTTGAAGGGAGGGGAGGACAATGGGGAAAAAATAAGAACCAAGATACATCAAGTAAAGGTACAAGATACCAATTATGAATGTAACCATACTGCATACCTAAAAAGTACCAATAAACCAAAGAAAAAGTCTACAAAGGAATCAAATATGGTTAGTTACTTAAATTTGAATACTTATTGTTCAAATATAAATATTAATACTTCTCATAAAAATTATAATTATTACAATATCAATAAATTTATCTAAAAGAAATGTATTAATATTCATGAATAGTTTATCAATAATTATTTCTCTAAATTTTGAACTAGAAATCTTACAAGTAACCTATTGCTGGTAAATATAATATGAATTTTCATTATCTATACTTCATACTAGCTGTATTACAATTTTTAAGCCATTTTAATGTTTTCCTTAAGGAACTATAATTATGGTGACATATGGGCTACTAAATCAATGCCTTTCTTTGTATTATTGTAATCAGAGACCCCTGAGAAGCAGTAACAGCTGTCCAGTGGGATAGTCATGCATGTTCTGGTGGTGCAGAGTAATAGGAATGATTAAATTTAAATCAGAGCTGCCCAGCAATGAGACATGCTAATTACAGCCCTGTCATGAATGTGTTAAACTACTGTTGTTCTACAGTAACTATCTACTCAGTGGGAAAACTTCACCTCTACTAATAATACAAGAGTGTTCAGCAGCCATCTGTATAGTTAAATAGCTGTCTAGATAATCATAAAGCTTACTAGTTTTACTAATAATTTTAGAGGGGTGGGGAAATAGAGGATGAAAAAAGGAAAATTTGAGAAATTAATGAGATGTGAGAAGGAGGAGAAAAAAGTGAGATGGGTCATCCTCTTATGGAGTAAAAATAGTTAATGAAGTTACAGAGCAGTAACAGCATAGAATGGACAAGAAAAGAAGAAAAAAGAAAAAAGAAACATAATATAGATAGTAAAGAAGAAAGAGAAAAAAGTTGGAAGAGGAAAAGAGAAAACAGATACTAAAAGAGGAACAATTAAAAGGGGAAAAGACCCAAAAAATTAACAAGAAAAGAGAAAAATAAAAAATAATAAAATGATAAAAGTAATTTAAAAATTCCTGTGTTTTTTAATAGTGGTTTCTTTCCAAGATCTGCAGACTTACAATCTAAGCTTTCATAATTTCATCCACTTACATTCAGGGGCTATAATATTATGGAAGGAATTGGCAAGTGACACACAGATAGGCAGCAGAATGGAAGTAAAATAACAAAAGTCTACTCCATCAATGGAGTGTGAGGCTTAATGACGGTGCACTCATCGATCTCCCGTTGGGTTACAACTCCTCTTTTATATGGTTTTACATCCTTGATCTTATTCAGTTGGTGGTTACATAGCTTTTTCACAGTTCACATCGCTGACACCCACGGTAGTGAGGCAACTGAATTTCAACCTGGATGCAGTTCTTTGTTAGGGGAAGTTACCTTCAAGATTAGTGTGTTCGGTCAACAAAGCTAACGGTGGTTCTTTTCATTTACAAAACTTTGGAGGGAGACTAGGTGCATCCAGTGCTGGTTAATTCTGAGCTAAACAGAGTGAGGGGTAGCAGTTACCTTACATTGTTGTGACATTTCCTAGGTTTTTAAAAAGTTTTCCCCATCAATAGGTTTTAAGATAATCTCATTGCACCAGAGGACTCTCTGCTCATTAAAATCAGACTGTAGCCAAGGTGTGTCCTTGGACCCATTGGTGTATGGGATTCACTGTCAGCCCTCTGGCTTTCACTGAGTGAAGGTCACCACTTTATGGGCTGACCATGTTTCCTCACATCATGGGAACAGTGTCATAGGACCAGTGCGGGCTTGTTAGGAGAGGGTCACCATTCATCTGGAATGGACCTGTTCTCTCACATTAGTGATGAGATGTAGCCTTTCCCTAGAGGGTCTTCTTTCTTGCATCAAGGAAGGTGCCACTGGTCCTGCGTGGACCTCCTTGCTCTCATTGAGGGAGAGTTATTACCCATCTGGAAAAGACCCGCTTGATCATGTCAGGGAACCTTTGCCACTTGGGTCCTGCTTGTTCACCTTGATGTTTGCTGATTTGGTTATATTTTTAGTTATGATGCATTTGGATGCCTATGGAATGATACAGTGGGTATATTTTGCTCATAAAGATAAAATTTTAAGACTAAAGGTCTTTGAAATTTTTAGAAGAAAAATGCATGGAAGAGAAATGCTATTCATAGTGGCAAAGATTATTCTATTTAGATCAGCATAGCCTCTTCAATCTAAACTTCTCAAAAACAGTAGGACATTTTTCCCCTTCAGTGTTAATTTTCTTCCAATGTTGTTTCTCTTTCCGGTTCACTAAATGTTCTAGGTTTGCAAGTGCATGGCTATCTCGAATGCCTACTTTTCCTTTTAAAGATGTCAGATTATTAGGAAAAAAAAAAACAAAAAAAAAAAACCTCCTTTCTTTGAATCATCCTCTTGTTTGCTTCACTCAATCAATTCTATTATTTTTTTCGAATTTAACAATATTTTTACTTAAGTTTTATTTCCATAACCTAGTTCAAAAAAAGAATGTGATGCATGAAAATAATGAAATTCAAAATCAATAAACTCTCTAGGGATGGTACTATACCTCTTGGGTGCCTGAACCAGAAAATATCTGTTAAATGAACTTTAATGAAATAGATGTCCTTGTGGCAGTTGATCAGGTCAAGTCCTAGAAAAATCTAATATCCAGGAGATCTTATTAAAAATTTTTAGTATAAATTTGTGGTAAACAACTGTCATATGCATTATGAGAAATTGGTACCTGTACGTAACAAATTGTAAATCTTTTTAATGCCCTTCCCTCTTCCTTCCTTCCCTCTCTACATCTCTTTCTCACTTGCGAAAGATCTATCTCCTTGTTTCCTATTGCCTATTTCTTACTTTGCTCCTTCATTATGTATAATTAGAGTTTTTCACATAAGAGAAACTGCATGATATTTAAGTATGTGTGTTTGATTTATTTCAGTTAATATTATGGTCTTGCGGGGCATTTGCATTTATTTGCCCTCAAATGACACAAATTTATACTTTTTGGCACTCCATTGTGTAAAAATACCACACTTTTTATGCATTTGTTTCTTGATGGAAATACAGGCTGCTTCCAACATTTAGCTACTATGATTTATGTTGCTATAAACAGAATTATGCATGTATCATTGTATCATTGTAATATGAATTCTTTAACTATTTTGGGAAGATATTTGAAATAGCTGGGTTGAATGGAATTTCTGATTTTTGTTTTTCTGAGGACTCTCCATACTGATTTCCATACTGGTCACTTTTGCTTACATTATCACCAACAATGCTGAAGGATTGCTTTTACCCTGTGACTTCAAATATTATTATTTGCTTTCTTAGTGATAGCCATTGCTTCTGGAAAAGGAATCACAATACTCTTTTAAATATTATTTATTTCATGGCCAGAGATGTTTAACATTTTTTCATATATTTTTTTGGTTATTTGCACTTCTTCTGAGAAGGGTCTATTCATTTCAGTTGTTCCTTTTTGATTAGATCATTTGTATGAGGGGTCTTGCTCTTCTAAGTTCTTCATATTTTCTAGATATTAGTCCTGTGTGAGAGGAGTACCTTGGAAATTTTTTCGATCCCATAGGTTATCTCTTCATTCTATTGTTTATTTCCTTTGTTGTGCAAAGCTTGCACAATCCCATTTGCTTATTCTTTTTTTTTTCAGCTTTAATTGAGTTTATTGGCACATTTTAGGGATACAGTACAGTTACATTCATTGTTGGGATCTTGTACCTCTACATGACAAGTCTTGATTCTCATTTTTCCCCTTACCCCTGCCCTCCATTCACCCCCTCCTCCCCTCCCCATGTACAAACACTTTATTTCCATCTTTTCATTATCTCACATTTTTTTCTTTTCCCTTATTACCCTTCCCCTACCCATCACACATGTGTAAATACCGAATAGTTTCTCTGGTGTGAATGATCTGCAATAATACATAAGATCCTAATAAGATTACTGACATTTAGAAATGGGAAGAAAGAAGCCATTTGCTTATTCTTGATGTAATTTCTTGTGCAATTGAGGTTCTGGTTCTACTTTGAAAGACTTTACTTCTTAGTTCTGCCTATGTCTTCAAGAGTTTTACGTATTTTATCTTTCAGCAGGTTAAATGTTACTGTTTTAATATGTAGGTCATTGATCCATTTTGATTTTGTTTTAGTACATGGGGATCAATATGAGTCTAGTGTCAGTCTTCTTCATATGTGTAACCAGTTTTCCCTGTACTACATGCTAAAGAGGATAACTTACTTTCAGTGTATGATTTTGTCCCCTTTGTCAAAGATCAGAAAGCTGAAGGTACCTGGGTTGGTTCTGAATGCTCTATTCAGCTCCCCTGTTCCCTCGTATGTTTTTGTACCAGTATCGTGCTGTTTTTTTTATCACTGAAACTTTGCAATAGAACTTAAATGTCAGGATTGATTATGATGCCTCTTGCTTTGCTCTTGTGGTTGTCCAGTATTGCTTCTAGTTTCACATAAATTTTGAATTGTTTTCTCTAGTTCTGTGAAGAATGCTATTGGTATTTTGATTGGGATTTCATTAAAAATCTATATAAAAAGGCAATGAACGTCACAACTCCATGAGGTCCAACAGAGTAAATCCAATAGGCAAGAATTTAAAAGGAGAGGGAGAAAAATAAAAAAGAACCTGCAACAGGAAAACAACATGATAATGATGTCAGTACATATCAGTTTTAACCATCAGTATCAATGCCCTCAATTCACTAAGCAAAAGAAATAGACTGGCAGAATGGATTAAGAAGAAAAGTCCAACAATATGCTATGTAAAAGAAACACACCTACTTGAAAAAGAAATTCATACACTGAAAGTAAAAGGATGGAAAACAGCTCTCCGTGTGACACAAACTTGGAAAAAAAAAAAACAAGAGTAGCTATCTTATTTGCAGACAAAGGAAATTTTAAAACAAAACTAATTAAGAGAAACAAAGAAAGTCACTACATTGCTGTAAAGGGAACAATACAACAGGAAGAGATGACAATCATAAATATATATGCATCAAACACTAATGCCCCCAACTATACAAAACAAATATTAAGGGACATGAAACACCAAATAAGCACTAATACAATTGTAATGGGAGACCTCAATACCCCATTGTCACAAATAGACAGATCATGTAGACTAAAAATCAACAACAAAATACTAGAACTGAACGTAGGTTTTGAACAAATGGACTTAATTGTCTACAGAGTGCTCCACCCCACAAAATCAGAGCACACATTCTTTTCAGCCACACACAGGTCATTCTCCAAAATAGATCACATGAAAGCTCATAGAACATATTTAAGTAAATGCAAAGGAATTGAAGTTATCTCTTGTATATTATCAAAACATAGTGCAATTAAACTGGAGATCATTAGCATGAGAAACTGTAAGAACTTCACAAACACATGGAAACTGAATAACACTCTCCTGAACAACCAATGGATCACAATAGAAATTAAAGAAGAAAGATAGTTTTTACAATTTACTGATAATGCCAGTACAACATACAGGAATCTATGTGATACAGTTTTATGTGGGAAATTTATAGCAGTGAATGCCCACACTAGGAAAACAGAGCAAGCTCAAATAAACAACCTAATGGTTAATCTTAATCTCCTAGAAAAAGAAGAGCAAGAGAAACTCAAAGCTCATAAAAGGAAGTATAAAGATCAGAACAGAAATCAATGCAATGGAGACTAAGAGAACAATTCCAAAGAATATCAAAAAATCAAAGAGTTGGTTTTTCAAAAGAAGAAATAAAATTGATAAACCTTTAACCAAACTTATTACAAAAAGGACAGAAGATCCTAATGAGATAATTAACCAAGTGAAATAGGAAGAAAAGGTCTAAAGGTGTAGGGAAAGAGGGAAGAGTAGGGGAAAGGGAATAAGGGAAAAGAAAACAATATGAGAAAATGAAAAAATGGAAGTAAAGTGTTTCAAGAACTGTCATATAAAGGTACAAGATCCCAATAATGGATGTAACTGTACTGTGTACCTAAAATATACCAATAAACTCAATTTTAAAAAAGAAAAGAAAAGCCCTCAAATTCATGCAATTAGGAATAAAAATGGTGAAATCACAACAGATCCAGCAGGAATCCAGAGGATCATCAATACCTAGTTTGAGAACCTGTACTCTAATAAAGTGGAGAACACAGAAGAAATAGACCTATATGAATTTTTATATTAATTTTTGGTACACTTTTGATATACATAATGATATGCATAATGTATAAAGATATACATATGCATTTCTGGCATTATTGAATTTCCTGGGAAATACCCAATTCTGGTGTCTTTAATTTTGAAGGCAATGAGGTTATATAAATTTAGGGCTAATCAACCATATTTTGCTAACTTTTAAACAGGTGATAACAGCCCAAATATTTTTTATTAATTGCATTGGTATATTTAATTATACAGTCTAAAAATATTCATTGTTGGAAATTTGTACCTTTACATAATCAATCCTGGTTCTTATTTTTCCCTATCCATCTTCCCTCCCTTCAACCCCTCCCTCCTTTCCTCCCTATCTACGACTTTGTTTACCTTATTTTTCATTTTCTCATATTAATTCCATTCTTTTCTTTCCTGTCCCCTACTCCTCCCATTTCCCCTTCTTCTTTGTTCCTTTTCTTCCTATTTCACATATGAAGAATATATAAAAATTTGAAACACCCCAATTACAATCCTTTAAATAGAAAATGCATTTCCCTTACACCTTTATCCCTTTTCTTCCTATTTCACATTGCCAACTATCTCATTAGGATCTTATGTACCATTATAGTTTTTCACACTAGAGAAACTATTTGGTATTTATACATGTGTAACTTATTTCACTTAGGCGTATATCCTCAATATGTGTCCATTTACCTACAAATGGGGAAATGGGAAGGGTAGGGGAAAGGTAATAAGGGAAAAGGAAAAAAATGAGAAAATGAAAAAGTGGAAATAAAGTATTTGTAAATAGAGAAGGGAGGAGAGGGGTGAAGGGAGGGCAGGGATAAGGGGAAAAAATGAGAACCAAGACCTGTCAGGTAAAGGTACAAGATCCCAATGATGAATGTAACTATACTGTATACCTAAAATGTACCAGTAAACTCAATGAGAAAAAAATTGAAAGTGCAATTAAAAATTTACCAACAAAGAAAAGCCCCGGTTGGATGGCTTCATGGCTGAATTCCACAAGACATTTAAAGAAGAACTATTACCCCTACTATTCAAACTTTTTAATGAAATTGAAAGGGAAGCAATACTTCCAAATCCATTCCTGGAAGCTAGTGTTACATTTATTCTAAAACCAGGGAAAGGCCCAACCAAAAAAGAGAACTACAAGCTAATCTCCCTAATGAACATAAATGCAAAAATCCTCAGTAAGATCCTGGCAAACAAAATACTGAGGATCATCAAGAAGACCATACACCCTGACCAAGTCGGATTTATCCAAGAGATGCAAGGATAATTCAACATATATAAATCAATAAATGTAATAACCTATATTAACAGTCAAGGACAAAAAAAACCATATGATTAGCTCATAAGATCCAGAAAAAGCATTTGACAAAATTCAGCACCCATTAATGATAAACGCCCTTTAGAAAATTGGAATAGATGGTCTTTATCTCAACTTGATAAAGGCTGTATATGAAAAACCAACAGCCAACATAATACTAAATGGTCAAAAACTGAAAACCTTCATGGTAAAATCAGAATAAGACAAGGATGTCCATTGTCACGACTTCTGTTCAATATAGTTTTGGAAACATTAGCCACAGCAACTAGACCTGAGAAAGAAATAAAAGCAATAAAGATAGGAAAGGAAGAAGTTAAACTGTCATTATTTGCTGATGATAAGATACCGTACATAGAAGACCCAAAAAACTCCTCCAAAAGACTTTTAGACTTAATTGACAGATTCAGTAAAGTTGCTGAATACAAGGTAAACACTACAAAAAAAAAAAAAAAAAAAAAAAAATCAGTAGCCCTCTTGTACACAAATAACAGACTAGCTGAGAGTGAAATTAGGGATACAATCCCTTTCACAATAGCGTCCCCCAAAAATAAACTATGTAGGAATCAATCTAACAATGAAAAAAAAGACCTCTACATTAAGAACTACAGCACTCAGAAAGAGAGAGAGAGAGAGAGAGAGAGAGAGAGAGAGAGAGAGATTGAAGGGATATAAGAAAATGGAGCGACATCCCTTGTTCCTGGCTGGGTAGAAAGAATCAATATAGGGAAAATGTCCATAATTCCAAAACTACTATACAGATTCAACACAGTGCCTACTTAAGTCCCAATAGTATATTTCACAGAACTAGAGAAGAAAAAAATCCTTCAGGTTCTCCGGTGAATTTCTGCCGGGATCTCTTCCTCCTGCTTTTTTCACTGCAGGGCAAACCCATGACAGCCTGCATATTGTCCTTCCACAAGTCTTTTGTCTACTGCAACGCTGGAAAACTCTGACCAGGACATCACTCTGTCTCTACTTCAGTCCTTTTTAGGGTTAGTCTGGAGCCTCCTCACCTTGCTTTTGTCCCTCACTGGCCATAATTATCTCTCTGAAGACTATCATGAAAACCATAAGAAGTGAATCTAAGTTCAGTAGCATGTGAGAAAATGTTTTCATAAATCGTTGAAAGCAATTTTTATATTTCTTCTTCACTTCATCTCTTCCCCTCTTCTATGACGTGCTTCCTAATTTAAGATTGTGCTTTTGATGAAAAAAGGTCATAACTTAATAATGGATAAGAACGGATTGCCCTGCAACCCTTAACTCCAGCTCATACCCTCTCCCTCTCTCTGTTTGAAACAGGCTTAACTCTGCAGAGACACAGTGTGGTGATTTGTAGTTTTTCTAAAAATCAGGAAAAAGCTATTAAAACAAGAGGAAAAGAAGAGGACTGGAATTGGTTTAAAACTAAGGTGATAAAAGGAACAAGGGACTGAGAGGAAAATATAGACTGAAAATAGTTTTAATTACTCATGTTATTAATAACTATCGCTGAGATGGATACATGTGAATACCAAGTTGTACAATTATTGTACATATATTGTTTCATTTCATTTTCGAAAAAATATTTTAAAGCCTGGTCAAATTCCCATCTATTTTCCAAAATTCTTATGTATTTCTGTTTAATAGAATGCCAATTTTGCATTAAAGTAATTCCACTAATCACATGTAATATACTTTAAAATTATCTCATATTTTTTAAAGTTAACAAAGATTTTATTTGCTATTATGTTTTTGTTTTATGTGGTTTTTGTTAATTTTGTTTTTGGAGTAACAGTTTCATAAACTTATTTAAATAGATCATCCTGCTATTTCAGGAACTATGACTTCTTTTGTATATATTTTGACCTTCATAATAAGTCAATCAAAAATGTGCATGTAAATGCTCTAAATTATATGTCCTTGTCTTTTCTCATTTTGAAATGCAAAAATTTCAGTAAATTATAAATGAAAAAATATATGTGCAAAAGAAGAGGAGAATAAAAATAATTTTATATAAAATTGGTTTATGAATGGTTCTATTAGTAAACATTTTAGTGACTTACCCTCAACAGTTATTTCCACCAGCTATGAGAAGGTGTAAGTAGACAAACATTACAAAAGCGACCTCTTTCCTTTTATAATGTGCAGCATAAATAAACCTGTGTGGCATCACCCAAGCCAAACTGAGGTACACATGGTACAGAAAATGTCTACGGAAGTGAAAGGGACTCAAAGAGTAACAAATGTGAGGTAATTTAGTCAGATGGATGATTTCTGAAATACTGACCAGTGTTTCTTTTTTTTCTTTTATTATATATAAACTGGGGGGAGAGTACGGGGAATCCAACTCGAGACCTTGCACTTGCAAGGCAAATGGCAGAACCACTGAGCTCAATCCCTGGCCCGGCCAGTGCTTCTTTTATTTGCCTCTGTAGATGTCGCACAAACATCACTTATTTTTCCTTTACACACAGCATATTTAATGAAAGTTTGCAATTCTCATAACTTTAGACAGGATATACATATCACATTCCTAATATTTTCAATCAAGGTAAATTTCTAATTCTTATGTGGAAAAATACTACAAGAAACTTATCTCCCTAAAATATATCATAATTGCTATCATGTTTCAAGCTGAGGATTTCACCTCCAGCACCTTGTGAAAAAAAGTTCTAGGGTTATTTCTCACCTGCTCATCCCTCAAAGGAGAATTGTCTGAATGATCCTTTTCTTTTTCTTTTGATCCATTTCACTTTAACCATTTACTGTAGGGCTGGGGATTTAGCTCAGTGGTTCCGGCACCTGCCTCACAAGCATAAGGATCTGAGTTCGATCCCTGGTACCAAAACAAATCACAACAGCATTTACTATTGCATTCCTTGCAGACAAATATCTCATTTTCTTAGCAGCTGGGATATAACCAGAATAGTTCGAGCATTTTTATAATGTCAACAATAAAATAAAATACTATGGTTTCACTGCTACATTTTAAAAATGACAACTTTTTTTTTGAGAATGAGGATTGATGATGTCAATCAGGGAATGAAGAAAAGCAAATCAGTAGGATTCTCAGACATTAACTGACTCATCGTGTAGATTAGCATCATAATTCTGTTATGGACATTTTGGAAGAGTCAAAATTACTACCAAAGAGAGGGTGCCTAGGGCAGGATATGACAAAAGAAAGAAACTACTTCAATTGTGACAAGAGCAGCAGGTGCCAAGGAAGAAAACCAAATTATTCCTAACATAAGGAAGATATAGTAGAAATAAATGAGCCATAAGAAAATAAGAGCTACTTAGAGTAAATTACTCAAAGACCTTAAAGCCATCATAACAAGCCAACATAATACAGAGAAGGCAGTTTTGCAATAAATCTCCTCTATTAATTTTATTGCAAGTCAATTGTAAATCTTTTGTTAAGTTCCTTAGGATAAAAGTTATGTTTAGGAAATATTTTAATTCATTATCTTCCATACTAGTACAAAGTAACTTTGATGGATAGAAATGTAGAAGAGAAAAGAGTAAGCAACCTTTTCAAATGACCATGGACCTTTCAGAATTATTTATAAGAACAGCTAAAGGTATTATTAGTAAGCAATGAATGCCTTTTTAATCCTCTTATATTTGTTCCTCTATTTTTCTATTTTTGCTACGCTGGGATTTCCAGGATACTTGTACACTATATGGACTCTTTTACCCATTGTAAGCTCCCATGCTCTCCCTGTGTGACTTTCTGTCTCCTTAAAATCTTTACAGTACTGCTCAGATAGTTTCATGTTATATCTCCACACCCCAAAAGGCATTTAGTTATACTGGAAAGGGGTTCAAATAAGTTCTAGGCTTCAACTATATATTAGGAGGAAACAAATAATGAAAACAAGACCACAATGGTGCAACCAGGTATGTGAGAGGATAATAAAAGAAGCACAGTGGCTAGAAAGGCAGCAAAGGCTGATAAGCAATGTCAAAAACTCTAACAGGTTCAATAGATAAGGACTAAGAATTTGTCACAGTTTTGACAGCTATTTAGTTCAGCTAATATAAGTTCCCATTTACCAGCTCCATTTTCTATGACGTAGACAAAATGTCAGCATCCTTCTGAAGTCTTCCCTATAGCCATAATATTTACTTAAATTCAATCTTCTGCAGGAGGGGGAGCGAGCGAGAGATTTTAGAAATCAACAGCTTATGTACATTTTTGTTTTGATTAAACAATCACATTTCTCCTAAATCATATTACTCCTAAATCACAGCAAATGTCTGGCCTATTTTAGGTGTCCAGTAAACAAAATTTTAAGTGAAAGGAGAAAGAGATAAAAATAAAAAAGGAGAAGATAAAGGGAGAGAGGAAGAAATAGAAGGCAGGGAGAGAAAAGAGTTTCTAGCCAGAAACATTTTCCTATAGCCCATTAATTTTTCACTAGGCTATTGATAGGTGACTGGTTAGTATATAGAATTAATTGGAGTAAGACAATAAAGCTAAATAATGTTTTATCATGTTATATTTTCACCCAAGAATAGATGATTTTGAACAAGGATATTTTAGATATAATTTTTCAACATAAAAGGTTAAATCCAATATCTTGCAGTATTTTAGTGACCTAGAAAGTCACTTTACCTAAACTAAAACGAATGTACATTCAGCACAGTTTCCTCTATTGTTTACTTTTATATGCAGGATCAACAGCCCAAGAAAAGTACACTGAAGCCTGCTACCCACAAACTGTTCCGGTGGAATGTTACAATTTTTGTAGGAAAACATATAATACAAGCAGGATAAAGGTAGAAAGTGGTAAAAAGTTACGATGTTTTCAGGATGTGCTATATCATGGTGCATCGAAGGAAAAGAAATTAGTGCAAAATGAAACATAGGCTTAGATCATATTAAAGATCTCTCCTGCTCTCTCCAGGACAGTGAATATCATCACATAATCCAATGATTACAGCTGTGTCTCGTCCTATTTACCAACTGTACCTCATGGCCATTATGTAATCATCTCTGTTGGGAATAGCTAAGATAATGTAAGCATTGGTGCTATTAATTAATACAATTCTCTGTATCTGTTTGTGTTTGTCAAACTCACCATATGAAAATGTAGTCTTTTTTTTCTTTTACTTCACAGATTGAAATATCTAATCTAGAATTTGGAAAGTCAATTGATAGCAATAAACATTTATAATGAGAAGGTATATCCTAGAATGGAAAAGAAAAGATAGGGCTATGTAACAATTTAATTTGAGGAGATATAAAGAGTCAAAAAGCAGAGTGAAATTTAGGAATTGAATGTATTATAGTAGATTTCCATTCAAGAAATATTTGACAAAGCCACTTTGTGTTAATCATCTAGATCCTTGTGGTAGTAAAAATGTTGTTTGTTTCAAAAAGTCTATTGTTTCCCTCATGCCTCTGAAACAAGGATCTTTAATTTTTTCTCATCTCTATTTTTTTCCGAGGAGCAAAAATGCTAAGATATAGACAGTGAACTACATGGACCACTGAGCCCGCAAGTTTCTACTTTCTAATAGAGATAAAATATTTTATAAGAAATTTCAGGTAATAAGAGAATAGTGATATGAAAAAAATTATGAACGTAAATTAATTCATGAATCATGACAATTGAAAGCCATGAGCAATCCAAAGCAACAATGATAATAAAGTATGGTACTGAAAATGCAGTTGTTAAAGGGTGGCCACAGAAATATGAAAGACAGAAATTAGTTTTCAGAAAACTCTTCTGACATCTCGACTATTAATAATCATATTTTAATAATTCCAATAAATCAGAAAGGTCTGTAGCAAATATCCTTTAACCATAAATAATTATATGATAATAATAGTAACATGTCCACCATCAAGAGTGCAATATAGTATCTCATTTATTCGTGATAAGATCTCTAAGAATTGAATCTGATTTTCTTTTCATTTTTCAGAAAAGGAAATTAAGGCCATGAAAACATTAAATAGCTTTCCAGGGTCACATGTATTCAAAATGAAAATCTGACTCATGGCAAACTTTTCACCATTGCTGTAATTTTGCATCTTGTATCTACCTGAACCAAGGCATTTTTGTTGTTTGTTTGTTTTCAATTGGTTTATAAGTCAAATAAGGCTGAGCAGAAGGATCCTTGTAGCTGCAGAGCCTGTTAGGAGAAACACTGCTTTAAAATTTCATTGGTACTCTATCTACTAATATCTAAAAAACATTGTTTCCAAGTTTTAGCTATTACAAACTGTGCTACTATAAACATGGGTGCACATATCACTGTGTGCTGCAGAGCCTGTTAGGAGAAACACTGCTTTAAAATTTCATTGGTACTCTATCTACTAATATCTAAAAAACATTGTTTCCAAGTTTTAGCTATTACAAACTGTGCTACTATAAACATGGGTGCACATATATCACTGTGGTATGATTCTTTTCATTCTTTTGGAAAGATACCCAGCAGAGGGGTGGATGGGTCAAATGGGACCTCTAGTTCTAGTTCTTTGAGGTGTCTCCATATTGATTTTCACAATGGTTGCACCAGTCTGCACTCTCACCAACAATGGAGAAGGGTTCCTTTCTTCCCACAGCCCCACTAGCATTTGCTATTGGTTAATTTCTTGATAGCAGCCATTCTTTGTAGGGTGAGGTGGAATCTCAGTGTTGTTTTCATCTACATCTCTTGAATGACCAGTGATGTTGAACATTTGTTCATATATTTATTTGCTGCTTTTACTTCTTTGAAAAAATGTCTCTTCATTTCAGATGCCCCTTTTTGAAATGGGTCTTTGTATTTGGGGGTCTGGTTTCCTTTAATTCTTTGTATATTCTAGATAGTAGTCCTTTGAGGAGTTGCTGGTAAAAAAATTTTTCCCACACTGAAGGCTGCCTCTTAGCTCTGTTGGTGGTTTCTCTTGTACTACAAAAACTTTTTAATTCAATGAGATCCCAGCTGTTGATTCTTTGTGCAAGTTCTTGTGCTGCTGAGGATTTGTTCATAAAGTCTTTTCCTATGCCAATATCTTCCAGAGTTCTACCTAATTTATTTTCCAGTAAGTTTAGTGTTTCTGTTTTAGTATTTAGATCTATATAATCCACTTGGATTTTAGTTTAGTGCATAGTGAAAGACAGGGATCTAGTTATAATCTAGTTGAAATCCCGTTTTTCCAACACCATTTTTTCAAAAGAGGCTATCTTTTCTCCAGTGAGGACAGAAGGCTCCTTTGTCAAAGATGTGGTAGCTGAGTATGCCTGGTGTTGTTTCTACACCTTCTAATCTATTCCATTGATCCTTGGGTACATTTCTTTACCAGTACTATGCTGTTTTTATCACACTGGATTTGTAGTACAATTTCAAGTTGGGAAGTAGAATACCCACTGCCATGTCTCTGTTGCCTAGAATGGCTTTTGCTAATCTACATGTCTTCTGGTTCCAAATGAATTTTTGGATTGTTTTTCTCAAGTTCTGTGAAATATACTGTTGAGGTTTCCATCGGGAGTTAATTGGGATTAAATATGCACAGAAGTTTTGAAAGTATGGCCCAAATGCCCATCAACTGGAGACTGGATTAAAAAGATGTGGCTTTTCTATAGAATGGAGTACTACTCAGCCATAAAGAATGAGAAACTAGAGACATTTATAGCTAAATGGATTCACATTGAGGCCATATTCTTAAGTGAAATAAATAGAACACACTTGAGTAAATACTGAATAGTTTATCTGGTGTGAAAAACTAAAAGTGTAAAGAAGGTTCCAATGGTCTGATTGATAGTGTGACACAGGAAGAAAATGGCTAAAGGGGAGATGAGATGGGGAGGGGAAAGGAAAGAAGGGAAAAGAAATAATGTGAAAAAAGGGAAACAAATTCTTTGCAAACAGGGAAGGGTGAAGGAGGTGAAAGGAGGTCAGGGGTACGGGGAAAAATAAGAACCAAGACATATCATGTAAAGGTACAAGATCCCAATGATAAATGTAACTGTATTGTTTGCTTTAAATGTAGCAATACACTTAACAGGTTAAAAAAATAGAAATCATTATTCACTGGCTCTGAATTTTTATCCTCAAATTCCTTCTTTTGCCACTGAGGGAATCCTCATTGAGCTATATCTGTCAAATAGTTATTGTTGCTTCATTTGTCTCAAAACACAGTAATACAAGTTCTTGGTGATGTGTATGAAACTTTCAAATGCATAGTTTTTATGTTATTTTCTACAAACTGGAACTAGGCCAAAAAATATTTTAATCACCATTTTACTGTTATTTCTTCAACTTCCTGAAACTGAAATGGTAGAACCCATCCAGAAGAATAAATGGAGACATTTTTATATCTACATGATAATTACTTTGGTAATTTCCAGTAGGAAACAGAGAAACTATTTATTGTTTTCTAGAATTTAAACATTTAAAAGGAAACTATTGCTATATTTATCATCCTTTACAGGAAATGCAAAGCTCTTTAAAACAGATACTGTACTACTGATAGGTTCATAAAAGACACTGCAAATTTAATAAGCTGCCGATTCCTATTTACTATTCATGAAGATGGGAATTGGTTTGCTTTTCCTTTTACATTTTGTAACTGGAATTTCAAGAGAGCGAAGAAAAAGCAATGTGAATTTCATGTTTTAAGACATTATAACTTTAAATTAGTTTTTCATCCCTTTTTTTTTAGCATTGTCTTCATAAAGATCAACATTCTAGATGTCTAGGAAAATTACCATGTCTGCAGTTGACTTAAAGAATTGTGTACAGTATATATAACTATGGTTGTACATGATGAAAATAATAGTTGTATTTGGATATATAAATAAGACACACTTGTAAACACTGAATAGTTTCTCTGGTGTGAAAAACTAAAAATAAGGATTAAAATGTATAAATGACATTGTGAGATAGGAAGAATATGTCTAAAGGAGTAGGGAAAGTGGGAGGGGTAGAGGAAAAGAAAGAAGGAAAAATAAGGAAACAGTCTTTTTAAATAGAGAGGGGTGGAGGAGGAGAAGGGAGGCCAGGGGAGTGGGGAAAAAATAAGAACCAAGATACATCATGTAAAGGTACAAGGTCCCAATGATGAATGTAACTGTATTGTATACCAAAAATGTATCAATAAACTTAATGAAAAAATATATATCTGCTTATCTCTGGCTTTATATATACTTGATCTTTACAGAAATTATATGAAATATGTGTGTTTGTGTGTATAACCTTTTCCCGGCAAACAGGTGAAAAATGAGTCCACTTACACATACTAAATTTTTGAAATTAATCTCATGGATTTCGATTAGCCTTTCGATGTTTCACCTTCCTGGTTTTTCTGCTAACTTTGGAACTAGGAAATTTCAGGAATTTGTAGAGAAAAATTTGAATACAGTACGTCAGTAAGCTATTGCTGCCAATGCAGTCCTTTTCTAAATATTTTATCACACAGCAATTTATTTCCTGATTAATGTTTCCTTTTGCATGCATTCTGACAGTTTTATCAGCAGTATCCCAGAACCTCTTTGACTGACACTCCTTCTTTCTCTTGTTCATATCATATATTCTTTATTGTTTATGTATAAAACCCGACAGAGACTTTTTATAATATGTTTTCTTCAAATTTATTTTCTTAGATTTTTCCAAGTTTAAAAATTCAAATTCATTAGAGCAATGATGATATTCTTTATGAGATGATGGCACAAAAAATAAATTAGTTGTCACTTTCAATTTCCCTAAAATGATTGATTAAATTATTAATGTTAAAAATGATAGCTATGAAGTACAATTTTTAAAATTTATAGTCCTAGCTTTTAATACTACAATAATTCTTAAGTTTAATACTTTACTATACTTTATTACTTTATTATAGTTTGGGCATACAGTTTGATGTAAAAAGCTGAAAATAAATAAGGAATATATTCATCAACATGGCCAAACTGATATTAATGTGTACATATTTAGCAATTTTTAAATATATGTGAGTATATGTCATTAAAGACAATTTTGATGGAAAGAACAACACAATTCAAGAGCCTTTTAAATTTACAAATGGAAGTCAGTGGAATGGGCGCAACTACATCATGATTTCTTTTTATTTTAATGGGTGATATACATGGCTGAATCCACAGCACATGTTCTGAAAATTCACCCCTTCCTGGTGGAACAAAAGAGGCACTGTGTAATTACCACAATTATAACCTCTTTAAGCTAATTATTTCCATTTTGTTTATGAGGCAGTTTTATGGACTGGACTGCTTTAGGGAAAGAGATCTTCTGCAAAATGGATTTAAAAATCACAGCAGGTACTGTTGTGAGGGGAGGGGGCTACTTGGTAGGTGGTAAAAAATTAAGGATCTTCACTGGAGAAATATTTATTTTGACTGCTTCAGGGTATTTGTGACTTTATTTCCATTTGGAAAAATGAATTTAAGAGAATTATTTCAATCACCAGTAAGGAGGAGGTCAGGTCATAGAGTCATGGAATTTGAGACATGCATAGAAAACTTTCCGGTCATTTATTCACAGATTAAGAATGCTTTTAAAAATTCTCAAAGTCACACAGTCTACAAGAATATCTGCCACCCCCAGCATTTTTACCCGTTTTGTGATCTTCAATGTTCGTTCTACAGCAAAATAACAGCCTTACTAGATATGTTTTGTTCATGAAATAATGATTAAAAGTGAAAATAAATGTTAAACTAGCAACCCCCAGCTTTGGTGAAACAGTACTCATGCCAAAGAGAATAGATTTTGCAGCTCCCTGTAGTTATTGGCAGTGACTGCATCAAACTAGATGAGCTAAGGTTAAGTGAGATTGCATTTGGAGACATCTATTTTAGATGCGAACTGCCCTTCTAAAATGAGTGCATAGTAGGAAGGCTTTTCTACGAAGCAACAGTGACACAAACCTCTTGATCAATGAGTAATCACACTTTCTAATAATAAGAACTTCTCACTATCACCGCCAAAGAAGCGCACACACACACACACACACACACACACACAAACACAGGCACACACTGTTTAGGTACAATGAGTTGGTTTATGGCCAGCTTTTCAAAGCCCCAGCATCTGTACCCAAAGATAACTATTTCACCCCTCTGAAAAAAATGCTGCAAGGACCAATGATAGATCAATGATTAAAAAGATCAATATAAAGTGTTCCCATAATATAAAGAAATATGTCATAGATCGGAGCCATTATTAGAGAGGCTGACACTTCAATACCACCTATCCATGGTATCGATAGATAGCTCCTGGCAGCGTGCATTCAGTCATTTCCATTTTGGGTAACCCCCTGTGCCTTCTTTCATGATGGAGAATGGGTGAAGGAAACCTTAACATCAAAGGAGAATAAAATATCTTTGTATTAAAGAAAACAATCGTTTTATCACAGAGGTAATAGGCATATTTTCTCTTATCCAATTGATAATCAGACAGCTTTTCTGACACATCCGGAGGTGGCCTCACGCATCTCTCCTGTGAAATAGTACATCTGTCTCAGTCCATTTTCTGCCGTACCAGAATATCTAGGACTGGGTAATTTATAATGAATGCAAATCTATTTGACTCAGGGTTCTGGAGCCTAGGAAGTCTCATCTGGAAAGAGGTTGTATGCTCCAGAGCAAGACAATGCCAAACTCACTCTTTTAAGAAACTTCTCTTGGTGCACCTGACCCACTCCAGTGATGACCACATGATCCATCAACAAAGGCAGTACCCTGGTGACCTGTTCTCCTCTCGGTAGGCCCCATCTCCTGGCACAGTTGCCTGGAACAAGAAGATTGAAGGACAAGTGGCCCAGAGCAAGAGAGGGCTGACCTCTCTTTTAAAATACCCTACTCTTGTGATAAATGACCCTTTCCTGAGACGATACAATCCATCCAAGACAGAGCAATTGCTATAATTTAATCACCTCTTATTAGCCTTCACCTCCCATCACCCCTGCATTCACGTTAAAGTTGGCAACACATAAACTTTGGAGGATGCATTTAAAATATAATAGCTTTTCTTAAAGGTTTTGAAAAGCTTCCTAAAAGCAATGCCCAACAATTTTTTGCTGCTTCTTCAAAATTCCTTCTGGTTGAGAGGAAGTGTGAATTTTCTTTCCTGTAGAATTTGTCATCACTCTTGAATAAGTGAAAAATCTTACTGAGAGGCGTGTGGACAAGAGTTCAAATTGCTCATCTCTTCTCTCTTTCTTTTTTTCTTATTCTCGCTCTCTTTCTTTTGAGACCTGATGGCATTGAGAAAATTCCATTTCTCATTTATTTTTTATTCTAATCTAAAGTAATGCTGTAGACATAGGTGAAAATCTTTTAATATCCCCGCAGGAAGTGTTTACATTTCTGAAAAAAATGCTGTACTTCACAAAGCTTATTTAGTTTCTGTTTAATTTGTACAGGGATAAAACAAGTTTCAGAAGTGTTACTGTGACAATTATATGAACATCTAGAAAACAAAGTAAGATTCTAAGCTACCTCAGAAGGGAATAAGGATTTTATATTGAATTTGTGTGAAGAAATCTACCTTCTTAACTAGGATTGCCACATGATTGTCAAACTAAGAAAGAGAAGAAATTTTCATTAAAATCAAAATAGAAACCATTTGCTTCTTCAGAAAATAGATAACTGATGTGTTCTAGTCCTTCAAAATGTTCCCCCAAGTTCCCAAAGAATTCATTTTGTGAGGAGGATTGTTTGGTGATTCTGTTAAGCCCTAGAATATGGTATGGAAATTATAGAATCTTTTTTCAAAGGGCTTATAAAGCAGCTTGGGAGAACATGGTAGTGCTTGTGCAAAAAGCATGTACTAATTAGAAACATTTCTGGGTCCTTCCCTAATGTGTAACTAGGATTATTCCAAAAATCTGGAAACTGACAGAGGTAAGGCTAGGATTCTAAGTGACTTTTAATACGATGGAACATATTAGTTTTTTTGCTGTGCATAAGGAAACTAAATATAAAAGTAGTTATTGTTGACAGTGATAATTTTCACGTTTTATATAGATTTGTATATACAGATTTATGTAGATTTGTTACTCACACCAGCCCATGACAGACATTATAATGTATCTATTTCCAAAACTATGTAAATGGGCTAAAGGAAGATGGTGAAGCACTCAAATCAGGGCATCTAATTTGTACTCACTGCATTTTCCCTTGAAATATACTAACTAGCCTGCTGGTTTACCACTTTTTACGTGGATGAATGTGTGACGTAGGGCAAACCAAGGTCCCCTTCAGTCTTAGTAGTGAACACTGTGAAATGTTTAAGTAGGTGTCCCCATATTTCCTGATAATTCTGGGACCCACACACTGTTATGATTACCTCCAGCCCTGAGTTTCTGCTTCCTCTCATCTCACGGTCCCACTTGTCTGTCAACTAGATCGGGGTTTAACTCGTTGGTCTGACAAGGAATGGCCATCTCTGTATATAGCAGTCTTCCAAAATAGTTCGGGTACTTGAAATTTTAAAATTGGATCATGGATATTAGCAATCACTTTTTAACTGCCAATTCTTTTTTAGATCAATTTTATTGCTACATTTAGGATATACAATATAATGACATTCATCCTTGGAAATTTGTACCTTTGCATAATCCATATTGGCTCTTATTGTTTCCCCTTTCTCCTTCGCCCCTCCAATCCCTCCACCCCTCCCTATCTACAAAGACTCTGTTTCCATTTTTTTCTTTTTTTCATACTAATTCCATTCCCTTCCTTCTTTTCCCCTACCCCTCCCACTTCCCCTTCCCCTTTGGACCTTTTCTTCCTGTTTCACATTATCTATTATATGTTTTAGACCTTATTTACACTTTCAGTTACTCACACTAGAGAAACTATTTGGTATTTACACGTGTGTCCTATTTATTTCACTCGAGTATCACCTCCATGTGTATCCATTTAGCTATAAATGTCTCCAGTTTCTCACTTCTTTATGGCTGAGTAGTACTCTGTTTTATAAAAAAAACAAAACAAAGCAGCATGTTACTGACAAAAAACAGACCTGAGGACCAGTGGAACAGATAAGAAGGTGCAGAAACAACTCCAGACACACTCAGCCAGCTTATCTTCAACAAAGGAGCCAACCCCCTTACTACAAGATAGCCTCTTTAATAAATAATACTGGAAGAAACTGGTTTTCAACTTGCCAAAGATTAAAACTAGACCTATATTTCTCATCATGCACTAAACTAAAATCAAAATGGATTAAAAATCTAAATATAAAAACAGAAACACCAAGCTGCCTGGAAAAGGGGTTAGGTAGAACTATTAAAGACATTGGTGTAGGAAAAGATCTTAAGAACAAAACCTCAGTTGCCTGTGAACTAAAGCAAAAAATCAATAAGAGGAATGTCTTCTTATCAAAAAGCTTCTTCACAGCAAGAGAAACCACCAACAGTGTGAAGAGGCAACCCACAATGTGGGAAAATTTTTCACCAGCTGTTCCTCAGACAACAGTTTACTCTCTAGAATATATAAAGAACTTAAAAAAAATTCCCAAATTTAAAAACCCAATTCAAAAAATGAGCATCTGAATTGAACAGACATTTCTCAGACAAAGATGTAAAAATAGAAGATAAACATATGAAAAAAATGTTCAGTATCACTGGTCATTCGAGAGATGCAGATGAAAACAACATTGAGATTTCACCTCACCCCACAAAGAATGGCGGCTATTATGAAATCAACCAATAACAAATGCTGACGGGGCTGTGGAGGAAGAGGAACCCTTCTTCATCGTTGGTGGGAGTGCAGACGGGTGCAAACACTGTGGAAATCAGTATGGAGATACCCAAAGAACTAGGACTGGAAGTCCCATTTGATCCATCTATTCTCCTGTTGGGTATCCTCTCCAAAGAATTAAAAGAATCATGCCACAGTGATATATGCACACCCATGCTCATAGCAGCACAATTTGTGATAGCTAAAACTTGGAAGCAACCCAACTGCCCATCAATGGGAGACTGGATAATTGCCAATTCTTAATGATCATTTTCTTATGCAGAATTAAGGGTCCACGATTTGTGGCTCCTTCTCAGGAGACTTTTCTGTCTTCTTCCTCTCACTCATTTCCTCCTCTTTTACTATGTATCTGAATATATCTACCTTTATATATTATTGTCTTTTAAAAACCTTTGACTCTATACTTTCTATCTCTTCTAATCAGTAAGTTTGCTAAGCAAAAGTGGTTCCTTCCATAATAAAAGTAGAAATAGTCACAAGAGCAAGGCCCTGAGTTCAATCCCCGCTACCATAAAAAAAAGTAGGAATAGTTCCGTCTAGTTCACATTTACCTATCTTCTGTGCTTGAATCATAGAAAATGTAAAGAGATACAACCAGATATAGTGGTGTGCACCTGTAATTCCAGCTGCTCAGGTAGCTGAGGCAGAAGGATTGCAAATACAAGGCAGGCTTGGGTAACTATGTGAGCCCATGTATTAAAAAACAAAACCAAACAAAACTAGGATGTAGAGCACTTGTCTAAGATTTTCAAGGACCTACGTTCAATCTTCAGTACCACAGAAAACAAAAACAAAATCAACCTAGCTACTGAAGAGGCTTTTACTTTTTGGCAAAGATACTTATTTATCATTAACAGCAAAGTGCTTTTTAGATGAATTAATGGTTTAAAATAATCTGTAGATTTTCTTTTCCTTTTCCTTCTATTTTAACTTCACCCTCAGGTCTGCTATTTGAGGCTACTGCATTCACTGACTGATTATTTTTCTTTTCGAAATTTCAAATAAGGTGTTACTACTGATGTTCCTAGATAAAATTTTCACAGTGTCTCTGGGATGCTCCATGCCTTAATATCTAGATTCACCTTGTTTTTTTTTTTTTTTTTTTTTTTTTTTT
>NW_022900940.1:10349528-10377850 GCF_012274545.1 Fukomys damarensis
AAATTCCAACACTATATTTCACAGAACTAGAAAAAAGAATCCAAAAATTCATTTGGAACCACAAGAGACCTAGAATAGCAAAAGCCATTATAGGCAACAGTCACATGGCACCAGGTGTAACAATTCCCAATTTGAAACTATACTACAAAGCCACTGTGATAAAAACAGCATGGTACTGGCAAAGAAATAGGCCTGAGGATCAGTGGAACAGACTGGAAGACACAAAAACAAATGCAGATGTACTCAGCTACCTCATCTTTGACAAAGGAGCAGACCATCCTCAGTGGAGGAAAGATAGCCTCTTTAATAAATGGTGTTGGAAAAACTGGATGTCAACCTGCCACAGATTAAAATTAGACCCTTATCTTTCACCATGCACTAAATTAAAATCCAAATGGATTAAAGATCTAAATATTAAAACAGATTCACCATGTTTTGATTTGTTTCCTAACTTTTCCTTAACTCCCTAGAATGCACTTTTCTTCATTTCTCTTTGCCCTTCTTTCTCAAAAAAATTAACAACATTGTCCAGGAACCTCACAATAATAAACTTGATTGATATAGCACACACACAACAACAACAACAACAACAACAACAACAAAACAAATGGTCCAATTGGCTTTTTGTTTAACATGATCTGTGACTCACAGACAGTGTGAAAATACTCTTTGTTAAGAAATAGCTGACAACTGTGTCAGCATTTAAATTCATGAACTATTTAGAGTAGTAGTTCCCCTTTCAGGATTGAGCCTATGCATGCATATGCACAATTAGGCAAAGTTAAAAGTAGTGATGTAGTTTAGGAATTAGTTCAAGTCATGAGATCCTGGCTATCATTTACATGTCTAGAATGAGACCTGTGAACCTGGTATACAGTGCATCCACAAAATGATTACTTTCCTTCCTTCAATTCTATTCTTTCTGGTTCTTCTTGGTATAATATTTAAAATAAGCTACTTGAATTAACATCCTTGTCTCAGGATCTGATTCAGAAAATACTTGTAATAAGATAATTTTTAAAGGAAAAAATGAATTTTACACAGTTTTTCAAATTATAACAAATGATAATAAATTAAATAGAATATTTATTAGAAAATGATGGTGGTGTTAATGATGATCTTTTTTCCCTTCCTTTTGGTGCATGGTCAGAAAAGCTCTCTCTGGGTTGGTGAGACCCGTTAAGACCTATGGGAAAGAAAGAAGTAGCATTGGATGAGAAGAAGCAAAAACATTACAGGAAGCAGAAACAGCAAATATAAAAGTAGTTAAACTACTGATGAGCTCAGCATCATTGAGCAACTAAATGGTTTTGAGTGATCATAGCAGGAGGGCACAATCTAATGTGGACAATCCAAGAGGCAGGTAACTGATATGGAAAGAAGAAAGATGTGCTCATTTTCTCAGTGTGGACAATGCTCTACACAGTATTTTGATATTTAATAATACTTTCAAATTATCTATTATATCTTAGTTCTTATATGCACTTTCAGTTTCTCACACTATAGAAACTATTTGGTATTTACCCATATGTGTCCTACTTATTTCACTTAAGAGTATCGCCTCCATGTGGATCTATTTAGCTATACATGTTTCTAGTTTCTCATTCTTTATGGTTGAGTAATATTCCATTTTATAGAAAAACCACAAAGTAGCTGAACATCCTCACTGGAGGAAAGATAGTCTCTTTAATAAATGATACTGTGGTATAATTTTTAAAATTCTTTTGGGAAAAAATGCAGAAGGGTAATAGGTGGGTCAAATGGGACTTATAATCCTAGTTGTTTAAAGTACTTCCATGTTGATTTCCATGGTGGTTGCACCATCAATAATGAAGAAGTGTTTCTTTGTTTCCACACACCACAAGCATATTTTTCTTTTTGATTTTTTTTTTTTTTTTTTTTTTTTTTTGTATCAGGGATTAAACTCAGGTCCTTCTGCTTACAAGGCAGGCCACTGAACCACTGAGCTAAATCCCCGTCCCCTCATTGATTTCTTGATAGCAGCCATTCTTTCTTTCTGGAATCTCACTGTTATTTGCATCTGTGTCTCTTGAATGACCAGTGATGATAAACATTTTTTTCACATATTTATTTGCTACTTTCACTTCTTTGTCTGAGAAATGTGTTTTCATTTCCTACCCAACAACAAGGGATATCTTTCCATTTTCTTATAGACTCTTTGATCTCTTTTTCTCAGAGTGCTATAGTTCTCAATGTAGAGGTCTTTTGCTTCCTTTGTTAGATTGATCCCTAGATATTTTATTCTTTGAATGCTATTGTGAGAGGGTTTCCCTAATTTCGCTCTCAATGAGAGACAAATGTTATTTGTGTAGAAGAAGGCTATTGATTTTTGAATGTTTACCTTGTAACCAGCTACTCTACTGAATCTATCATTTAATTGTAGAAGTCTTTCAGTGGAGTTTTTATGGTCTTCTATGTAGAATATCATATCATCAGCAAATAATTACAGTTTAACTTCTTCCTTTTCTATCTTTATTATTTTTATTCCTTACTCTTGTCTAATTGCTGTGGCTAATGTTTCTGAATAATACTTTCTTTTTTATCTTACTGAGTTTCTTGGTACTTTTTAAGCATACAGTACAGTTACATTCATCACTGAGGTCTTGTGCCTTTACATGACAGATCTTGGTTCTCAGTTTTTCCCCTTACCCCTGCCTTACCTTAATTACATACGTCAGATCTCTTTTTATATCAGTCTATGCAGATATTTGTCATTCTCTCTAATAATTTGCTTCGGATAGTTTCTGAAAAATAGAAAAAAGATTTAAGATATAATTTTGAAGAATCCACAAGATTTTCTGGTGCATTTAAGAGGCTAGAGAATGAAATTAAGGAATCAGGGAATATTACCAAATTTCTAGCTTCTGTGGCCTTATCCAACCTATTAAAATTAATGTGACAATAGAAAAGACGAAAGGAGAAAAGATAGATAACAGAATATAATCCGGTGAAAGGTGGAAGCTACCTAGATCTGTCCCATTCACATGCTAATTGTTTTCCTTTATGCATAGGAAGTAACGTGATTTTTTCTTTTAGTAAATGAAGATGAGAGTGCTCTTCTGAGAAGATTACACAAGTTAATGGGGGAAGCAGAGTCATATATAATCAGCAATTATTAAAAATTTACAATATTCTAGGTGCTTCATACCTTATTTTTTATTCAGAAAAACCTGTATGAAGTGTGCCTAAATCTTCTGAGGAAATTGAAGAATGTCAAGCAATCTGCCTAAGGAATTGTAATGAGCAATAATTACTATACTTGAGAAATTAATAAAATATTATATTTGAGGATACAAATTGGAATGAATGAATTATAACTAAAAAATGACAGGAATTTGCATATCTGACCATTTAAAATGACACCAGTATTTTTCAATAGAAAAGAACACAGGGCATTTCAAGAAAAGGAAATCATTTCTCCAATGAAAGTAGAAAGAGTACCATCATCAGATTGATAGTTAAAAGGTCATATTCTGGCTTATTATTTTACTGCTGTTGCATGATTGTAGGACCATATGAGCAGCTGGGGTTTACGGTTTCCAATTCACAGAGTTTAGGCTTTGTAACTGTCTGGATCTTACCTGACTTAGCCATACAATACAATGTGTGTAACAGGTTAAAGTGAATAATCAGCCATTAAATGCACATGTAAGTGAGTGAGTATAGAATAAATGAATTAATGATTTCACTAAGGCACAAAAAAGCTAATTTACAAAGCAACTGTCATGAATATACAGTAGTTGCAGAAGGCTGTGAGTGAAGGACTAGAGTACACAACAGGATGAAAGGTAAGAATGTAAATCTTGGAGAAGACTAATTTGTGGAGGAAACATCTCTGACTTAATTTCTGGTCAAACAGGGAAGTTACTTAAACTCACTGAATTTTAGCTTCTTTAAAAATAAACTAATAGTTTTGGGTTAAGGAAGGGCAGGGACAAGGGGGAAAAAATGAGAACCAAGACCTGTCATGTAAAGGTACAAGATCCCAATAATGAATGTAACTGTACTGTATACCTAAAATGTACCAATAAACTCAATAAAAAATAAATAAACTAATAGTTTTAACAGTACTATATTCTTTGTATTATGTTGAGGCTTAAGGGTATAATATGCTGACAACACTAAGTATATCTGGTATATGCTAACTAGTAAATTTGAGTTGATAAAGAGAAAGGGTGGCATGGATTTGGGTGGCTACGTAGAAAGATTATTGAGGACAATGGAAAACCCAGAGGGGTGAGAAGGAGAATATAGGATAGTGGGCTTCTCTGAGATAAAAGCTGTAATCCCTGACAAGGCACGCAGAACACTGGTTTCATCAGACCTGTGTGTTTTGACACAGAGCTCTGAGTTGATATGTACCATTTATTGAGATGAAGAATTTAGGTAGTAAACGTGATTGAGGAAAACAGAATTCCACTGGGAATGTGATAAACTCACACTCTGTGATTAATTCATGTGCCAGAATTATTGAGGACCTACTATGGACCAAGTGTGAGTGACAGCATTTGCTGTAGGGCAGGTGCTTTGCTACACATTGGGAGGGGAATATAACAGCTTGCAAAAGGCCAGCAGGTGAGGTGTGAACATAGTTCACTGCAAGAGAGAGAAGTGCATATAAATTAATTTTTAAAGAGTAAATTTAGAACTGACTATGAAGCTTGCCTGTTTTCTTCTCTAATCTATTTTTAAATGATTTTAATTGATAGCTACTGTAGGTTGTTTGCAGTGATCAAATGTATTTTCCCCGATCAAATCCTTTTGGTTGCTTCCTGTTCTATTACATCCTAAAAATTTGACTGGACCTGTGGATGATTCCCAATTAGCTTTCCTAGCTCAGCCAGTATCATTTCATATTTCTCTTCCCTCACTACCAACATGTGAATTCACTCATAATGTACCTTTTCTGGTTTGTTAAACCTGTGACCCTCAAACGTTTTTGTTTCATTTTTGTATGCTCAAGTAAAAAAGTTTTGGATCATGCAATCCTAATGTGTTTATGTAAAACATGCATGTAGCTTCTAACGGGCTACTATCATATATCTTGTCAAACTACACAAAATGAACACTTTAAAGGTTGAAACGAGTAAATAAAAGTTTTAATATTTACTTTTTGCAACAAGTGAAAAAGGCCATTTTAGAGACCCCTATTTTTTTTTTTTTTGATACCAGGGATTGAACTGGGGTCCTTGCGCTTACAAGGCAGGTGCCAGAACCAGTGATCTAAGTCCCCAGCCCTAGAGACCCCTATTTTAATTACAATAAACTCCTTCTTCCCTCCCTCTAGGTTACACATGCCACTTTTAAGGAGTGCCCTTGCCCTCAGGGTGCAGTCATTTCTGCCCATGTTGCAGTGTACATGCAACTTTACTTGGCCCCATTGTTCCCAGACTAGTTCAAATGTCCAATTATGTGTTCTTCTAGCACTCAGTGGCCTCCCTGCACACAGCATTTATCATAATTATAATTTAGTACATATCTGATATTTGCTTAATGTCTGCTTCCCTACTTGACTTTAAGATTCATTTGGTCAGGGCAACTTACTCACTGTTGGACCCCTATGTCTTTGGTTATTAAGTCCAACTCTCTCGTTAATGAGTGCTGGCTGTTGGAACTAATCACAAGCCCTTTCCAACATCATTAACCCCTGCTCGATATCATCTTCTCTTCTCCTGTGAGATCATCAAAGCTTCCTCAATGCAAGGAAATCACAGATAAGCCATTTTTGCAGCTCTGTCTCATAATGAGACTCTGAACTGAAAAACGTTCCTATAAAATAATCATGTCCAAATAGTCCTGAAATAGTAATTCTTTTCACAGCAGCATTGAGTTAAGAGTGGTATACCACTGCAGAGAAGAGCATGGGCTCTAGAGTTCTGACGGCCTTGATCAAAATCCCAGCTTGAAAATTAATGAGCACTGTGACTTCCAACAAGTCTCTCAACCCTTCTCTGCTCACTTTCCTTATTTCTGAAGTTAGATTTACTATATTGTTGTTAGTTTTAGACACAAAAGTATGTCAAAAGAATTCAGAGAGGTGACTAACAATAGAAGTTACTGAACAAAGTTTAAAATTATTAGTAATGCATGTTAAAAAGCTATTATGTAAATATCTAGAACTTGGATTTAATAATCAACAATGACTTCACTATGCATATATAATTACCATCCAATTTTTTGAATATGGTTATGTAAGGCACTGAAAAGAGTATTCAAATTTTAATTTAAAGATGTCACACAGTTTTTACATTGCAAAAACTGAACAGAGTACATTTGGGCTCATTGTGAATACAAGACATTCTCTGGGCTCTGACACATGGATTTTCTATTAAAAGACACAGAGACCTTTATTTATTGCTCATTTCTCTTCATGGTTCACAGCTAGTAATGATTTGAACCAACAAAGTCTCTATTATCAGTGTATGCATAGGCATATAGTAAGTCTGAAAGATATATACTCTAGTATTAAAATCTCTCTTTTCTTTCTTGCTATAATTGATGCACTCTTTCTGAAGAGGAGTTTACAGTGGTCTGAACAAAGATCACAATATAAAATAAATTATAGTATGTATCCCTTGGTATCTCACTCATAAATTATTTTTCTCTAGTGATGCTCTTTTATATTCAGTGGTAGATTTTAAATTTCTTCCTTGGGTATTGTTCATAGAGGATATTGTACTGAAGGAGTTTGCTTTTTATAGCTGACATGCTAGTGTGATCTGGGCTGCAGGTGAGGAAAGAGGGAAAAAAACAGGGATCCTTTCTTCTTTTCTCCCTTACTATTATTTGCTACATCTTTTTGACATGATTTCTATGAACATTATCAATAAGTAATCAAGGAATCAACAAAAAGGGGAAAATATATAGTGAGAGAAAAGCTGAAGAGGACATCAGAAGGTTGTATTACAGTCCTTTTAAATGGAAGGGATCTTGGAAGGGATCCAATTGTGCTCTAGGACTGCATGTTTCAAGTCTAATTTTGAAGCAATTTTTTCAGCAAAAGTTGTACTGTAAAATTATCTGGAGAACTTGAAAAAATATCCATGACAGAAATATTCATATCTTTATTATTTGTTTCAGTTCATTTTTATCTTTCATTACTAGGTATGATTTCAATGCATAACAATTTTACTTGTCAGGAAAAATTGTTACATACACATATCACATCTTGATCATCTTTATTCCCTTTGCACCCCACCTTTCCCTCTTCTTTCCCCAAATCCATGGCCTTCCAACAAATATAACTTCCTTTCATAATTCTCACTCTAATCTCCACAATCCGCAAAGTTGAGAACCACAGACATAAGTCCTCAGATGCATGAATCACTTTCACCACAATGGCACGGAACACAGTTGTAGAGAAGCTGAGGCCATTACAGAGATGTTGTAGATATGCTCAGGAAGTTGAGGCACTCCTAGAGCTGTAGGGGTACAATATAGGTACAAAGGAAGCCTAGCCTGAAATGATTGCCCAGAAGGTGAAGTAAAAGGCACAGTCATGAGGCTAGGAAGAAGAGGTGTACAATGACTAGAAATTAAGCAAGTGCCTGAAGACTGCGTTCTAGCATCTAAATTAAGTTAGACAAGAGGCAAGCTGTCAGAAACATAAAAATGAAACACAAAGTATAAGCTTCAGTCCAAAACTGAGAATCACAGGCAGAAACTGGGAAACTGCTGGAAATGGGGGAAGGGATAATAAACAACTAATCTAGGCATAAAGTTTTCTGAGCCAGGTAAGAACACTGAAATAGAGAAACTATTGTGCTGAAATACTCATTTTCAGTACATGAGAGGAATAAAATTTGAAGGCAGATAAAGCCTAACGGATGATGTCCTCAAATCTGTGAAGTAATTTTTCTGCCAAAATATCCACATTACCTATTACAGTTTAGCCTATATACACTAACTGGCAAAATGTTCATCAATAATGAAGCAATACACTGTTCAGTGAGCATAATTAACTTACTTGATCAGTTTGGGAGCCTAATTGGCAACTTTTCTGGTAAAGTCAAGGATTAAGTAGATTCATGAGGAATGGACAATGATACCACTTAAGAATTAGCAAGTGAAAAATAGGATATTTGTTCTTTGATGTTGTCAAAAACAGCAGAACATAAAGAATTTATAATTTGAGACTGTAAATAAATAGCTGTTTGGAACTGCAGAAAGTTACCAAAGGTATTAAAATCATTATATGTATGTAGAGTTTCATAAAAAGTGACAGTGTAGGGCCGGGGATTCAGCTCAGTGGTGCCTCCACCTGCGTGACAAGCGCAAGGTCCTGATTTCGAAACTTGGTACCAAAAAAAAGTGACAATGTGAAGGAACAAAATTTAAAACGAAGAGTTCACTTCAAATATTTTTTATGATCTTCATGGTTAAATGAAGGTAACAAGAATAGAGCAGTTTAATCAATCAACAAATTAGTAGAACAAGAGGCAGGCTCTACACTCCCTTCAGACCAGCAAAGTTTGTCTCACAGGCAAGCAAGAAGAGAACAAATCATAGGAGGGGACCAGCTTTCTGAGGTCAGTGGTTGTGATCTATGTGAATGTGAAGCAGAGCCAAAGCAGGACCTCCCCTGTAGCGAGCTCTGCACCACAGGACATCCTACCCACAGCCTGCCCTTTGGTGCCTACACAGCACCAAATCTACCTACCAAACCAGGGCTGCTGAGTTCTGCAAGCCCATGCAGTGCTAAGTTTGAAGGCTACGTAGTGACTTTCTATGGAGTGTAGAAAGAGTTTAGTAGGGTTAGAGACTCGGACAGCAGTGATGCAGCCAGAAGAAGGCGTGTGGTGTCCCCACCTGGACTGGTATAGAAAGACCACATATAAACCCCAGCAGGGATTATTGAGGCGGGAAGAGTGTAGAGATCCAGAAGGCCCTGTTGGAAATCATCAGAAGACTGGGAAATTGAGCAGCCACAATGCATCCTTCTACCCTTGGATGTAATTGAAAATCTCCAATCATCAGACAGAGGCAAAAAACTTCCACAAGAATGCAACTGAAACCAAAATGAGGGCTGCTTGCAGAGAGAACAAGGCAGGTTCAGTAGTCTGCTTCCCCCAGGCCAAGTGAGTTTCTCCATTTGTGAACAAAGGACAAAGAGCGTGCTGGTCAAATTCTGTCTGAAGAATAAATAAGACTGAGAAAACCATTTACCTCTGTGTTTATGTATGTGTAGATTTTTTTCTTTCTCTTCTTTTTCTCCCTTCACCTGATGCGTGCGCGCGTGCATGCGCACGCACACACACACACACCCACACACACACACACACGTATATGAGTAAGAATTAGTGATTTAGCTTAAATAATATTATTTTTCATGGGCACATCAGGCTAACCCTCACCAAATATTGTGTATAGAGAATCCAAGTACAAGCTTTCTATCTGTGTATTGATTCCCACCTTCTCAGAGTTTCCTTCAATCTCCATACTTCTCTCCCTTTTTATACTTTCTTTCTACTGCAAATAATTTATCAAATCTTCCCTCCATCAACCCTCCAGTCCACATATAAAAAAGTTTCAATAAAGTTCTCTTTCTTCCCTTTTTCTCATTTGTTGCTGCATACTTTATTTCCTTTCTTCCTGAAATACTAGCTTCCTTTGTTCTCCTTTTTTCCTTTCCTTTTTTTCCATTAGTGATTAATGTCATGTGATTGATGAAACCCTAAAAACAAGATACAATGGAGACTGGATCTAACAGCTGCCAGATGACTCTAAAAGCAAACCTAAGAATTAAAATTAAAGAAATTAAGGAAACATTAAAAGATGATTAAAAAGGTATAAAAATTTATTCACTAAAATCAGAAAAACATCCATGCCTAGAGGAATAATTCAACTTCAAATAGTCTGTACAGAACCCTAAATAGTTAAAACCAGAAAAGAACATCTTTATAAGGTTCTTCAAAATGACAAATTATACTTGGAGTCCCAGAAATTCAGCACAAAATGACAATACTAAAAGCTATTGGAGAAAAAACACCAAGTAACTTATAAAGCCTATCAGATTAACAAGATTTCTCAATAGTTTTTCAAGCCCTAAAAAGATAAATAAAAACTTTTGACCCAGATTAATATACCATGCAGAGCTACCTTTCAAAACTGATGGAGAAATAGAAGTCTTCCATGAGAAAGATCACCTAAAAATTTCTTGACCACCAAACTGGCATTATAGAAAGTACTAAAAGAATCCTAGATGGATGATGATGCCAACATCACTGGAAAAAAAATATAGCTGAGTGATTAAATACTAAGAGAAAGAAAGCAATGCCAGAATTCAGTAAATATCTTTCAGTAATAACTCTCAATGTAAATAAATGATCTCAGTTCGCCAATTAAAACACAGACTAACAGATTTTATAATAAAACAAAATTCAACTATATGTTGCCCACAAGAAACTTAGCTTATCCATTAAAAAATGACATAAACTAAAAATGGAAGGATAGAAAATTATACTACATAAAGCAGGAGCCTGCAAGCAAGTGGGAATAGCTATCATATTTCCAGACAAAGTAGACTTCAAGCAAAAACTGATCAGAAGAGACCAGAAAAATGTCATTGCATACTGTAAAGGGAATTGGATTATATCAAATTTTTTGAAATGTGCACAGCAAAGGGAAAAAAAACAACAGAATGAAGATACCACCCACAGAATGGGAAAAAATGTCAGCTACTCTTCAGAAGAGAAATATCTAGAATATAAAAAGAATCAGAAATTTGATGCCTCTCCATAAAACATAGACCAAATAAAAAATTGGTAATAGAAATGATGACCTCTAAAATAAAGAAGTACAGATAATTAATAAGCATGTGAAAAAATGCTCACCATCTTTGGCTATTAAAGAATTGCAAATCAAATGGACCCTTGAGTTACAACCACCTGACATACAAACAATTTGAATTAATTATATTAATGGAAGATTAATCTGCCTTTTGTTGTCTATGGCATGTGCCCAGGTCAAGATCCAGATCTCAGCTGTACTGACTTGCAACCAACTTAAATTGCAACCAGCCTTGGGAATTAATCAAGTTCATAAGGCAAGAGTCTATTGTACTCCAGTAAAAATAGCAGTTATCAAGAATTCAAAAAACAGAAAATGCTGATGAGATTGTGGAGGAATGATTCTACATTAATGATGGGGATGTGGACTAGTTCAACCACTACAGAAATCAGTATGGAGATTCCTCAAAAAAATGAAAATAGAAATTCCACTTGACCTGGCTATACTCTTTCTAGGAATCTCTCAGAAGAGTTAGTCATCCTATTACAATAATGCATGTGCACGCATGTTTCTAGCAGCACAACTCAGCAAAATCATGCGTGGAAGCAATATATCAGTGATTTACCCACTAAGGCTGAAAAAGTGAGGGGAAATGTTAGGAAAATGACAATATTAGGGGGTCTTAAACCCTTACTAGAGTGTGGTAAGAATTTATATGCAAGAATAGGAGGTGAGTCTTCTCAAAATACAGGGGATAACAAAACTTTTGAAAATGAAAAATTTTTCTTCTTCTTCCAGTTCAAAAATCCCCAAATTGTCTAAGGATATAAGAATTTAGATTACTCCAAAATTGAAAAGACAGAATTATCTACTCTGAGATAAATTCAGTGCATTTGTGGGTAACTGGGAAAATATGATCAAACTAAGAATACCAACATACCAAAGGCCTGCACTTTGAAATAAATAATGAGATAGTAAAAAAATTGGCAAGTTTTATTTAAGATGAAAGAAAACAAGGCGCAAAAAAGCTACAAGGAATTTTTAAAAATGAGCATAGAGTATAATTTTTTTAAAATTATGATAGGGAAATATGGCGCATGATGAAGACAACATGGTGTTATTTGAAACACTCTAAATTTAAATAAAATGATAGAAAATGTGTGCTACAGAGTAACACAGAAACAGGGATAATATATATTGGTCAATAGTAAGTAAAGGATGAAAGCACATAGTAATATCTACCCATAAAAAGTAATAAAATTAAATAACTCATCTAAAAGATAGCATGTAACATATGTTTACATTATTACATCAGAATGCAATGCTCCAAAGTATGTTTTAGACAAAGAAAAAGACACATTTGACAAAATGAGCAAGGACAGCAAACTAAATATACAGGATAATCTCACTAATAAACACAAATACAAATATCCTGAATAAATATTAGCAAGTAAACTTCCTAAAAATAGTAAAATGTCAAGACCAAGTGTGTTTTGTTTTTCTTTTGTTTTGTTTTTGTAAGACAGGGTCTCATTATGTAGTTGAGTCTGACTTGGAACTCACTGTGTAGCCCAGGCTGGTCTCAAACTCACAGTGATTCTCCTGCCTCAGCCTCCCGAGCTCTGGGATTACAGGCATGTGCCACTATACCTGGCTTCAAGAGTGTTTTGACTATGAAATGCAACACTTATTGAGCATTAGAAAAAAAATCTATTAAGTGAGTTTACTATCCTAAATAATTAAAGGAGAAAAAAAACCCACAATATTTTGTTTGTAGCTTATTTCATAAAATGGATCACCAAATTTTGATTTTTAAAAAATTTAGTGAAACCATAGCATGCTAGAAATAAAAGAGATATACTTGATATCTACTAGAAAACTAAACTATCACATTTAGCTAAGAAACACTGAAGTATCTTCTCATAATTTGTATCAAGGAAACTTTTCTTTTTTATTATTATCAATAATCAACATTATATTAGGGTTCCTCATAAAGCCAAGCTGAGAAAGAATACAAAATAAAATACATAAGTATCAAAAAGAAATAATAATAAGTAAATTGTATAAATGTTGGAAAGGAAGGAGAAAATGCATTACTTTCAGAAAACAGCATAGATGAAATTTTCTATAGCTTGCTGTACACTAGCTAGCAATGATAGCTTGTATAATAGATGATAAGATCTGCTTAATAATAACCAAAGAACTATAAAATGCATAAAGATAATCCTAACAAGAATAAGCATAAGGTCCTCCACATAAAGAACTATAAAATTTTACTGAAGAGCATTAAAGGAGATTTAAATAAAAGGTGAACTAAGCCATATTCCAAATGGGATACTTCAATTTTATAAAGAAAAGAATACTCCCACCAAATTAATCTATAAACACATAGCAATGTAATAAAAAGTCCTATTTGTATTATTCATAAAACTCAAAATGTTCCTTATAAATTTAATTTAGAAGAGGAAATATGTCATGAAAAGTTTACATAAGATAAATGGGAAAAGAGATTTATTTCATATTTCAAAATTTATGAAAATAAGATAATCAATAAATTGTAATATTGGTTTGGTTTTTCTAGGGGGGTTGTTTTGTTTTGTTTTGTTTTTTTGGTCAGGGATGGAACTCAGGCCCTTGTGCTTGTGAGGCAGGCACTGGAACCACTGAGCTAAATCCTGGGACTTTAGTACATAGATCAGTTGTGATTAAAATTGGTGAAAAAATATATTCTTGCAATAAACAGTCTAGATGAATTGTTTATCAAGTGGATGCAAAGGAAATTGGACTCTTTCTCTCATAATTTACAAAAATAAATTCAAGTGTATTAATTTCAAGATGCAAGAAAAATACAGATATATTAGAAGAAAGTGTAGGACATTATAGTTACATTTTCAAATAGGAAAGGCCTTTTTAAATATAGCACAATTAACACATAAAATGTACAAAACAAATGCATAAGCTATAAATCACTAAATGTAACTATATTTTTAATCATTCTATAGTAATTAAACACTCATAAAGGGGATATTTGTAAGATACAATAAGCATTTAACTGTTATTACCCACATGTTCTGTGTCCATGAATTAGACATCTATGAATTCAATCAACCAAAAATGAAAAATATTCAAAAGAAGAAACTGTGTCTTATGCTAAACATGTTTAGATGTTTTGCCTTTATTTTTTAAACAGTATAGTTTAACAGCTGTTTAGTAGCATTTAAATTGTATTAGGTTTTGTAAGTAATCAGGAGATTAAAGTATATGGGAAGATGAGTGTAAGTTATATAAAGATACCTCACCATTTCATATAAAGTATTTGAGCAATGCAAATTTCAGTATCTGTGGGGGTCCTGTATTCAATCACTACCACCGATACTGAGGGAAAAACTGTACATACATAATTTTAAATTAATTTCCCTATGTGATTATATATATATATGTATGTACTATTTTAATATATAGTGTATATTCACTCTATCAGTGTGTATACATTATATTTATGTATATATGCTCCACAAAAATCCATTGGTGAATATAAAATAATATCTCAATTTTACAGAAGATAAATTTCTCAGAAATATATTAAAAAGAAGTTCATAGAATAGTGTTGCATAAACTTTTAAAAATAAAAATATAGTCTATATATTCATATGTACTTATATTTATCCAGTATGTCATTGTGTAATGCAAGTTCTCTTCCTACTCTTCTAAATTTAACTTGAAACATATTTTTGAAAAATATCATCACTTTTTTCTTGAGACATTTCTTCCTTATTTACTTATTCGTGAACAATCTCTTTTGAGCAGAATATAGTTTTTTTCTGAGAGATGGAGTAATACCAATTTTACTTATGGGATTTCTGTAACCTGAAGTGATAGTTGACTCATAGGAGGCCAGAGGTATATTTCAAATAATCAGATAATGTTTTTCTCCATTACTTAATTAATTGAATACACACCAACTGTACAGTTAGGACTGGTGATACTGTAATGAAATGCTGTGGTTATGTTCAGAATTACCACAATATCCTTTAACACATTCCTATATTTTTACATATGTTTACAAATCATAATACGTAAGTATATATCACATGCTTTAAGGGACTTTTATTGTCCTTTTGAAAAAGGTAATATATTGATCTATACATGTTAAATATTTCTTTCAAAATATCTTTTTGGGAATGAACAACAAAATTAAAACAAATTTCAAAATTATTGAAAAGCAGGCAGATGATTATTTTTTTCCTAACAAAACAAAAATTCTGGATAATATAGAAGATGAGAAAATTATATCATTGGACCCTGAAAACAAAAGGCAGCCTATATTGATGACAACTACATTATAATTAAATAGATTAAGACAAAGAAGCAGAGGTGTGTGTCTCACAAAATTAACACATTTTGTGTGAGCTCAAGGTAAAAGTCTGTACATCTCTCATTATTACAAATACCCATTTTCTGACCTCAAATACACTACAAATGTAGATTTTTAAAATATTTTCTATTTTTCTCTGCAGCATTTGTCCATGACTGTGCAGAACACAGGATAGCATGTTCCTTTGCATGACTTTGTACTTTGTTGACTCTCCAAAAAGACAGCTATTAAATCTCATAAGTATTTTACAGTATTGCTTTAGGAATAAACACATTCCTAAAGAATATACACATTCTGTATATGTTTCTAAATCCTAAATTTCAATTTAGAAATAAAATTGAATAAAGTATTCTCTAAATAATGAAAAAAGAATAAGATAAGACTATAAGAGTGAAAAGCAATTTAAATATGTTCAGGGACCATTTTCATCTCCAGAATTAAGGATTATTTTGATGTTACATCATTGCCTTTTCTCTTTTACTTTCCTTTTTAGTTTTATTTTAGGATTCCCTATTTTTAATGTTCATACAGAGATTTCTTTAACTGAAATACCGAATAGTTTCTTTGGTGTGAAAAACTATAATAGTACACAGGATCCTAATGAGACAATTAATAATGTGAAATAGGAAGTAAAGGGCTAAAGGTGTAAGGAAAGTGGGAAGGGTGGGGGAAAGGTAATAAGGGAGAGGAAAAAATATGAGGAACTGAAAAAATGGAAATAAAGTGTTTGTAAATGGGGAGTGGAGGAGGGGGTGAAGGGAGGGCAGGGACAAGGGGAAAAAATGAGAATCAAGACCTATCATGTGAAGGTACAGAATCCCAATGATGAATGTAACTGTATTTGTATACCTAGATTGTACCAATAACCTCAATAAAAAGGAAAAAAAAGCACTTAACTTTAAAGTTTTATAGATATAGTTTATGTTTAAAGTCAAGTACTGAGAAGAAAACAAAATAGACACCAAGAACTCTTTCTTTCATTAAAGGTAAAGGGCTCTTAAAACTCTTAAAACTACTTAATAGAGTCCCTTAATTGCAAAACTCTAGAATTTTTCATAAGAATTAAAGGCTCTGAACTCATTTCCCCAGATAAAACAATTAATGTAATGGCAACATTTCTTGGTTACTGCACCTTTAGTTTATTCTTGAAATAATTGTTAAATACTGTGCTTAGTTAACCTCTTTTTGAAGGATAGTGTTCATTATAGCCTTCAATAAATTATGTTTTTATCCTTGGTTTCTAAAATAGCTAAATAACTTTGCTTTGCTTTATTCTCATAATCATGTCCCAGTAAACCATTTAGAGACTAGGAAGAAGTAATCAGAAAGAAGTGTAGTAATATTTTTTAAACTTTAGAATTTTTTGTGTTGATGTGAATATTTATAGCTTGCATTTACTGTACATTTAGTATCAGACATGACGACAAAGACACTGCATTTATTATTTTGTACATTAATAGCAACCCATGAAACAAACATTATTAAGTATTATTGTCCTTATATTGTAGATGAGAAAAAAGAGGTACAAAGAGTAACTGACTCTCCTATGGTTTAGAGTCACCAGAAGAATTAGAACAATGATGTTATCCATGTACTGAGTTTTTAGTTCAGGCAAGCTTTTAAAATCTGTATTATGGAAATTCTTTTAGAGAACTGTCATATTGTTTCTCAGAAGAGTAATTCTACAGCATATCATCTCAAAGAATGGGTCAGAGCGTCAATGGCTGAATAGGAGTTTGTAGGACTAGGACTCTTACAACTAGGGAGAAACCTGTCAGTTCACAGTGAACTCTGCCAATGTCTCTGAACAATCAACTGTGAATCCTATTACGTGAAGCTTTGTAGTGCAGTCATCCAATGACTGGGTAATTCTCTACAACTACACATAAGCTCTCTGATCTCTTCACCATAAGATTCAGAAAATCTTATCATAATAGCATAGAATTATAGAAGAGGCAGTGATGGATTTTTCTTTCACTTAACATATCTTTATTTATTTAGAGTTTATAAGTACAAGCAGTGTACAAAAAGGAAGAAATGCAGAGATATGAGATACAGCACCTATCGTCAAAGTAGTGTAAAATCAAGTGGGGAGGAAAAACATTTATACAGATAATAAAACAGAATATAATAATATAAGAGAATAAATAAATTAAAGGTGAATTTAAGCCAAGTGTAGTGTGTGTGTGTGTGTGTGTGTGTGTGTGTTAAATAGATTAATACTTCCTATCATGTTGCCCATATCCTTATGTCTTATCTTAAAGGCTTGATCCCAAGCCTGACGCTATTAGTAGGTGGTGAAAACTTTCATGTCAGGGCCAAGAAGAAAAATGTTGGTTCTCAGAGGGGCTCGCTCTCCCTGGGGTTATGGGATCAGGTCTTTCCCTGCTTCTCTCTTTTTCACATATACACCACAGGTAAGCAGCTGTGGTCTACCACAGAGACCCTACCATTATCTCTTGCCTTGCTACAAATGATGACTCCAACCTCTACTTGAATGAAACCCATAAAACCAGGAGCTAAAAATAAGTGATTACCTCAGGTGACTGTTACAGTAATGGGAAGCTGACAAACACGTTCATGTGTACTGCCATTTGGCTTTCAAATTAGAAGATTAGGAATTTGTGTGGAGAAGATACGGGCATTTTAACTTAAGTCTGAAGTCTATAAACAAGGTCAGCACAAAAGATGACGTTGGGCTTAGGTCAGGCTTTCATCTGACAATTGTTATTTATTACATAAACATTTTTTCTGATTTCTAGTGTTCTCTACCTATATAAGATATATATGAAGTACATGAAATATAACATATTAATTATATCCTAGCATCAGTACGATCTTGGGAAATCATATTCTGAAGCAATTTTCCAAATATTCGTGCAGATATATTTGCTTATAAACTGAATCCTAAGAAATGTAATGAATCTTCAGAAGGAGAATGTGAGTCTTAGGCAGGAACACATTTGGAGATGAATATAATGTTTATTGATTTTGATATTTTAAATCCATTTGTCACTTTGAATCTGAAATTTAATAAATAATCCTGTCATCACTAATTTAATAATTCTGTCATCAGAATATGATTGAGACATTAAAATAAAAGAATTTAATGTTTTGAAAGGTTTAAAATCACAAAACTATACAATGTACTTTTAAATGTGGAGGAAGTGTTAGATTGTTAAAAACGCAGCTATGGTCTTGGTACTTGAAGTTTGCATTTAAAATTTTGACATAATAGACCATTCATGTCTGTCCCAGCCATTTGTTTGATTTGTATTTTGTTCACTGATACAATGGGTGCACTAAGCTGAACACAGTCATTATGATGAACACACCATATAAACATACATGGAATATTATGAGATATTTGTGTGTATATATATACATATATATATATATATATAAATGCATGTGTGTTATATATATAATATGTATGTATGTATGTATATTGTGTATTATGTATCTTATATATACACATATGTTTATCAAAAATGAGCTCATCAACAAGAAATAACTACATACTGAGCATATAACTTTGGGTAGTAGATATGCCTGATGTATGTACAAAAATATGGCATTTTAAATTATGTCAGTGGATATATCATCAGCTTTGTAAAAATCAATGCCAAATGAAAGGGAAAACAGCAGCAGCTTTGGCAGGCAGATGGAGAATGAACCATTAGATCTCATCCATCTCCAATTCCTATGATTATATGATTAAATATTAGGGTCCAGAGACAAGCAAGGGAAATGCCAGCTCTTGAAATACCAAGTGTAGGCCAGGAAAGACTGAATAAATACTTCGTAGAGACAAATCCAGAAGATTAATAAGGTGGCCAAAAAAGTTGGGTGAGAAGGGTTGTTTCTCAGGTAGTTAATTAGAAATTTCTTGAGAACTGGAATTGAATAAATAGAAGAAAAAGATTATTCAAGAAAATATAATTTTGAAATACAAATCAGTAGCTAAAAGTAATTTTTGTGATCAAATATTAGTGCCTGTCAATTACATTTTATTTATTGCTGAGACAATGTAGACTGAAGTGTAATAGAAAAATAAACAAAAGGTCTCTCTAGGAATTTATAAACAATAGTACAGAGTCAAAGGCTCCACTACACTCATTGGTGAAAAAGTGTAGCTGTACTTCTCAAATGAAAGGATAGAAAGAGTATAAAAGTCAGTTGACAGTTTTGTCAGAAAAAGTATATTCTTTTACAGGTTTTAATACTATTTTGGTGGTAGGGAGGATTTCTCCTCTTCTTCTGAAAACCTGCATTGTAATGCTATTTGCATGCTGAATCCCATAAAATTATAAACCTTTATGAAATATTCACCCTATGTCGGCACTGTGTATGGCAATTTGCATTAAAATGTAAGTTGTCACATTAGCACAGGGAAATAGGTGACATTAAACTCGTTTTGTAGTTAGAGTAACTGATTCTTATACATCTAAAAGAAACTGACCAAAATGTAGATGGTGTTGGAGAAATCAATAGTAGGACCATTTTCATTCTAACTTTATACATGCTTCTATTATTATTATATTATTTATAATTATTATTATTATTATTATACTGGGGATTGAACTCAGGACCTCGTGCTTATGAGGCAGGTGGCAGAACCACTGAGCTAAGTCCCTGGACCTTCTGTCTATTATTTACTAAACTGTATTTGAGTGTGTTGGATTGGTATAGGTAGAAAAAGACAGAAATTGAAATAAATATTTTAATTTAAAAGCTAATTTATGCACATGTATTGTTTATAATTCTATTGTAAACAATTTCAAGTTTCATATTTTCATGATGCTTCAACATCTTCACAGACTTACTCCGCTGATTCTGTCACGGTCAAGCACAGCAGTGACATTCCTTCTGGACTAAAGTTTTGAGTGGAATGGGGCAAAAGAGGAATCAAGATATAACACTCAGGGAAAAATTCCCTAGGATGAATATAATTATTATGTCTATCTAACTTGTACCAAAAATTAATAAAAAAGAATGACTTTTAATTAATCAATTCTCATGAGAGACCACCCTGTTGATTATGCCCGAAGCAGGTTGTAAGCAATGCAGGCTGTAAAGAATCAACACAATTGATTTATTTTTAAAAAGTGAGTCCAACCAAAGCCTATGTTATGAATTAACATGGCAGCCAAGGTCAGAGTGACTTGGCTCAAAGTCTTTCCCAGAATTGAAACCTTTTTTACTGAATAGACAAGGTTAATTATTAACCATAACCTGTATCTGGTCAATTCTGTTCCCAATGCAAGAATGCTTTGTTTCTTCTTTTATAATCCTTGACTGCATGAGCAACATATCTTTAGCAAACACATGTTGATTGTGTCACCAATAAATATCAGCAGCTCTGGCTGTTCAGGGCCTTTGCTTGCTCAAGCATTGACCATCCCAGTTCCTCACTTCACTTTGATTCTGTCTCTATGTCTTTCTTGTCTTGCTTCCTAGCACGGAGTAGTACATCAGGATCTTCTTCAGGGGCCAAAGATAAAGTATGCTCAGACAAAAGTGCCCTGACATTAATGCTTGGGGAGAATTGAAAAAATATTTAATGAGTCCACATTGATTTTTAGGAGGATATGTTTATGATTAAGTATAATTCATTGTAATATCCATAAGAAAAGGTGTTGGGAGGAGACATATGAAACTATTGTTTACAGTAAGAAATATTAGTATTATAGTAATCAGAATTATGAGTCTGAAGTTTCATATGCCATTGTAAGAAATAATATAAAAATAATTCCACATTCCTATCATAACAACACTCTGCAGAAAAGAAACAGAAGGAAATGTCCCTAATCTGAAAAAAATCTGAGGTACTAGCTGATATCATATTTAATAATGGAAGGCTAAATATTTTCTTCCCTTACATTAGGAACAAGACAAAGATGGGAAATCTTACCACTCTTTTTCCCCATAGTGTTTTAAGTCCTCCCATTTGTAGTAAGACAATAAATAGAAATGAAATGCATCTAATTTAAAAAAGAATGAAAGCTAATCTCTTTATTCAAATAACAGGATTTATTGCATAGGAAACTATTCAGGAGAGTGAAAGAAGAGAGAAAGAGAAAAATAGAGAGACAGATGGAGAGACAGACCAACAGACCCAGAAAAAAAATACAGAATGTGAGAAAAAATCAGACATTTAGACAAATAGATCAAATTTGCAAGATGTTGAAAACATATAAAAATTAACTGTAACTGTTAGCAATTAACAACCTGTGACAATGAAAGAAAACAATTATTTTTCATTTGTATGAAAACAAAAAACAAACCTAGGCATAGATTTAACTAAAGAAGTACAAAATTTATACCCTGAAAATTACCAAACATAGCTGAAAGGAACTAAAATCTAAATACTTGGAAAATACCCCAAGTTCATGGATTGGAAAATTTAACATTATTAAGAGGCTAATACTCCCTTAACTTATTTGACTTCTCTCACAAATTGAAAAATTCATTCTAAATTTATATAAAATTATAAGGAACCAAGAATAAAAGAACAATATTAAAAAAGAACAAAATAGGAGAACTCAAACTTTCTGACTTAAAAACTTACTGCAAAAAGACATTAGACAAGACAATGTAGTATTGGTACAAGAATTCAGGCAAAAATCACTATAAAATAATGAAAAATTCAGAAATTAACCCACACATCTATGGTCAATTGATTTTCAGCAATAGTACTAAGACCTTCTAACCAATGAGAAAAAAATAATCTCAACAAATAATGCTGGGACAACCAGGTAACTATATGCAAAAAAATGAAATTAGACCCTTATCTTGCTGTATGCAAAATTATCTTGGAATGGACCAAGGGCCTAAATGTAAAATGATAAAACACAGGAATGAAACGGACATACTTGTGACCTGGATCAATGAATAATTTCTTAACTATGACAAGAAATGTAAAATGCAAAGCAAACTATTAGACTCCATCAAAACGAAAATATTTAGTGCTGCTAAGGACACTACCCAAAAGTGAAAAGCAGACTGACACAGAAAAGAAGAAAATATTTGAAAATTATATCTCTGATACAGTATTCATAAACAGTATAACAAATAACAACAATAAATCATATTATTTTTAGTTTTAATTTTTAAAAAGTCTAATGTATTAGTTTGTGTGTCATGTGTATGGCACATAATGTTTAAATTTCTTGTGGGAAGTTGGTGCATGTACATAACACATCTCAATTCCTTTTTTCATCCTTTCCCCCTTTACTCCCTCTCCCTTTACCCATCCCTCTATCCTTTTTCTGCTTTTGTATGTATTTGGAGTACGTAATGTCCACATTACTTGTGCAGGACACATCCCAATTCCCTTTTCTCCTCTCTTATTCCTAGATTCCCTTTTGCTCTTAACCAGTACCCCTTCGAGCTATTTATCTCCCTATTTCTATTATCTTTGTTTTATTTCGTTCTTTATTTGTACTCTTGAGTTCTCGCATATGAGAAACAATGCAATATTTAAGCATGTGTTTCTGACTTATTTCACTTCACATTATATTTTCAAGAAGCATCCATTTTCACATGGAAGACTGAAGTTTATACTTTTCATGGCAGAGTGGTACTACATGATATGCAAATACCACATTTTCTTCATTTGTTGATGGACGTATGGGTCACTTCTAAGATTTAGCATTTATGAATTGTGCTGGTATAAGTGGCAATTTTTTCCCATTTCATAATCTGTCTCTTCACTCTGTTGCTAGTTTCATTTGCTACGCAGAAGCTTTTTTTAAAAATTCATTTTATTGGTACATTTAAGGTATACAATATAATGAGATTTATTACTGGAAATTTGCAACTTTACATAATTCATCTTGGTTCTTATTTTCTCCCCATTCCCCTGGCCTCCCTTCAACTCCTCCACCCCTCCCTATCTATAAAAACTGCTTCCCTTCTTTCTTTTTCTTATATTAATTGCATTATTTTCTTTCTTTTCTCCTACCCCTCCCACTTCCCCTTCCCTCTTGAACCTTTTCTTCCTATTTCACATTATCTATTATACCTTTTAGTCTTTATTTACACTTTCAGTTTCTTACACTAGAGAAACTATTTGGTATTTACATGTGTGTCCTATTTATTTCATTTAAGAGTATCACCTCCATGTGTATCCATTTAGCTATAAATGTCTCTAGTTTCTCAGACTTTATGGCTGAGTAGTACTCCATATTATAAAAAATATATACACATTTTCTTTATCAAGCTTCCTGTTGATGGGCGATTGGGCTGCTTCTGAGTTTTAGCTGTCACAAATTGTGCTGCTATGATCATGGGTGCACATATGTCAGTGTGCTATGATTCTTTCAATTCTTGGGGAAGAAACCCAAAAGGGGAATAGCTGGGTCAAATGGAACCTCCAATCTAAGTTCTTTCAGGTATCTCCATACTGCTTTCCACAGTGGTTGCACCAGTCTACACTATCACCAGCAATGGCGCAGGATTCCTCTTTCCTCACAGCTCCAGCAGCATTTGTTATTGGTTGATTTTATGACAGAATCCATTCTTTCTGGGTTGAGGTGGAATCTCACTGTTGTTTTCACTTGCATCTCTTGAATGACCAGTGAGGTAGAACATTTTTTCATATTTTTATTTGCTATTTCTAATTCTTTGTCTGTGAAATGTCTGTTTATTTGAGATGCCCATTTATGGATTGGGTCTTTAAATTTTGGAGGTCTGATTTTTTAAATTCTTTGTGCATTCTAGATAGTAGACTATTGTCTGAGGAACAGCAGGTAAATTTTTTTCTATATTGTGAATTGTATCTTCACACTGTTGGTGGTTTCTCTTGCTATGCAGAAGCTTTTTAATAAGAAGCTATCCAAAGTATTCATTGTTTCTGCTAGTTCACAGGCAATTGAAGTTTTGTTCACAAAATATTTTCCTATGCAAATGTCTTCAAGAGTCCTACCTAACCCCTCTTCCAGCTTGTTTAGAGTTTCTGTCTTAATATTTAGATATTTAACCCATTTCAATTTTAGTTTAGCATGTGGTGAGAGATACAGGTCTAGTTTTAATCATTGTCAACTTGGACCTAGTCTTTACAGAATGATTTATTAAAGAGTCTATCTTTCCTCCAATGACGATGTTTGGCTCCTTTGTCAAAGATGAGGTGGCTGAGTGTGTCTGGAGTTGTTTCAGCATCTTCTAATCTGTTCCACTGATCATCAGGTCTGTTTCTTTGCTAGTACCATGCTGATTTTATCACTTTAGCTTTGTAGTTTAGTTTCAAGTTGGGGATTGTGATACCCCCTACCTTGTTTTTGTTGCCTAGAATTGCTTTTGCTATTCTAGGTCTCTTCTTATTGTTCCAAATGAATTTTTGGATGGTTTCCTCAAGGTCTGTGAAGTATGCTGCTGCTATTTCAATGGGGGTTGCATTGATTTTTTATAGCAGATTTGGAAGTATGACCATGTTCACTATATTAATTCTTCCTATCCAGGAGCAAGGGATGTCTTTCCATTTCCTGACATCCTCTTCAACCTCTTTTATCAGAGTGTTATAGTTTTTAGAGTAGAGATCATTGATATCTTTTGTTGGGTTTATTCCTAGATATTTCAATTTTTTAGAATTGTTGAAAGAAATTGTTTGTTCCACTTCTCTCTCAGTGAGTCTGTTTTTTGTGTACAGGAAAGCTATTGATTTTGTGTGTTGACCTTGTATCTAGCTATATTGTTGAATTTGGTTATTAATTCTAGAATCCTTTTGGTGGAGCTCTTGGGGTCTTTTATGTAGAGCATCGTGTCATCTGCAAATAATAACAATTGAACTTCTTCATTTCCTATCTTTATTCCTTTCATTTCTTTCTCATATATAATTGCTGTGGTTAAAGTCTCCAAAATTATATTGTACAGAGGGGTGACAGTGGACATCCTTGTCTTGCTCCTGATTCTAGTGTAAAGGATTTAAGTTTTTGACCATCTAGTATGATACTGGCTGTTGAAAGTTCAGGAGTCCAGGTAGCTGAGTATCAGATTGTTCCATCTTGTTGCCCTTTGAGGTTGCCTTAGGTGATTTGGAAGTCTGGTTTTGAGACTTATTTCCATGTTTTCTCATTTCAACAGATGTAGCTTGCTTTGCCTCTGTTTACGCAACATTTTGCTTACCCAGTGTTCTTCAACTCTCAGCAAGCCACGGATCAGCCTTTACTTTGCTGCCCACTGGTACACCAGTTCCTGAGTTTTTAATGGTGGTCTTCTAGATCCTGAGCTGACCTGTTGTCTGGGTGGGCTTCTGGCTGGGGCCTGTGAACACTTGGGATGGTATCTAGGCATGCCTCTTTGCTGCCCCTATGTACATAGAACAAAAAGCAAATGAAATTGTTCTCAAAACATCATTAGTAATTAAGGACATGAAGTCAAAACAACAATGAGAGGGCCGGGGATTTAGCTCAGTAGTTCAGTGGCCTGCCTTGCAAGTGCAAGGACCTGAGTTCAATCCCTGGTACCAAAAAACAAACAAACAAACAAACAAAAACAACAACAATGAGATGCCACTTCACTGTAGTAGTAGGATTACTAAAATAGAATTATTGGAAAGTAACAAGGGGTAATTAGGATGTAGAAAAACTGAAATGCTAGTGTATTTCTGATAAGATGTAACAAGGGTAACTAATTTTGGAAACACGTTGATGGTTTCCTAGAAGTTAAACGTAGAGTATTATATGACACAGCAATTATAGATGTCTACAATAGAAAAGTCGAAACATGTTCCCTCCCAAAAGCTTATTCACTGATGTCTATGCAACATTTTTCTGAATGGTCAAAAAATTAAAAAAAAAAAAGTTCCATCAACTGCTAAATGTATAAAAAAAGTGTAAGCAAATATATTATAACATCCATAAAAAGAAATCAAATTCTGAAACATTGATACATGATAAATTCTGAAAATAGCCTATGTGCTAGAATTCATACACAAATGATCACATATTGTACCATTTTCTTCATATGAAATATTCAGAACAAGCAAATCAATAGAGATAGAATGTAGCTTAATGTTTGCTAGGACTTAGGATGCATGTAGATTACAGGGTGATACATGATAGGTAATGGTTTCTTTATAAGGCACTAAAATATTTTAAAGTTGACTGGTGATGGTTATGTAATTCTGTGAATTTAATAAAGGAAACTGAATTGTACACTTTAAGGTGGTGAACTATATTGTACATGAGTTATATATCTAAATGAAGTTATTGATCAAGAAATGAAACAGTAGTAAAAAATAGTTCACTTAAACATATTTGAGTGGAAAAATATACTTTAGATACACATGGTATTTTTCTGCCTAATAGTTCTAGAACTTTTCAACATTGTCCATACTTTTATATATACAACAGACTTCTTTTAACATTTCTCATATTCTATTGGTAGTAAAACAATAATTTAGTCTGCTTTATACCATCTAGCAAGTAGCTTGATAATATTACATGAAAATTGCGTCACAATAAATGACTAGAAAACTGACACATAATTTGGTCTGTATGGATAATAATTTCAGTTTTCTACTTGTCTATATGTAGTCCATTCTTTATAATGAGAATTGAAGAATTGAATAAATAAAATAATTGAATTGAAGAATTAAGATAATCAAACAAGATTTTGTCAGATAAAAATTATTTATAGATGTAACATTTCAGTGCATTCAAAAAATGTGTGCATTATATACATAAAGAAATCCATTTATGAACATTCAGGTTCCAAAAAGTATGTGACTATGTATTGTCCCTATGCCAGTTAAGGTACTATAAAAGTTACAGACATACGCATATCTGAGACAAGTTAGAGTTTATAAAAGTTGTATGGATTTTAATGACAATGGATTTGGTGCTTTTCTCCTTTTGTCTCTTAATGTAATTTTAAACCTTGACTTACCAGCATCTTTAATATTCTCACAGCTTTTGTACTTATTCAACAATATAGTAGTTGTAAAATATTATAAATTTGGTATGAGTGTATCAAACTACTAGCTAATTAAAAAACAAGAAGGCCAAAGTGTGAATGAACATACACAGTTACTTTACCATCTGCTGGTTCCAGGGACAGTTGACTTATTTTAGCTGTGGCAATTACTTTTTCTAACAACTATATTTCAAAGTACAGAGAAATCAATAAAAACCTTTTGATACCACTGTTTTATATTGTGCCGATAATGTGTCAGTGGATGAAGAAAAATATCTATCTAGTTTTCTAATTGAGCCATACATCCTGAATTTGTCTTCGAAAATTGATGTTTATATTATCAAATATAATTTATTTAGAATGGAATAATCAGTCCTGAGAGAGAGATGTTTTCTTTCTGTGTGATATGTCCTACAAAGTCCAAAGCTTATAGTATAGTGAAAATAATGTCTACCATTACTGTAGCTTGTATTTTACTTTCTAACATTCAGCCACTTATTGAACATGAGCTGATGTTATTATCCTGAGCTGCCTAATGCATTCTCTACCATGAAACTTCAATTGCTATTCTAAACTTAATTAATTTCTGTCATTGAAACCAGCTGTGAACTCAGTAATAAAAGCGTTTTTAATTTTCTAGCTTGGGCCCAGAAAAATTGACAATTTTTGGACCCATTTTAATAGACATACTTTGCCCATGTCTGCACATAAAATGCCAATATTAAAGTAATGGGCTTAGCATGTGGAATTCCCTGACACCACTTCTCCGACTATCTTTCAGCAACCGGGCTGTCCTGTTCACCCACCCAACCCTTAAAGGGGTCAGATTCATCTGGGATATCCAGGGACAATGGGTGACTGAGCTGGTAACACTAAGAAATTTTGACTGCTGTTTTGTGATAAGCCACAGTAGGCCATGTCCAAATAGATGGGGAAAATGTGTGTATTGTGCAATATGTTTACCATGAAGCAGAGGAAAGAGAACTGTAAGTGGCATAGAAAAAGAGATGTGCACTTTGAGAAATGAGTGTTCAAATCATGCAGTCCTGGTGGCTTTTCCAATGAATTTATCAGAACTTGTTGACCTCTGTGAATTTGTAGAAGATATCCCTCTGTTCTTTCTTTAAAATATCTTTAGGTAGGCTTTTCTTTCTTGCAACCTGTCCAAAATCATCATTAAAGTCAGGGCATTAGAACCTAGTGTAATTAAAATAAAAATTTCGTAGATCTCTGCTTTTCAAAAAATTTACACACATTTCTATTTTCCTTTTTTTTTCAAAAA
>NW_022900940.1:10378106-10441494 GCF_012274545.1 Fukomys damarensis
TTTTTTTTTTTCAAAAAATGCGTGTAATGCTTTTTTCCTCTGTGGGAAAATATCTGTCTTTGGAATCCAAGCGATAACAATTCTATGGGGTAGTGATTATTCTAGATGCACTGTACCATGTAAATTAATCTATTGCTTTGGTAGTACTGTTCCCAAAACCTGAGCTGATGCTGAGTGCACAGAATGAACAAATTAATTAGCCAGTCTGCAAAATCAGATAAATCTTACAGTGGTGACCTCTGTGTAGTAGAATAAAGAAAGGCATTAAATTCATGTTGTAACTTTGATTGAAAATTGAAGAGCCATTTTAAAGCAGAGCTCTTAATTTACACTGGACCATATATAATCCATCCCTGCAGAAAAGTCCCTAAAAAACTAAGTGGATCCTAAGGTTCTGCATAATAGCAAAGTTGGTCTCTGAATGAAGGGCAATCTTCTCATTAATTATCCAAGATAAAACAATGCAGAGAAAACAAACACACAGTTTTCTTCTGTACAAATAATTTCTGATAGAAAATAAGCCATGGATCATGAGGCAGGTGATCTTATTGTTCATTTTTGGTCCCAAAGAAATTCACCTAAGTAAATATAAATAGGAATTGACTGTATGATAATGCCTAAAGGGTATTTCCTTGTATTTAGGGCAGAGATAGAGCCAAAGTCTAGAAAGACCAAAGATTGCTACTTGGGGCTTAGTAAGCCCTGAGCCAAGAAGTCACATACTTTAACTCATCTAACCTTCCTTGACCTAAACTAGTCACCTGCCTCTTCCTAATTGCAAGACTCTGGGAAGCGCAATCTGTGGTATGGTCTGTTTTTTCAGTCAGGTGCCTAAAATCATTTGCCAAGATGGAGATTTGTGTGCAGACAAGTATTGAAGTTGTCAATCCTGTAACAACCCCATAAGTAAATGAATGACAAAGGTTCAATATGATAGATAAGTTTAACTGTAACTCATTTAGAGCAGAGGTCTCAGCTGGTCCCACAGGGTATTCTGAGGCTAGGATTGCCTTCCAGGCATGTTTCAAATTAAGAAAGAGGTACTGGCTCTTCACATCCTCACATCAACCAGATATTTGGTACTGACTACTCCTGGGAGCGGTTATAACATTTGGTGAGATGGCTTTTGTCTCTAGGCTGGAGGGTAAAGCTTGCAGAGACACATCTGTGAGCCATCCATGCCAACACTCTTCATTTCCAGGCAAGTGAGGGTTTCAATCCTTAGGAGCAATCTAGTGGGCACACCATGGTATCCAATGCAATCTGTTACCTGGGCCACGAGGGGAGAATACTTTCTGACATAAGTTTATCCTCCTTGAATACTACTTCTCCAGCATTCTATATGATCTCTTCCCTATGGCAACTGGTGAAAGGAAGGTGCTGGGGACACTTTATGGCCCCCTCACTGCTGTAGGGCTAGGGCTGACGTCTATTGACTTTCTCTACTTACTCCCTGGTCTAGACTTCCTTTGTGTTCTGTTTCTCTGCTATTCAAGATATCTAGAAGAATGACACAAAGAAAACACGCATCACAGATAGGTCTTCTTAGGAAGTAGCTGCTGTCCTGGTTCATTAATCATTAGAACCCATCAGCAAAGCACAAAGTGCTGCTCACTGCTTAGCTTAGTGCTGAGCTTACTCTTTTCTGTCTCTGGGTGTCATAGCAACCCTACTTCCCCTGTACTACTGACAGCAAGCCCCCTACCATTGTAATGATTCCTTTCTTTCCCTGTAAGTACCTTGGCTTGGAGCCTGAAAGGAACAGATGGCAGGCAAAATTTATTCTTCAATAGAATTGCCAGCCCATCCCTTGTAAAGAAACAAGACTTCCATACTATTATAGTTTTTCACACCAGAGAAACTATTCGGTATTTACACGTGCAGCTTATTTATTTCATTTAGGACTTCAAGCGATACAGGGTCTAAAGTTGTAGAAATGAAACACTTCTGTGTCCTGACCTGGACAGGATGATGGCACAAAGTGACAGGATTCAAGGACCCAGGGCCATGTGTTTACTGCCAGAACTCATTTTGTCTGGAAAGATGTTTTGCAAATTCCATGCTGTTGGATCAAATATGATGTTTAGTCCTCGGATTGTGGTTTTCCTTCTGTTCCTGCAGTGATCAAAGACAAACTCATACCTTCTGAATATGTCAGCCCTTTCTAGATTTAATGTAATCAACTTGCCACTAAATGATTTGGGAGACTCCTAGGAATAATAGCGTATCAGAGGTGCTTTTCATTACTCTACATTGCTAGCAGATTGGAGTTTTAGCATTAACCATAGCTAAAACATCTATATTATGAGGACACTCATGATGTTAGGTACATATAGTGCTTACAACTGGGCCAGTACAATCACTCCTTTCACTGAGATGGTCCCTGACAAGGGTGCCAACATCAGCTGGTCAGGTCTCCTATTTGGATATTTACTGCCTATAATATGATGAGTTTTTCCAACATGTGTACTTAAATGAGCTCCAAAGATCTTTCTACTTTGTGCCTATTCCATTTACAACTCTTTTGTTCATATTTTCTCTCTTCAGTTGTTCAATATTTCTCCTTCCAAATTCTGGACTAAAGGTAAGTCACTGGCCACTGGGGAAGAATTAATGCATATTTTTATTTTATGCTATATTTATCCATATAAGTTAGATGGTCATCCTAATCTGGGAGTATTCTGCTTACTTCTGTCTTCAAGACCTTTGTCTCATGGGGCCACTGTGAAGCAGCGGTCCACTTGTCATTGTATGCATATGATGAGCTAATTCATTAATCAGCCGAATTTGGCCTAAAACCTTCTCCACAAGGTTGTCACAGGAATTCACCTTGAGACTACAGACATGTGCAAAAGTTACAAGATACCTTTTCAGTGGAAATGACATAGCAGTCTTAGGAATCTACTCATGCAATTTACTTGGGTCCTCTAGTCTCATTTGTGCCTTGTTCAACTGTAAGCTTTGGACCCATATTAGTGTTTTCCTGCTTTCCTTGGATAACCATTAGCACATTGAGACCACGAATATATTTGGGGCTTTTTTCTCAAGGGTCAAACTTGCAGCACGTCATCAACACTGTGGGCCATGTTTTATTTTGTTGAGAAATCCTTATAGACTGTATTGTGACAACAGGTGAGAGTTAACCTAGCCCTGATACAAGAACTTAAAATACACTCTTTTTCTGTTTCCTGTGAATCTAAATTGCTTCTTATACTCTCTGAAATATTAACAAAAAAATAACACCTTTACTAAATGATAGGCCCTATACCATGTACCTGAGTGTATCTTAATCCACTCTGGTAAATATATCACAATTGAAAGAGCAACCGCAGTTCAAGCTACTACTTGTTCAAGGTTACAATCGTTTACTTGATCTTCTGGCTGGGCTTGTGAAGGCCAGACAACTGAATTAAATCAGCAGAGGATAAAGGCTATCATTCCTCACTCCTTTAAATGATCATGGAGAGTATTAACCCCTGCCATTTTCCCCAAATATGATTACTTCTGAATTACAATTTTGAGGATGGGAAGATGTCATTCTTCACTATAAATGATTAAACCTCTATAGACTCCAAAGACTAAAGACCAATGATGAAGTTTCCTTAACTTCTAAATATGTCAATGTCGGTTAACATTGGACAATGGAAGAAACATCACTGCATAGCTCTATGAGCTCAGATATGAGCTGGACATGAGGAGCTCAGTTAATTTTAGAGTCATGGTGACACATTCAGTCCCACATGACAAAATATTCATGTCAATATTTTGTATCCAACAAAATATCGGGATGGTCCCTTCTTCTCCAGGGTATGCCTTTCACCAGTGAAAAGCTATATCTTTGTTTAGGGAAGGAAATACAGAGCAAAATTTGTTTATACATCTGTGGTGTTGGGTAATTTCTTCTAGTAACTTGGCCTCTTTAATTCATGGGAATTTTCAATGTGAACATTCACTTGGGATTGGAAACTTCATTAAAGCAATTAGCCTAAACCTTTAACTACACAGTTTTAATTTCTTTAAGTTGCATAGACTACTTGACATAGGAGGAGTGCTACATACCCTTAACCTTTGCAAGTTAGGCCTCCTGCCAATCACCTTGACCTTGTCTGACTTTGATAATCATTAAGATAATTGCATTCATATTTATTCCACTTGATCACTACAAATTTGAGTTTCTATTAGATTCATAGGTTCATTTGAATGTCTCCCACTGTCATCCATGTCTAGAAAGGAAATCTATCAAAGTTTTGTGGTAGTGCTGGTCCTCAGTAGCCACGTATTCCTCATCATTCTGCTAAATAGAATGTCTAATTTGCTTGTATTCACCTGGATTTAGATATGTTTTGATCAACATGCTTCAGGAAGTGCATATTGTTGCATACGCTAGTATTGCTTTCTATTCAGAGTAACCTACTACATATTGGTAGCCTGTGCATAGATCAAAATTCAAAATTTGAGATATAGTCAGCGCTGCAGTGCATCGCTCTTCTCATTGCTGAGATAAAATACCCAACAACCTCAAATTAAAGGAGGAAAGACTTATTTCAGCTCACAGTTTGTAAAGATTTCACCCCAAGCTGCCTGTCTCCAGGCAGGGTGCCATTGCAGAGGAAAACAGTTCATGGTATGGCATTCAGGAGGCAGCAGACAGCAATAGCAGCATGCCTAATTTGTATTCCTTTATATTTCATCCAGGTTATAAGAACATTAATTGCTGCCACTCATACTCAGTATTGAACTTCCATTATTCACCCTCTTAATTCCAGTATTACACCTCTCATCTACATTTGCACACCTTAAACTAGCCACCTTTAAAACTCCCCACCGATGACCACGTGGGGCTTTAGAGGAACACCTAGATACAAGCCATGACATTTTTCCTCTGTCCCTCAAAGACTCAGGAACATTCCTTTATGAAAAAGGAATTCAGTTCATCTCTAAGACTTCCCCAAATCCTAACAATTTCATTGCAGAAAAATCCAAGTCCGAAGTCTCCTCTGAGATTTAAGGCAAACTCTTAGCTGTGAGCCCCTATACAAATGAAAACAAAGTTAAACACTTCCAACACACAATGTAACAAGATATACATTTCCATTCCAAAGCGTACACATAAAGGGATAGAAAGAAGGGAACAAAGCAAGTCCAAAACCCAGCAGGGCAATTATTAAGTCCCATATTTCTATGTCCAGCACTTTGGATAATCTGTGGCAAATCATGAACCTCAAAGGCCTTGGGTGGCTATGTCCCTCCTTTCCAGCCAGTGGCTGTAGCACCCATGGCTTCTTTCTTAGACCAGCTTTGCTTACTTCCTGGCAGATTTCCTCAGATGATCCACATTCCTGGCTTTACCAAACTTTTGGGGGCTCCACTGTACCACCAGCTTCACACTCACAGTTTCACAAGCTGCCCTTTCAGGATCACTCTGCCTGGCCTCCCTGGCCTTCTTCTGAAATCTTAGTGGCAGCTTCCTGACCGCACAATTTTTTCAGTCTAAAACCAGTGCCATGTGAATGAAGCCAAGGTGTGCTGCTAGATGGAGTAGTATCCAGGTTTCTCTCTCTTGGTGGTAGGGAACCAGTGCCTATGAACCAAATACTGATGAACAACTTCTCTAGGCTGCTGCTATTCTGAAACATGATGCTCTGAGTCTCTCTTCTCAAAGAAAAGTCTTTCACTTTTGCAATTTTGAAACTGTCAAGGGTGGTGTCCTGCTGCTTCTCATGATGTCATTGGGCCAGGCTTTCACCTGTGCTCTTTCTTTTCAGCAACTAAGTACTCCTCCACTTTTTCTTTGCTACTAGAGCTTCCTTTATGGCCAAATTCAACACATTTTAAATCATTCTGCTGGGCTCTTTGCTTATAGATCTGGTTAAAAAGTCCTCAACATTAGCCATGCTGACACAACATTAGAGTATCTTGAAATTTCTTATGCAAGATTAATTATTCCACTACCCTTAATATCAGTCTCAGACAAAATCTCTGCAAAGGAGCAAAACATGGGCAAGTTTGCATAACACATACAGTCTGGAGTCCAATTGTCAGTTCTTGTTCCTAACTGAAACTTCCTGAGCCTCATTTTTACTGGCTACATTTCTATCACCATTCTGGTCTTCTGAGCTCTGACCAGAATCTCACATCAAGTTTAGCTTACAGCATTCCAGGGCCTCTGCTTCAGCTAGGAGCTCCAAACCTTTCCAAATCTTTCCCGCAAGCCAGTTCCAAAGACTTCTGAACCACATGGCCAAGTAACATCATAGCAAGGACCCCACTTCTCTGGTACCAAAATCTGTCTTGCTTACTTTTCTCCCTGCTGAGACAACATACTCAACAGCCACAAGTTAAAGGAGGAAAGGTTTATTTCACCTCCCACTTTCTAGAGATTTCAGTCCTTAGCCAGCTGGCTACAAGGCCAGGTGGCATGGCAGAGGAGCAGTACTGAGAAGAAACATGGCAGGCAGAAGGCAGCAAGCAGTAGCAGCAGCAAAAAACGACAACCCTGCCTTCACTCTGTCCCTTTGTATTATATCCAGGCTACAAGCCTATCGATGATTGCCACCCTTACCAGGATGGCACTTCTGTGATCCAGCGCCCTAACTTCACATCTTTAATTCCCATTCACACACCCTAATCCAGCCATCTTCAGAACTTCCCACTGTGACTGCATGGGACTTTGAGGGGACATCTAGATATAAGCCATAAAAATCACTTTTTCACCATCATAAACTAAAAATAATTGAAACAAACACTGTAAGCAGGAGCCTTTCTGCATATAGGTTGTCATATATTTTCTTTATGGTATATTTTAAAGAACAGATATTGTTACTTTTGCCGATATGAAATTTATCTTTAATTATTTATGTTCTATGAAAATTCTTTCAAATCCAAAGTATAAAAGTTGTCTCTTAAAATTTATTCTGGAAGTTGTAGTTTTAACTTGCATTCCATCAGTGCAATGGAATTTTAAGTTTACTCTTATTCATGACTGAGATAATCACTGAGGTTTACTTTTTTTATTTTACTACCCAATTGCCCTGGAAGCATTTGTTTAAAACTCTATCCTTCCCCCATTGAATTGTTGTAATTACTTTTTAGGAAATCAGTTGAACATATATTAGTGGTCTAATTTAAGAAAAATCATTTCTTTTACCTTAATCTGCAAGTCTACACATAAATCTGGATTACCTAACCTCATTATACAGTCTTAAAATCAAGCAGTGTAATTTCTTTACTTTGTTCCTTTAAAAATTAGGCCAGGATAGATCCTTTGAATTATTTAACAATTTTAAAATTAACTTTCTAATGTATATCTCTAAAATTAGGATTGCTAGAATAGTGATTGTGGTTGTATCAAAGGTATAGGTCCATTTGGGCATCACTAATATATTCAAATTATTGTATATTCCAGTTGATGATCATGGTTTATCATTCCATTTATTTTTAAGTTTCCTTTCATTTCTCACAACATGTTGTACTTTCAGTGTATGTATCTCATATGTTTTATTAACTTTGTCCCTAAGTGTTTTGTATATTGGCACTATTAAAATGGTACTGATGTTTGGATTTTGTTTGCCATATATTTGTTGCTTATATATAAAAATCCAACTGTTTTTATATATTGATCATGTATCCTGAAATTTTTCTGAATTCACTTTCTAGTTTGTTTTTTTCTCATGACTGAAGATTGAACCCAGGGCTTTCTTGCTCAGCTACACCTGAAGCATTATTATTTTATTTATTTTATTTTGACCCTCTTGCCCTAGCCCCTCAGAGTGCTGGAATTTCAGCTTTGAACCACAACTGGCTCATTTTTTAGTTTAAAGGATTTTGGGCTGAACACCCTTTTCTCATGCCCTTCTGTGCTGACTGTGGACAGTTTTACTTTTCATTTCCAATTTTTTTCCTATGTCCTCCTAACTCTCCATCCCGATTCCTTGCTTTTTCACTTAGGCATTACTAAGTCATCTAGTAAAATAGTGTATAAAAGTGGCGCAGATGAGCATACTTTTTTTTTGGTACCGGGGATTGAACTCAGGTCCTTGTGCTTGCAAGGCAGGCCACAGAACTGCTGAGCTAAAACCCCAGCCCCAGATGAGCATTCTTGTCTTTAATTTATATGTAGAATAAAAACTCAGCTTTTCACAACTAAAACACGATATTAGCCTTTGTGAAGTTGTGGAAGTGATCTTTTACTTCAGATGTTTTGAAAGTGTCTATCATGAGTGGATATTGAAGTCCCTTTATGTTGCTGATGGCATTGAGGTGACCATGTCATTTTGTACTTTATCCCATGAATACTTATCCTTCTGGATTTTCAAAGGTTGGACCCATTATATACCCCTGAATTAAACCTCACATGACCATCACATATTGTAATGTATTGCTCAACTTTCTCCCTAGTGTTTTGTTAAGGGTTTTTGTATGTTTATTCTTAATACTAGATCGCAGCCTTCTTGTCCTTTTATGATTGGTTTTTATACAAATTACTTACTCCATCATTTTCCATTATCCACTTCAAACTATTGTTATAGAAGCAAATCTTCTTTTTTGACTCAGAAAGAACCCAAAAGAAATCATTTTGCAAAATCATTTGACCTAAATATTTTATTCCAACAAATTCAGAGTTTATACTATACATACATTTTGTGATTGTAACAAAAAGTGGAAAATCAAAGTGAGGAGGGGCAACAAAGTATTTATTAATTTGACTCATTTTTTAAAAATCAAAGAATTTAATGATACAATAGTCTCTTAGTATCTATGGACAGTAGCACCATATGTGGTCCTCCTGGACCACGCAATACCAAAATCTGAAGATGTTCAATTCTTTACATAAAATTATGCAATATTTCCATATATCTTACACACCTAACCTCCCCATCCTTCAACTCACCTCTAGATAAATCATAATGACTAATACAATGTAAATAGCATGTAAATAGTTGTTATACTGTATTGTTCGGGGAATAACAAGTGGAGAAAAATTCTGTACATGTTTGGTACAGATGCAGTTACTTTCCCAATACTTTCTATTCCCAAATTGTTTGTTATTATATATATATATAATAACTCATATTAGTATTATCTTGAAATGTCTTTAGTGAAGACTGACATTTTGTGGAAAAAAGGGGTCCTAGATACAGTGCCCAAGAGGACACAAAACAGCTAGATTTTATTTTTATACTCATGTGACTTGTATGTTACATAGAGAGGCATCTAAACTGCTGACTCTCCCAGATGGAACCCTGTACCTCGCATCCTTTGTTGGTTTTCCTCTCTCACTGCATCTCTAAGCAGGAAGCCCAATGGTGCTCAGGACCCAGCGTGGAGCTGCAGATACGTGATGCTGAGTAACAGGCAGGTCCTCCTCTGCAGTGCATGAAGTGGAGGCCTCCCCAGCTGAGCACAATTTAAACAGTCTTCTGGGTGCAACAACTTTCTGACTTTGAAGAAGGTGCTTTTCAAGGAGGTGTCACACTCATATGGATAAGGCTATAATAACAGCAAGCAGGACCTACTCTAGAGGGCCAACAATGCTTTTTTTAAAAAAATCCATTTACATGTTTTTATTTGTCTTTAGTACAAACAGAAAAATAACAAGCCAGCTTGTTTCATCCCCACTGTGATTTCCTCAGGGCTAATTAAAGTGCACTCTGTTGATGTCTAAATCATTCAACTATAGGCAATCCAAAGATTTAAAGGCACACACACTCGGTCAAAGCCTCACTGTCAGTAAATGGGATTATGCTTGAAAATGGGCATAACAAAGTTCTTCATTAATTTGAATGCTAGAAAGTTCCTGTGGGTAGAGGGAAATTGAACTAGGAAATTTACTGCCATAGATTTATAGAGTGGACTTCATCACTTTGCATAAAGTATTGATAAATTAAGTGATCCATGATTCTCCATGATATATGGCATAATCAATACGAATTTTGGGAAGAGAGAAAAACATTAATAATGCACCTTTTACATATAGTTCTGTTCCTAAAGATCAAGGGCTGCATAAATTACATAACACCTGGATTATAGTTAGAATACAAATAATTGCTTTAGTGAATGTAATATTTACACTTAAAATTTAAAAAAGATTTACATCATTGTAGGTGGTTTTAAAATGACTTTGAAATATTAATGGGAATTTTATTTCATGTTCTTGACTGCTTTTTTTGCCAGTTATTTTTTGTCACTTTATTAATAACACAAAATAATTGCAAAGAAAAGTCATTCTGTCCTTAAGTTACCAAGAACTGTGTTTTGGTGGAAAAATATTTTGTACCCCCTAAGTCACAGGGTTATAACATGTTGCTTCCATTACCAAATAGCTCTGTTTATCCCTCTATCCTTTCACTTTTGAGCAGTGTAATTTATAAGAAAGTCTTTATGTATTAATATAAAATATATGTACTTCAGGGTTTTTCCAGAGATTATGATCTTAACCTCACAACTCTTTACCAGGGCTTAGATAAGAAAAATACCTAACTCATCTGCAGTCCAGCATTTATGTTGCATTTTATATGGTATCCCTATATTGCTCTATCTCCTTCTCACAAAGATGCAAAATCTAACTATGTCATTTTATATTTCTTGTAGATCTGCTTTTACTAAATGAGGTTTGATAATACAATGTTTTCTTTCAGGGATAGTATGTGATGATAGCAATTTACAAAATCATACAAAATATTCACCATAAATGCTCTCAGGGGAATTTTTATTTTCTTTTTAGTAGCAAAAAAATAAAAACCTTGAGAGAATGGTATGGATACTCTGTCATAACATATTACATTCATAGCTTATCAATAATAATAAATAATATATGTAGAATATTCTAAAGTGAATTTTATTATAACCTTATCTTTTAGCTTATGCTTTTTTTATGTCTGGCCATTACCATTTTTTAAATTTAATTTCACTTCATTTATAAATATTTTGTAAGATGTCACATATTTTATTTCTGAAATGATTCTAAGTATAACTAAACAAAATGAGAATAGTTTTTAAAACTGACTTCTAAACACACACTATGAGATTTCAGAGGTGTGATATTTTAGGAAATACATGGAGAGATATAGATAGGTATATGATTATGTATTCATTGTTAAAGTGAATTGCTAAAAGCTTTCATTTAGAGATCCTCAATGAGTTCTTGGATTTATTTGGGGAAATGATGTATAGTTTTTACTTTAGAACTTCTGGTTTAAAATATCATCTTGTTAACAAGTATTTCTTTAACTTTTCCATGCATTTTGTTAAAATATTTTAATGAAATGTGAAGAGAAAAAAGTACAAATCCACACAAAAATATAATTATTATACAAGTTTGTGGGAAGTGTTTCATTTCTTTTGAGTTCCAAGAGTTACATTTAAAGTCATATCTGGTGCTTCACCTTTGCTATTGTTAGATTAAAACTCATTTACTATCTGATTACTCCTTTCAAAGAGCAACCATTCAAAAACAGTAATTTTACATCTACTTGGACATTTCAGTCTCATGAAGAAACACTGTTTTTTTAAAAAGACAAAAGATTTCTTTTTTACTATGGTTGTTTGCTGTAGGTACATATATTATGCCACAGTAAAAGTACCATGTCACAATAAAGGCCATGGCCGTGACTGAATGTATCTGCCAAAGTATAATTCCCACAAGTGGAGCTGCATGTGCAGGCACCAAGACAGAAGAGTCTGGACAGTAGAGATTCTGGTCCACCTGCACACTGCAACAGAGATGGAGCAGAACATATGGGAGAAGATCCTTCAGGACAGAATTTGACCATAGCTGTGGAGAATTGTTCCTGAGTAAGTGGTCCAGACAGAATCGGTGAGACTCCAGCAAATCCACGCTCACTCTCCTTGGCAAACACTGGGTTTGGATGGATTTTCCTGCAGTATACACTAAACAAATTTCAGTAGTAAAATTATCATATGATTTTTGGTAAAACAAGAAAGAAAATGGAAAAGCATGCTAAAGATTCAGAGAGAAAATTAGATCTGTGAAGACCCAAAAGAATGCCAAGAAATGATATATGCTTGATTTTAAGGACACAACTGAAATGAGACAAACCTCTCTAAGAAACCTAATTTTATTATATTACAATGACATTACTTTATCTATCTATAATAGTGACCTTATTCACAAGAGATACATTCTAAGACGCCAGTGATTGCCTGAAATCTTCATAGGACCAGAACTGAATGTAATGCTTACTTCTTACACACATAGCTTGGAGAAAGTTTAACTTATGGATTAAGCATAGTAAAAGATGAACAATAATAAGACAATAATAATAGCACATTGTAATAAAAAATATTTGGGGAAACCACAATCAATGATGCTCTTTGGGGAGAAAGGAAGAAATGGTGAACAAGAAAAAGATGAATTTCATATAAACTAAATACTTCTGTTCTCCACTTCAGAACCTGAATATATTTTCTTCCAATAACTTGAACCCATGGGGTATAAAACACTAAGCTTATTCACCCAACAAATAAGTATGTATGTCATTGCTTCAGCTAAACAAAAAACATCATTAACTGTGTAATCGTTTCTTTTTCTTCACTTCCTATTTCCCCTACACCCTATACTTCTACTTTCTCCTTAGAAATGAATTAGACATAGGCCAAGAGAATCTATGTAGTTTTCATAGGCTGTGATTCAATCTTTAACCAAACTATTTATATGTTTTCTTTTCCCAGTAAAAGTGGCATACAGAACTGTAGCAAAAAACTCCATGTGCAAATATAATTGTGAAACATCAAAACTTATCCTGATAAAAGGCATACACATGGTAAGCTACCAATAAAAGCCACAATTTAAGAGACTGCTAGGAAAAATCCAAGATGTGAATACACTTCTTTCTATCTGCTCCTGCTATTCTAGTTAGTTAGCATGTACCCATGTGCCTTTTTCTATTTTTTGCAGCTGATTCATATATCTGTAGAATTACTGAAGAAGTCCAGGAACTGATCTTGAAGGTATTTATTGGTGATAAACGTGCAAAGCTACTTGAAAACACTGATTAGAAAGATAAATCTAGTATGAAAAACAGACAACCAAAAAAAAAAAAAATAAGGCAGAGAAACGCATAAGTGTTACCAGGAGGGTTAAAAAGTATCAGAAAGATCTAGCAAATGACATTTCCCAGGAATTACCAATGCAGTACTCATCCTTGCTACAAGCACAAACATAAATCTACTACCATGAGTTGAAAATGTAAGTGCATCTATTCACATATGACAAATCTGCCAGTTCCTGAGTTACTTTCTGTCAAATAGAGGTGCCATTAGAAATTGTGCCATTTTTTTCCTACAATTTTAATATCAAGAAAATGAGAATCGGAATGAAGAGTGAATGATTATGAAAAACCTCCCTTCCCAATATAAACATATACAATTGATAAAAGGATTTTTAAATATACAAACATTCACTTAAGTTCAAAACGCCATAATATGAGATATCTACCTGCCAATGAAGGGGGATTATGTCTCTATGGCCAGGGAATTTGAATCATATGGGTAAATGATTCATAGGGTCTTAAGATCTGCCTATGTAAGTGTGGAAATTAATGCTCTCTCCTCATAGTCTGACAAAACAAGAGAACTGAGCTCCTGTATAATTGACTCTACGGATATCAATGGAAAGAGGCGTATGTAGGAAGAACAGAGGGCCCAGTGTCCAGCACTCTACATGTAGAGAGTCACATTGTGTACTGCACATAAGATCCATTCTTGATACAAAAACCTACAAGAGACCATTCCCACTTTGAAAGAAAATCAAACATGTCGAGTTTTATTGGTATTCCTCCCATAAAAATACACCAAAGAAAATAGAAGTGTGCATACATGTGTGAGTAGTCTTTCAATGATGCTGGGTTATACAAGAACAGAGAAAATTGGAAAGGAGCTGACAGCAAACATAATAATAATAATTAGTAAATTGGGAAGTACAATGTTCAACGGTTCTCTTTTGGGATGGAGAAAAAGAGGGTGGGAAGGAAGAAGAAGAATCTCCAGGGAGGGCGACAACCTTGCTTGTAGCACAAATCCTCAAAAATATTAAGGAATTTGCACTATTAATTTTCTACTCCTAGTTTCAGACAAAAGTCTTGAGTCTAAAAATTTGTCTTCATGATGCAGTATGTTTAGAAACTTTGATACGTTCTGTTCATATAGTGCTGTGAGTCAGACAGGAAACTCTTAGACGGACCAACCCAAGAGCACCTAATGTATAGTAAATTAGGAGCTCTCCAACAAAATTCCTCTGCCAGGTCATTCTTTGTATATCTAAATATGACCAAATAAAAGTTGTTGACCCAGAGTTTGTAATGCATGGTCTTAAATTTGAATAGAAAAATTCCTTCCTTTGATAAAGAAAATGGAAAAGTGAAGATAAACAGAAGAAAAAACATAGTAAAAAGTAAAGAGCGAAGAACTGAAATCATTACAAATAATATACTTACAGAAGTAGAATAAAATATACCCACAGGGATTATTATTAAACATGAGGAAGAGAATGAAGGGGAGGAGGATGTGAGGGAGGGAAAAGCAAGGATGGATATAATCAAATTATTTTAGATGCATGCATGCAAACATCACTTTGTAACCCAGTAATTCATAAATTACACAAACTAATATGAATGCATTCAAATACACCCATGATTTTTACCCTTGCTGTGCAGAAACTTCTTAATTTGATGTGATCCCATTTGTAGATGGTTGGTATTATTTCTTGTGCCAGTGAGGTTCTGTTCAGAAAGCCTTGCCTATGCCTACGTCTTCAATAGTGTTACCTATTTAATCTTCCAGGAGATTGTTTCTGTTTTAACATTTAAATCTTTGATCCATTTTGACTTTAGTTTGGTACATGGTGAGAGACATGTGTCTGGATATGTGTCTTCTGCATGTGGATAGACAGTTTTCCCAGTATCAGATGAGGCTATCTCGCCTCCAATGTATTTTTTTGGCCCCTTTGTCATAGATGAAAGAGGTGGGGTTGTTTCTGCATCCTCTATTCTTTTCCGTTGATCCACATGTCTTTTTTTATTGAATTTATTGGTACATTCTAGGTACACAGTACAGTTACATTCATTACTGGGATCTTGTACCTTTACATGCCAGGTCTTGGTTCTCATTTTTTCCCTTTGTCCCCGCCCTCCCTTCACCCTCCTCCTCCCCTCCCCACCTTCAAACACTTTAATTCCATTTTTACATTTTCTCATATTTTTTTCCTTTCCCTTATTCCCCTTTCCCTATCCTTCTCACTGTCCCTACACCTTTGGTCCTTTTCTTCCTATTTCACTTTGCTAATTGTCCCATTAGGATCTTGAGTACTATTTTAGTTTTTCACACCAGTGAAACTATTCAGTATTTACACGTGTGACTTATTTATTTCACTTAGGAGAAAAACCAACAAAGTAAAGAGAATGGGGGAAAATTTTGCCATTTATCCCTCAAGTAGAGAACTAATAGTCCCAAACATGACTGTGTATATAATTCAAAAAAATTAAACCCCCCAAATAAAATACTCAATAAAAAATGGGTAACTAAAATGAGTAGATACTTCTCAGAAGAAGTACAAATGCCAATAAATACATGAAAAAATGTTCGACATCATGGGCCGCTAAAGCAACACTGAGTGGATTTTCTTCCAGAAAGAATAGCCATCATCAAGAAATCAGATAATAACAAAGCTGGCAAGGCTGGAAGGAAAAAGGAATCCTTCTGCATTGTTTGTGGAGATGTAAACTAACACAACTGAAATGGGAATAAATATGGAGATTCCACTGAGACCAAAATTAGAAAACCCATTTGACTCAGCTCTTGTCCTTCTAGGTATCTTCCCCAAAGACTAAAGACATCATATGACAATGATACACACATACCCGTGTTTATTGCAGCACAATTCATAATAGCTAAATCTTGGAGCAGCCTATCTGTCCATGGACAGATGAATGGATACAGAAAATGTGGTATTTACACACATGGGAGTACTACTGTGATATAGAGGATAAACCTGAGTCATTAGGAAAATGGATGCACCTGGAGACCATAATGTTAAGTGCAATAAACCAGACACACAGACTTAGATATTGCATACATTTCTCTCATATGAGAAACCTAAAATACAAATAAAGGCAAAAAATAAAAGATAAAAAAATACACTCAAAAAGAGGATATTAAATGTTTTGTATCTAAGTTCAAAAGAAAACATTAAGTGAGCAAGTTATATGATACAATTAACTTTAATAGAAAATGACATCCAGGAAATTTCCCCAGAAAATACAGGGTGACTGAAACACTTCAAAATTTCTCCCTATAAGTAAATGTAAAAGTAATGTCAGGAAATAATTGTTGTTGTTGTTGTATACAATTTATATTGTGAAAGGTCTGCCAATAATAGACCAAAGCCATGGACACTCACACATAGACAGTAAGACTTACACTTACATTTTATTGGTAATTGTATTTATAGATTATTGCGCAAAATCTTGTATTAGAGCCTTTACCATCTTATAAACTAGTAGTGATTTGAGTATACAAAAATCTGCAACAAACACGATTTTTTCTAGAACTTCTGGTTTGAATTGAGGTTTCTCATCCCTACCAGAGTACCCTAATGCCACACCATCACCCACAATCTCCATGTCTGGTTCCAAATGCAAATTCTGTGCATTAATCTCGACTGTTATTCTACTTAATTCATGGTTGACTCACTAAATTACCTTCCTCTCCTCAATCATCTATGTGTTAGCCTCTAGTTTGTAAGATATCTTTTACACAATATAAATATATTTTATACACATGAATAAACATAAGTACATCCATATATTTCTGTTATCTCTTGTGTAAAGAGTTACCCAAAGACAATCCCTATAGAGTAACAAACTCAACCTTAAATCTATGTTTTGTGTGCCTATTATGAAAGATATGGTCTATGCTACTCACATTATATCATTTCAGACCTGTGCTGTTCACGTGTGTGCTTAAAATATATGTGGTAAGTCCGAAGGGTACCAGCAGAGATTTGATACCAAGTGTCATAAAAGTGGATTTCTAAAGAATGGTGTACAAAAAACCAGAATGGTGTCATTAAGGTGATTTGGAATATAAGCTTACTGTTTATAACTCTTCCCAAACTCTGAAGAAAAATTAAAAGACTGTTCTAAACTTAAAAGATTGACTTATGCCTCAGAGAAAGCAAAGCATAAAACTAAAATCTCTACCATAACATGGAAGGTAAGTATATTAAAACTCTTTTGTATAAATAAATATGATAAATATCATTAAAGGTGTTTTACTTTAAAAACAATTCAAAACCTCATCTATTCATGTAATAATCACTTTTGAAACTATGGGCTGTCAGAGTCATTTGGAATAAAATGATTTGTTAAATTGATTTCCCATCTTTGTACTGTGGGGGAAAGATGCTATCTAAAGTGATTTCTATCAAAATTCAACCTATGGAGATGAGATTATATTTAGTTGTCTCTGAAGTAAAGCTATTCATGAAAATGGAAATTCTAAGTATCTTACTCCCTTGGGAATTTTGATGCTATCAAGTTTTGTTGAAATAAACACACAGATTTATTCCAAGTATTTAAATATATTCATTAAAGTGCTCGGTTGGATAAAAAGAATACGGAGACTCTCCTGTGGTTTCTGTTTTCTCTAAATGTTAATACTTATCACAGTTTATATCCTGCCTACCATAAATATTAAGGTTTTCAATCATTCCCTGGAATATCATGTGCCAGTGGATCCAGGCATTCTTGTTTTTGGCAGAGTAGAGTTCAGTCCATATCTTTTTATTGCTTTTATCAATATTTTAATATCAATATGTTAGTCATAAAAATAATTTGAGTATTATCAATTCTCATTTATTGATTTGTGCCCTGCACTAGGAAGTGGGTTGAGCACGTTTACACATATCATGTCTTTTAATCCTCACAACTACCATGTTCTTAAATCCCTAATTAGTAAATGTATTGGTTTCCTATTGCTGTTCTAATGAGTTACTATAAATTAGTGGTTTAAAACAAATTTATTATCTTACCATTTTAGAGGCCAAAAGTTGGAAATGAGCTGTAGTAGGCTAAAATGAATGTGTCATGAAGATGTGTTTGGTTTTGGAGCCTCTAGGAAAGAGCTTGTTTCTTTGCTTTTGTAATTTTCTAGAAGTTGCCTATCATCTGTTATTAATAATCTCTTCCTCTCATTTCAAAGCCAGCAACAAGAGGCAGGGTTCTTCTCAAGGTGGTGTTTCTCTAGTTTTCAAAAGTCTCATATTTTATCTCTTTTAAGAATCATGTGATTATGTTGGGTTTTCCCAGTTAATTCAACACAGTCCCTCTAACCTAAGAATAGCTGACTAGCAATGTTACTTCTGTCTGCCATTTTATTGCCCTTTGCTATATGTCTTTATCTACTTTCTGTTGTTCTAACTCAATACCAGACAGTGCATAATGTGCAAAGAATAAAGGTTTATTCAGCTCAGAGCTGTATAGTCTTGGATCTCCAAGGCTGAGGGGCTATTTTGGGAGAGGGCTGCCCTCCTCCTGGGGACTGTCTGTAAGGGCTTGAGGTGTGGCAGGGCATGACACAGTGAGAAAGATACATGAAAGGGAAAAGGCTAAACTCAGTTTTATGAAAGACGCATTGTCCAGATAATCCATTCATCCTTGTATAAATTTTGATCTAATCACTTACCAAGGCTCCATTTCTTAATACCTCCAAATGGGGGTCAGCTTTAAATATGAACTTTGGTTGGGACATTTGAAAAATAACGTTGTATCAACTACAATATTTGCATGCTGTGGGATTTGGGACACAGATCTTTGAAGAGCCATTATTCTGGTTACCAAAGTGTATGAGAAATACAGATCTCAAGAAAAAAGTGATTATAATTAGGTGTAAGATGAACAGCAAGTAGATGGCCATGCCAGAAATCAAACATAGCTCAGTCTCACCTTAAAAATCTCCCCTGTGTATTATCTCAAAAAATGTTTTACATAAATGTCTACCCATGTGTGAAAATGAAGCAAGTCATTCTGTTTATAAAAGATCAATTTAAATATTTTTTAAGTGAGAAATTTTTTCAAAAAAATTAATCACTGTTTATACAGTTGCTAAATGTTTGGAAACATTTACTGCAGTTACTTGACTATAGCATTTTATTGCTTTTCATCCTCTTATTTGGTAAAATATAGATCACAACCTCTGACAGAAGCGTTTTGCTTCTCTGCCTTGTTTATGAATTTTAAATCACAAGATGATTTTTATTCAAAAAATACATACTATAAGCAATTATGTAAAATTAGTTTGATGTAATTTGTCATTTACTTAGCTGATATAAACTTGCTGGAATTACACTTTTTAAAAAAATCTGAGGTATTAAAGTTAAAGGTTTCTTTTTGGGGGAAGGAAATGTTGGGATCCATGCTCTTTCTATAAGCGACCTGCCATGACATAGTAATACAAAATTTACACTGAGTTACAATTTTTTGACACTTTAACACATAGAATTATTCTCGGAGTGGCTCTGTCACTTGCTTGTCATTAGAATCTGGCCAAGTGGCATATTTATATACTCTAGCTTCTTCATCTACAAAACAAGAGTCATTATGGTGTCATCTCTTAAGAAAGACATGTAACTTACAGTATACACTTCATTATACACTCTGTGATACAATATAAGTATGAAATCAATATCACTTAAGTTATTTTTGCCACATTTTAACAGTATTCAGACACATAATAAAACAGATTAAGTATAGTCACTTTTAAATAGCAAAATTTAAAACACCTTTGTATGGTTTATATTTCATGATCATTTCTTTTGTAACTTCTAAGCCTCATATGGTTGGTTAAGGAAAATGACTGTGTGGATAGAATAGACGACATCATAATCATTTTCCTTTTCTCATTTTTATTCACATCTATTGTCCTTACGAATCCATTTTGAGGCATAAGTCTAAATGAATGGCATTTCCAACTATTAGATAATGGAAGTTTATTTGCCCAAAATTCTTGTGCTCATTGTTTTCCCACAGAAGCTTTGACATTATTCCCTTCTCTAAGCTGAAGGCAAATTATTCAAAGCCCATATGAATGATTATCATGGTGATTAAATACACTTTTTCCTTCATGATAAAATACAAGGCTCTCTATATATAATAGTTCTCCTTTGTGTCTATGTAGTTCCAAGAAGTTCTTTATTGGTGTAAATTAATGTTAGTTAATTTTGAGGATCCATGTGGCATGAAGAGCCATGCTTACTGATCAAAGAATACTGATCTTTTGAGAGACTGAGCCCTCTTTATAGCACTGTGTCAGAAGCTAACTTCCATTTACCTTCAATAGCATTATCAAAAGGATGTCAGCAAGAGTATGATTCCAGGCCTGGCTATACTCACTGCCTTCTCTGTTACTTTTTATGGGAGAAAGGGAGACCAAGGTGATGGATGTCTTAGAAAGCTGGCTGGGCACATTTGTCTTCATTTTTCCTGAGTTTCCTCCTTGAAGATCTCCCCAGTGGAAGATGGCATATACTCTGGTCCCTCTTCATCTATGTGGTCAGCTCATGAGAGCATGCTGTGCTTTTACAGAGGAATCTGAACATTTTTCCATGATTTGGTGTTTGGATTTAGAAATAGAGTATTGCAGGAAAATTTATCTTTATATCTCTACTCAACTAATGAAGCTTATGTTCACCTTTGTCCTGTTACACAGTTGGCTTTGTATGTGAGAGGTCAGAGAGATCTTATTAAATGTATCTCCCTTTGAGCCCTGTTCAAAATAGTTTTTAAAAATACATGTCATTACTCTACTATTCAAAACTATGTACAAATTTTTCTGTATGTCAATTCTATGGCTTGTTTTTATATTTTTAAAGAGAAAATATCTCTTACTATCAATTACTACTTTTGTAGTAATTTTTTCTTCTGTAGGAAAGTCCTGATTGGCTGGTAAAAATCAATTAATGTGTACAAATTATTGTTGATCATGAGTTAGAAACACATACATCTAGGCTATATGTTATGGACCTTGAAAACTTGTTTGGAGGTTCTTGTTTGGGGAGTGCAGCTACTTGTGTACCCTTGACCTTATCTGTTGGGGATGGTTATCCTCTTCCACTGAGTGTGAGTCAGCATGCAGTTTTGGGAGGGATACACACGGAGTGGTGAGGGAGGGAGGGGACACTTGTCTACCCAGCCAGTTCAGCCAAATTAACCCTAGTGATCGATGGGGTGACAGATGTCACAGCAAGATCACCTGCACATATGTAGGCTATATGTTATAGTTTGTGTCTAGATGCTGCTGCAAAGCCTCATGCCATCACAGGTGGGGCTGCTCAGAGGTGGCTAGGGTGTGGGGGGCTGGAATTGAAAGTGTGATATTGGAATTAATTTATGGTGGGATGCTAGAATTAAGGGTGCTAGGTTTAAAGGTGTGGGTGTGAGTGCTATTCGCTCTAAGGGTGGGTAGCCTGGATGTAATATAAGGAACAGAAAGAATATTGTGACTGGTTGCTCTGACATTGCTTGTAGCTTGCTGCTGTTGCTGTCTTCTGCCTGCCATGAACTTTTTCCTCTGTAATGCCCTACTGCCATGCTATCCTGCCTAGGAGCCAGCCAATTATGGGTTGAAACCTCTATGAAACTCTGAGTTGAAACAAACCTTTCCTCCTTTTAAGGACTTTGGGTGTTAGGCATTTTGTCACAGAAAGAAGAAAAAGGAGCTAAGACAAATAAATATCCAATATGTATAGATATTGGGCTGGGATTTAACTTAGTGGTGCCACCTCCTGCCTCACAAGTGCAAGGTCCTGAATTCGATCCCCGGTACTATCTCTCGCTCTCTCTCTATATATATATATGTGTGTTTGTGCATGTGTGTGTGTGTGTGTGTGTGTGTAATATTATATGGTATTTCAAATGTTAAGTTTCAGCAAGGAGAAAAAAGAACTAAGATGAATATCAAATAAATATATTATATATATATATAATATTATGTGATATTTCAAAAGAAAGTTTCAGAGTAAGGGAAAAGAACTTCATTTTTTCATATTTTATATCTTTTTTGTTTCTCCACTATTTTCTCTATTTGTTCCTAAAGGAATTGTGTGTGAGAGAGAGCCCTTCTCATTATTGACTTTCAAACTTTTTCAAACACTGCTACAAAGCATGCTAACATTTTATATGAAAAGTAAATCATGCAGATTAGTAAGAATAGCTCTTTGTTATACACTTTGAAATAACCACTGAATTAAAAAAAAATTTAGTCAGTATTTGGCACCTGTAATTGTTTTTTATAAATACAAGCTTAAAAGCCTACTTTTTGGTACAGTATTATTTCTAAACAGGTTTTTAACCAGTAATACAAGGCCAGTTATCTATATCTCTAAGGGTCCTTGAATTAGTGAGGTAGAGAGACCTGTAGGTCATTTAAAAATGTTATTGAACTAAATTCAGAAAAATTATTTAATTTTTTTTTATTTTCTACTGTACAATATATTCTTTTCTTTATTAGATTACATGAGTTGAAACTTCAGTCCTAAAGCATAAGACAGGAGAGGAAAGCTGAGATAAAAACAGAAGAGGATAGAAAAAGAGCAACTACAAATTTTTAAGTGAGGTCTTTAGTGGTACAATTTAAATCTGATAAATTACAGTTTAATTTTCTTTAGCCCTGGAAAAACAAACAAAAATTGTAAGAGGGAATAACTACTTCATTTTTTAAATAAAGAAAAGCATTTGAAACTATGTATTTTTCTCAAAGAACACCTTTTTTTCTGTCCTCCAAAAGTTTTGGTATAGTTTTGATTTGTTTCTGACCCTAGGTAGAGCATTAATTTTATTTATTTGATTAATCTCAGTTTTAGAATTTATTTTAATAGATGGCATGTGAGTGAATTATTTCTTATGCAAGTCAACTTTGGAGAGCTTTCTTTGTCCCCAAATGTATAACTTTTCTTATTATTCAATTCTTCCCTAAATTTTGTTTGGCATAAATGAAAACATATACTCTCTATTAGGAATAAAAACAAAAATATGTTTCTTCATGTGTTCTTGTGTATATAATACATCAAGCTTATTGATTTTGTTGTCCAAACAGTATGTGTATTGCTACTTTTTTTAAGTGCTTGATCATTTCATTTCTGACAGGCATGGATTAAAAGATTCCTTTATTATTGTATTTATCTCAAGTAAAAAATAGTACAAGATCATACATCTATCACTGAATGATTGCTTAAGTAATGATTAAACAATTGCATATCATATTAATGGTATAATATAAATATATATTACATAGTTTAATCATTTAAAATTACTGTATACATACCACGTCAATAAATCTTCTTATCTAAATATGACAAGACATAAAAGAGCTGATAGCCAACTGACATGTACCTTTTATTGATATGAATGATATCAAAGATATAAAAGTAGAAAACGGTTTCAAAGTCCCAGCTTTGTATAATCTCATCATCATGTAAATAAACATATACAGGATATGTATGTACATCATTGAACAGTTATTGTGAGAAATAAGTTTGGAAGCATATATACCCCAGCAGTAGTAGAAATGATTTCTGATTTGAAGAATATAAACAATTGTCATTTTTTCTCTATTTTCCTGAGTTAATCTGAATTTTATATTTACATTATATTTATAAACAAACAAAAATAATAATAGTTTCACTTGAAAAATAAATGACTAGCTAAAGTGATTATTGTGAATCATATTCCAAAGAAGAGAATTGCTACTTAAATTTGTTCTTGCATTAACAAGTTTTCATAATTTAAACAGAATTAAATATTAATTGAAACAGAGAAAAATAACACAGATTGACAGGCCCTCAAAAGTTGGTCAGTTTGCAAAAGACAAAAGTCACTACATTGCCATAAAAGATGGTAAAAAATACAATGCTTTTCCAACATTCATATGCCAGTCAACATAACACTTCTCATACTGGGTGTGCAGGTGATGTTTTCCCGTGCATAAAGCCAGTCGCCAGCAGGCTGTTGTCCATTTCAGCTTAATCCCAATGCTATCACTTGGGAAGACTATCAAATACCTTAGATTGAAGGCTTAATCCCACAATATTGCCTGCTGCAGACACCAGCCCTACATCATAGACTGTTTCACCTGGGCTTCTGACCCCCAGCTTTAAATTAAGGTTTCTAAAATTCCCTCCTTGGGATAATTTCTTAGGAAGTCTCACACAACTCAAGGAAACACATTTCCTGATTTAATGTAAAAGATATTACAAAAGGTGTAAATGGAAGAGATGCATAGTGTGAGGGAGGTGGGGAGCGATGCAGGGATTTCAAGCCTTCTCCTGGTGCGCTGCGCTCCCCCAGGAACCTGCAAATGATCATCTATCTAGCAACTTTCTGAAACCTATCCTTTGAAGGTTTACGGAGGATTCATACATGATTAAATCATTGTCTACTGGTTATCAACTCAATTAATCTTCATCCTTTCTGCTCTCTTCAGAGTAGGAAATTTTTATTGAGGGGAAGAAAGCTTCTGTCTAAGAGAGACAGAAAGGGGATCAGAAAGTGGGTTGTCCGCTCACCCCACTTCTCCAAGGTGTTTTATACAGCAAAGCCATGTGGTGAGGTGGGTGCAAAGTGGTACAAATATGTAAAACTAAATGGAAAATTATAAAGTGGGGCAAAACCATGACCAACCAATAAGATTACAAGTATAGTCACTCAGGTAATATTGATTAAATGGGGGTCAAATGGGGGAGCAAATCATGTAGCAAGCATACAAGGATTTTCAGTAAGGGTGGGGGTCAGGGATATTTCCTGGAAAGGCTGGGCTAAGCCCTTGACCCCCCCCACCCAGGGAATTGACGCCTATTTAGAATATCAATTACTGCTATTTATCCCTAGGGGAAGCACAAGGGAATAGTCATTTCTCTCTTACAACTCTGGCCACAGTTAATGTATATTTATTGTCCTCCATGTTGGCTCCTTGTTGTGTTGGCTCCTTGAGTGCTGGCCCTTTGAGGGAGGCCCTGTCTAACTGTCTGCAAGATATCTAATTAACTTACCTATCTGCAATATTCCCCCTCTGAAGAAGTACCCCTAACAGCTGTGAGGGGGCAAAGGACGAAGACAGCTCAGGCTACTTCCAGCTGAAGAGGGTCATAGTTGTGACCAGTAGTTAGAGTTACTCTACAGAGGTTCTATCTAAAGGCCTCCCATAGGTTCCAGGCATTGTCATCTTGGCAGCTGCATAGCTTTTAATTCTGGAGGGCCAAAAGAAAAAAAATAGATAAGAATGGGCTAAATTATAAAGTCAGCAGGATTGCTATGAATATAGCCCACAAAGAGGATAAGGAGAAGGTCCAAGGGATTTCAGAATCCAACATAATAATATAGTTTAGCAGTTATGAGCTATGTAAAAGGTCGATCTGATGGATCCTAGTAAAAGAAGTCTACACATTTGTCATTGGTTCCATTTGTATGACCACTTGGAGTTTGGCAGCCTCTAGGCAAGAATAAACACAACTTTTAAGGAATTAGAGTACGTCTAATCTAAGCATGAGCACACTTGTACGAAAGGGCAGGTTGGGGAGAAAAATCACCTTTAGAAATTGAAATAGTGATTGTGTTAGGGAAGAAATTAGCAAATGATACACAGAGGCAGCAGAATGGAAGTAAAACTTTAAAAGTTTACTCCATCGATGGGGATCAATAACACCTAGTGGTGGTGACCTAATGGATTCCCCCACTGGGTTACAACTCCTTCTTTTGTAGGCTTTCACAACCTTCATCTCATTCAGGTAGTTACACTGCACTTTCACAGTGCACATTGCTGATATTCAAAACATGGCAGGGAGGCAGTTGAATTTCAACCCAGATGTTGCACTTCTTTGGTAGGAGAGGTTATGTTTAAAATTAATTTAGTTATCTATTCTAGACCAGGGGAAGGGGGCTTGTTTGGTCAGGAAAGCTAACAATGGTTCTTTTCATTTACAAAACATTTTAGGGAGACTAGATGCCTCTGGTGCTGGTTAATTCTGAACTAAACACGGCAAAGGGCAGAAGTTATCTTATACTGTGACATTTCCTAGGTTTTTGCTTTTAAAGTGTTCCCTATCCATTGAACCTGCCGGACTTAGATTCTTTCATTGATAGAGGTTGTCTATAAGTCTGATACTTTGTCATAAGTCTCTCTAGTTTAGCTGTAAGAGACAATTTGAAGAACAAATTTTGCTAAGAAATATAAAACTCTAGTTGAGCTCTAATAGATGTTACCATAGCTTTTTCCTAATGATCTGTGGTCAGGGTCATCATGATTATCATGTTAAATTACTATGTATGGCTCTTGACCTTAAGTTTCTCTATAATATATAACTGTTATCTGTTAATGTTCTGCAGAGATTCAACTACCAGAACAACCATGATTGATAAGAAATAACAGTACCTAACTATGCTTTATATTTCAAGGTGCTTAATGTCCAGACAAAATTATAACAGTTAAGCTCACTGATTCTACTGTACTACTAATGTCACTGATCTTCTCTTCTCGGTGTTCAACAATGACAGTTTGGAGACCAAAACTAGAATGGTAACTTGGGCTATAAGGACAGCCAGTATTTTGGCCATGGCCCTTCAAGGTCTACAAGATCCAGGACACAAAGGAACCTTTCCTGCAGGATCCTACATCTTTGGTAAGTCAACCTCATTAGCAGGGAGATTATTGGACACCAGAGGACAAATATACCACATCAGATGTTTCTGGAGGCCAGCCCTCATCCTGAAACTACCAAGGGACTGCCAGCAAGATGTCATCTCATGAGTGTACAGAAGACACTCAGCATTTCAGAGATTCCAAAGCTTTTAGGAGCTGTGTGCCACTAACCAGAAGACAACAAATGCATACCTCTTAGTGTGTGACACAGGATCACAGTCACTACGGCCAAGGATTCTAAAATTCTCTTGCAAATTCTCCTGTTTCTTGCAAAGTATTTATGTTATTTAGTTAAATAATCCAACACACAAATTCTCAAACTGTAACTTTGTTTATATTTTCTCTAAAGATAGACTCCCAAGCCATAAAATACATTTTACCGGTATGTTTACCAAATGGACCCTTTGAAATTCATTTTTCTTTTTCTCCTACCTAAAATGCATTAGAGACTGTAGACATTTAGAGGTAACTTTTTTTTTTCTTTTTAGTTTTTCTGGGTATTACATGTTGCAAGAAATTACTACACTCTTTTCACAGAGGAATTTTAATTCTATAAGTTGTTTACTTTGGGATATACTCATACAAGTGTATACAAGTTTATTATAGCATTTCTGATGACAGCTCATATAATAAACTGTATTATTTATATGATTTTTTATTTCCATACAATGAAGAATTTAATTTGAAATCTGTTCATGAAGTTTATTTCACAACTGGGGCTACATAACCTACTGGAATGAGGATAAGACATATGTTTTTAATTTGATTTTGATGGGAGATGCCTTGTAACTTTTGCACAATATGTATCAGATTAAAATTTACTATTCCCATTCCATTTAGTAAAATCCTAAGTTTTTCTGTGTTCTTGCCTGACTTCCACATGACATTTTTTAACCTCTTTTTTAGCACTCAAAACTAATCTATAGAAATCCTAGACTCTAGGCATCTCAAATCTTGTATGATGAAGGGCCCACTCCTGTTTTTCTTGTGTAAACTTTTTAGTCAGTCTTAGAAAAAAGATTGCCAAACAATATATAAACCAAAAAGTAACTTGCTAGATTTTTAAGTATCAATATTCATGTTTCCTCAAGAATAGAAGACAATTTAAATGTACTTATTTGATTTGCAAATGACTTGTACTAACTATTGTAATGTGTAAAACATCTTAATAAGAGCAAGGGTTTCATCATGAAAACTGTGCTGAAGTTCTAAGTCCAATATCTATCACAAGGGGATTAAAGTCTTAGGTGTTACCCTGTCCTCTAAATTAAGGAGGTTGTCTAGGCTCATTTTCCAACAGTTTCTGCATGTGGTTTAACTGGATATGCAGCTATTAAATGTCTTGTTGCTTTCCATTTCTGGCAGGATTAACTCCATTTAAATGAATTCTCCTTCTCAATATTTATTTCAACTAATTCCCTAGACTGCCTTGACTTGTGTTTAAATAAATTGGGAAAATAATTACTGTGGAAAAATGGGGAAATTTAAAATTCAAATTTCATTGTTATTAAGCTTTCCTTCTTGCACAATGTAATGAGGGTGTCAATGTCAGATGTTAACAACAATGTGAAAAACACTTGATGAATATTCTTTGCTTATTTATCTGCCCATCCATCAACCCTTGGATCTGTTGCTGTTGTGAATAATGTTGCTATGGACATTGTATACACATATGTCATTGAGTCCCTGATTTCAATTCTTTCGCTTATATATGCAGAAGTGGGACTGGAGTCATATATTAATTCTGACTGTTTTAGATAGTGGCTGAACCATCTTACTTTCCCACTAGCCATTTGTGTGTAGTGGGTGGAGGACAGGTTAACTATTCTAATAACTGTAAAGTTATGGTAACATTTTTTAAGAATAGATATCTGGGGAATATTCTATTGTAAAGTACAATTGTTCCATTTTGGCACTATAAATAATGAATCATTTCTTTAGTTTTAATTATATGTGGCAAGGACAATAGTTTGTAGTGTTACTGCAGAAGTACAAGAGTTATTTTGAACCTCCACCTAATTCATTCATCCCTTCAACAAGTTTACTAAGTACTTTCACTAATTTCCTATGATTTTTCCAAATAATAGATAGGCAGTCTAGTACAAACAGAAATTAACATTGTCTTTATATAGAAAGTTCCTCTGATTAGAGAAAATGATGATAAGTAGGCCAGTTTGGTTACCTCAATGGACAATTTTCTCCAGAATGAGGTAACTAAGTCCATGAAGGAGTAAAAACAAGTCAGTCAGTTCAGAAGGGGAAGTAGAAATGCTAAATGCTCAAACCAAGACTAAAACTGTGTTTGTCCTTATATGAATAGATTTCTAGATGCTAAGTGTTTTGTTTTGTTTTGTTGTTGTTTTTTGGGTGCCCAGAAAAATAAGGCATAAGCTGAAAAAAACATTTCTTAATTATTTACTCAGAAGCTCACTTTTACAAACAAAAGAAACTCTCAGAAGTGTATATGAAACACCAAATAAGCACTAATACAATTATTGCAGGGGATCACAATACCCCATTATCACAAATAGATGACTTAGATTAAAAATCAACAAAATACTAGAACTGAACAAATGGACTTAATAGATGTCTACAGAGTGTTCCACCCCACAAAATCAGAATATACATTCTTTTCAGCTGTACATGGGTCATTTTCCAAAATAGACCACATGCTAGCTCATAGAACATGGTTAAGTAAATATAAAGAATTGAAGTTATCCCATGTATTTTATCAGACAATAGTGCAATAAAACTGGAGCATAAGAAACAGAAAAAACTTATGGAAATTGAATAACATTCTCCTGCACAACCAATGGGTCACAGCAAAAATTAAAGAAGAAATTAGACAGCTTTTACAATTTAGTGATAATGCCAATACAACACAGAGGCATCTATGGTATACAATAAAAGCAGTTTTATGTGGGAAATTCACAGCAGTGAATGCCCACACTAGAAAAACAGAGCAAGCTCAAATGAACAACCTGATGGTGAATCTTAAGTTCCTAGAAAATGAAGAGCAAGAGAACCCAAAGCTCATGAAAGTGAAGAAATTATAAAGATCAGAGCACAAATCAATGCAATGGAGATGAAGAGAATGATATAAAAAATCAATTTTTCAAAGAATAAATAAAACGGGTAAATCATTACCAAAACTTATCAAAAAAAGGAAAGAATAGGTTCAAATTCATGCAATTAGGAATGAAAATGATGACGCCACAACTGATTTAGTATAAACCCAGATGATCATCAATACTTAATTCAAGAACCTGTACTGTAATAAAATGGAGAGCATAGATGAAAAGGACAGATTTCTAGATACATATGAATTAGTAAAGTTGAACTAAGAAGATATAAAAATTCTAAACACCCCAATACAATCAGTGAAATTGAAAATGTAATTAAAATTTTATCAACAAAGAAAAGCCCAGGTCCTGATGGCTTCAATGCTGAATTCTGCAAGACATTTAGAGAAGAGTTATTGTGACTACTCTTTAAACTTTTCAATGAAACTGAAATGGAAGCAATACTTCCAAATTAATTCCTGGACGCAAGTGTTACTTTGACTCTAAAACAAGGCAAAGGCCTAACCAAAAAAGAGTACTATAGGCCAATCTCCCTAACGAACATAGATGCAAAAATCCTCAATAAGATACTGGCAAACAGAACACAGAGGGTCATTAAGAAGATTATACACCTGACCAACTCAGATTTATCACACGGATGAAAGGATGGGTCAACATACAAAAATCAATAAATGTGATACACTACATTAACAGAGTCAAGGACAAAAATCATATGATCATCTCAATAGATGGTTAAAAAGCATTCAACAAAATTCAATACCCATTCATGATAAAAACCCTGTAGAAAATTGGAATAGATGGTCTTTGTCTTAACTTGATAAAGGCTATCTATGAAAAGCCAACAGCCAACATTATGCTCAATAGTCAAAAACTGAAAACCTTCAAGATAAAATCAGGAAAGAGAAAAGGATATCCACTATCATGATTTCTGTTTAATATAGCTTTGGAAAAATTAGCCACAGTACTAGACAAGAGAATGAAATAAAAAGCAATGAATATTGGAAATGAAGAAGTGAAACTATCACTATTTGTTGATGATGTGATACTCTACATAGAAGTCCCAAAGAACTCCACCAAAAGACTTCTAGACTTTATTGACAGATTCAGTAGAGTAGTTTGTTATAAGGTAAATACAAAAAAATCAATAGCTTTCTTATACATAAATAACAGACTCACTGAGAGTTAAATTAGGAAAACAATCCCTTTCACAACAGCACCCAAAAAAATGAAATATCTAAGAATCAATCTAACAAAGGAATGACAGGCCTCTACACTGAGAACTACAACAGTTTCAAGGAGTGACAGAGAGAGAGAGATTGAAGAGGATATAATCAAATGGAAAGATATGCCCCGCTCCTGGGTAGGAAGAATCAATATAGTGAAAATGGCCATACTTCCAAAACTGCTATACCTATTCAATACAGTGTCTATTGAAATCCAAACAGTTTATTTCACAGAACTAGAGAAAACAATAAAAAAATTCATTTGGAATCAGAAGAGACCTGGAATAGCAAAAGCAATTCTAGGCAACAGAGACATGGCAGAGGGTGTCAAAATCCCCAACTTGAAATCATACTACAAAGCCACTGTAATTAAAACAGCATGGTACTGGCAAAGAAACAGACCCGAGGATCAGTGGAACAAATTAAAAGATGAAGAAAAAAACTTCAGACACATTCAGCTACCTCATCTTTGACAGAGGAGCCAAACACCCTCACTGGAGGAAGGACAGATGTCGCGCGCACCTCGCCAGCAAGGAACACGCAACACTCAGGATTCTTCTGATGCACGCTTTATTGGAGTTTCTTCTACATTCTTCAAAATGGCGGAAAGACCCCGAGCCGGATGCGAGCCTGCCTTTTATAGCCTCTCGGGTGACGTGGCCCATTTCTATTGGTCAATGCCGGCCTGCGTCATTTTGACGAGCCAAGCGCCTCTTCTGCGCAGGCGTGAACCACCGTCATCGGCGGACTCACCTCCGGAATTCATGCACAGCATGAAGAACCCGGAAATAACGGCGCGTGACAGACAGACTATTTAATAAATGGTGTTGGATGAGCTGTGCATGGTGGTGCATGCCTGTAATCCCAGCACTTGGGAGGCTGAGGCAGGAGGACTGCTGTGAGTTTGAGACCAGCCTGGGCTGCATAGTGAGTTCCAGAGCAGTCTGAACTACATAGTGAGACCCTGTCTCAAAAAAACAAAAAATAAAATAAAATTTAAATTTAAAACAAATGTTGTTGGAAAAACTGGATTTCGACTTGTCAAAGATTAAAATTAGACCCCTATCTTTCACCATCCACTAGACTAAAATCCAAGTGGATTAAAGATATAAATATTAAAACAGAAAAACTGAATTTCCTGGAAGATAAATGTAAGTAAGGTAAAACTCTTAAAAATATTAGCATAAGAAAAGATTTTTTTAACAAATCCTCAGTAGCATGGGAACTAGCAGATAGAATCAATGATTGGGACCTCATCTTTTTAAAAAGCTTCTACACTGCTAAAGAAATCACAAGCAGAGCATAATATGAAAAAAATTACCAGCTGTTCCTCAGGCAAAGGTCTATTTTCTAGAATATATAAAGAACTCCAAAAAAATCATACCTGGAAATATAAAGACCCAATGCAAAATGGGCATCTGAAATGAAAAAACATTTGTCAGACAAAGAAGTAAAAGCAGCAAGTCATCATGTGAAAAAATGTTCCACATCACTGGGCATTCGAGAGGTGCAGATGAAAACAACACAGGTTCCATCTCACCCCTGTAAGAATGGCTGCTATCAAGAAATCAACCAATAACAAATCTTGGCGGGGATGTGGGAAGATAGGCACCCTTCTTCATTGTTGGTAGGAGTGCTGACTGGTGTGACCACTGTGGAAATCAATATGGGAATACCTCAAATAACTAGGATTAGAGGCTCCATTTGACCAAGCTATCCCTTTGCTGGGTATCTTCCCAAAAGAATTAAAAGTATCATACCACACAGATATACGCTCAACCATGTTTATAGTGGCACAGTTTGTAATAGCTAAAATTTGGAAACAGCCAAATTGCCCATCAACTGGAAACTGGATAAAGAAAATGTGTTATTTTTTAAAAAACAAAATGGGGTACTAATCAGCCATAAAGAACAATTAACTAGAGATTTATAGCTAAGTGGATGTACATTTAGGCCATACTCTTAAGTGAAGTGAATAAGTTACACATGTATAAGCGCTGAATAGTTTCTCTGATGTAAAAAAGTAAAAGTGTACATAAAGATCAAAATGTATAATTGCTATTGTATAATAGGAAGAAAAGTCTGAAAGAATAGAGGAAGTGGGAGGGGGAGAGGAAAGGGAAAGAGGGAAACGAAAAATATGTGAAAAGGAAAAACATAGAAGAATGTCTTTGTAAACAGGGAAGGGTGGAAGGGCTATAGGGAGGGCTGGGAAATGTGGGAAAATAAGAAACAAGGTTAAGTTGTATAATGGTACAAGATCCCAGTGATGAATGTATTGTGTAGCTAAAATGTAAATTTAATAAAAATAAAAAAGAAGTGTATGTGATCCCCTGATTCCACTTAATGGCATAGTTTTCTGGCATAGAGAATTAATTCTTGTCTCTTCCAGCACATGTTTAGGTAGAACTTTCAAGGGAAGTCTCCCACCGGAAATGTGGCACAAGAAACATTTATATTTCCCATTTTTCTTCACATTAGAAATGCATCAATAACGAAACTTCTGAATTGCTCCTCAGCCTTTTGGCTAAGATCAAGTGATAATGAAGCTTCTGAGACAGACATATGTAGGCATTGCAAAGTTGATACCAGATATGTCTCCAGAATGGCGATAGATGTTTCTACCAGGTATCTGTGTCGGTCCATTTTTCAGGGCTTTCATAAATTATTTGAGACAAACAATTTATAAAGAGAAAATTTTATATTGAGTCATGACTTTAGAGTTTTCAGTCTATGGTCACTTGGCCTTGTTGCTATGGGCCTGTGGTAACATAGTACATCATTGTAGGAACACACAGAAGTCACAACTCCCCTCATGGTGGCCAGGAAGCAAAGAGAGAAATAAGAAAGGATGTGGGATTCCAGTGCCCTCTAAAGAATACCCACAATGACTTACTCTCCTTTCATTAAACCCCACCTCTGAAAGCTTCCACTAGTTCCTAACAGTGCCACCAGCTGGCATGGGCCATACATAGGTGTTATGATTTATATCTTGACCTTCTAAAGCACCATGTGATCAGAGGTGGGAGCTTTGGAAGACAATAGGATCATAGGTGTAGAGTAGCAGACTTGCTGGTAGAGGTAGGGTCTGGTTGGAGAAGGTGGGTCACTGTGGACGTGCCGTGGAAGGCTCCCTTCTCAGCTCCTGCCTTCATTTGTCTTTGCCTCCTGTCTGCGTGCCATGAGCAGCATTCCTCTACCATGCCCCTCTGTCGAGGAGCCCGCTGACTATGAACTGAAACATGAGATAAAATAAACCTTTCCTTCCTTAAGTTATGAGTGTTGAGTATTTTGTCCTAGCAATAAGGAAAATCACAAAGACAATGGGGCTTTGGGAGACACTTCAAACCATAGCATTTTCTAGTACCATTTTGTGGTAAATCAGCTTTCCATCACTGGGACAAAATTCTGGAGAAAATCAACTTAGAATGAGGAAAGGTTTGTTCTGGCAAATAGTTTCAGAGTCTCGATCCATTGCCATTTGGTTTCATTGTTTTTGGGATCGTGGTGAGAAAGGACATCATGGCAGGAGTGTGTGCTGGAGGAAGCTTCTTGGTTCAGGGTAGCCAGGAAAGAGAGAGAGAAAGGGAGAGAGATGAAGACAGAGGGAGAGAATATCTCAATATCAGCCCAACATGCCATTCTTCTATTACCGAACTTCATTCCACTGGTTCCCACTTCCTAAAGATTCCAGTGCTTCCTGTTGGCACTACAGGCTGGAAGCCAAGGCCTGCGTCTATGGACGTATAGGGAACGTTTACGATTCAAACTATTACAGTATCCTTGAAAGAAATATGCCAGCCATAGCACAAAACACAGAATATCCACCTAGTATCACAGAGGGTTTCCAGTGTCAGCCACTGAAGAACCATCCTGGGCAAGATCCTTGAGACAAAAGACAGCCTAATGCATTAAGCAGTACAAAGTAATTTTATTAATTTCCTATGGCTGCTGCAACAAAATACTACAATTCGGTGGTTTAAGGTAACAGCTATTTATTTTCTCAAAGTTCTGAAGCATAGAGCTCTGAAGTGATGGGTCTACATTTCCTCTAAGGGCCCTAGGGAAGATTCTGTCTGCCTCTTTTCAGTGTCTCCTGTTTTCCAGCAATCCAGGGCACTCCTCAGCTTGTGCCAGTGTAACTTCTATCTCTCTCTCTCCATCATCACACCAAATTTCTCCATGGGTCTGTGTCACCACATGACCCACTTATAAGAACACCAGTCCTACCAGATAGAGGCCCCATCCTGGTAGACTATTCTCTCGATTTCAGCGGCAACAATCCTGTTTCCAGATAGTCATATTCTAAGGCTTCAATGCAACAGTAATGTATTAATGTATTAAAGTAACCATGGAAATTGAAACTCTAGAAAAGCCGGAGTTGGAAATTGTTAAAAGCCTACGGGTCAACAGAAGCTGGATTGTGACTTTTAACTTCTTATTTTGTTGGAAAAAGAAAGGAAGTCATGGAGGGAGCAGTTTGTGATCCAGTATCAAATGACATTATCTGATGTTTATTTTCAAATGTTTATTTTCAAGCTACATATTAAGAAGATATTTTAAATCATGGGATCTGTTGTAAGAAGGCTTGGGTCAGGTGCTATGTTAAACTTTAACAGAAAGTCTTGTTTATACCCTTTTCATGTGAGATATTTTTAGCAAAATGCAAATAAAACCATCTGCAGTAATTTTGAGGTTCACTGAAAAGTTCATATTGCCAAAAACAGATAACTGGGTGTCCAGCTATTGTAACCATAACATTTTTTATTTGCCAAGTTAGGCTCTTTGTCAATAAACACGTACTAATGCCTGTCAGTCCGTATACTAGACACAAAGGATGAAATGGTGGGAAAGGAATGGGCTTTGTATTATAATCAAATGAGCATACAGTGGCTGAACACGATGGTGCACCCTTTCCATCCCAGCACTCTGGGAGCCTGAGACACGAGAATCATGAGTTTACGCCTAGCCCAGGCAATATAGCAACTTAGTGAGACACTATTTCAAAATAAAAATTAATAAAAGGGCTGAGTATGCACCTCAAGGTAAAGGTCCTGGGTTCAATCCCCGAGATAGGAGTTAGTGAGAAAAGAGGTAGGGTTCTATTAGACGGTATTGACAGTGGCCCCAAAACAGAGTGGGGAAGCCCAAAATGGAGTCTGCTGAGTCACCAACCTTCGGGGATCCTACAAAGACATATGCCAGCCAGGGGCGCTATGGTTGTCTGGGACCTCCCAGAGCATGATTCAACAGGCCATTGGCTCAAGGATGCAGGGGCCCTGCATGGGCACTATGTGTACACCTCGTAGATGAGACCCTCAGTACATGTTCTATAGGAGAGATGATATTGCTTGCACAATGTTTGAGTGCTCTTCTAAACCCCTTAAGAACCCTAAGACCAAAGCTTTCTTTTAAATGAATTTGTTTATACCCTATCTCTTCCTGCTGTTTAATTCTTCATCCACATTGGGACACAACCCCAGAATTCTAGTATAAAAGCAATTATAATCAAATAATCACAAAAATAAACAAACAGGATAAGAGAAATAAAGATAACATATATAAATGCAAGCACACAGAAATTGCAAACAGGTTACCCTGTGTTACATGGCCTCATAGTGGAATATTAGAAAATTTTGATGCATATTCGTACGAGTATGGGAGACAAAATTATAAACATAGTTTAGAAGACTTCCAGCCCATGGTCATTCAAACAAATTCAAACAGCAACGATAAGAAAGGGTTTTGAAGATGCAGTTAAAGTCCCAAGTCAATCAACTCTGAAGTACAGAGATTATCTGGATGATTTGGACCTGGGAAGTTAAGCCCTTTAGAATCAGAGAGTTTTCTACGGCTAATTCCATAAAAGGAAATCAGAGAGATAAGAGGCATGAGATGATTTGAGACACTAAGGCTTTGAAAATGGAGGGAGCTGTGTAGTGAGACTTTGTGCAGTTGGTAGAAATTGAAACTGGCCTAAAGCTAAGACCCAGCACACAGGCATCACCCTAACAGCTGAACTGAAATCTCCTGACAATCTGAAGGACTTGGAAATAGATCTTTTCCCCAGAGCCTTCATATAAGAGCCCAGTTAGATAAGAACTTATTTTTGCCTAATTAGACCCAAGCAGGGAACTTAGTTGAACCAAACTGTACTTCACACAAAAGCAAACAATGAGATAATAAATGAATTTTGTTATAAGCCTCTTGCTCCTGGTCATCTTTTGCAAAATAAAAGAATAATTCAGCAGATAACTGAAGGAGGAAGTGAATCACGGGGAATTAATTTTCTGGAATGTTTTAGGAACCGATTGATAATAACAGCTCTATTTCCATCAACAGGTCTTAAAGTTTCTGTTTCATTCTTGGGAACTCCCTACAAATGAAAAATTAAAGAATTTTAAGATGTTACAGTTACAAGTTTACAAGTTTCTTCTTGTAATGAGTTAATATCTACCTCTATAGTGCCCAGGTCCTGATCCTTATTCTATACTGGAGGATTGATAAGAGATCTAGGGCTCAAAGAAGCTACAAAGTGATGTAATCTACTTATATAAGAAATCCATTTAAAATTATCTATGAAGAAAAATAGAGCTGACAATGGCATCTGCATTTGCTAACCCACTCTGCATAGTTACTTCTCATAAATTAAGTCATGTGCTTCTCTCAGAGTAACAGTGTCTTTTTTAAATATGAAGAAAAACCTGAGAAAAGCTGCATAAGTTGCCCAATATTGAACATTAAGTGGTACTAAGTGGTAGAAACAAAATACCACGCTCATTTTAATTGCATATTATTATATTTGTCCTTCTAGAAAAACGTTAGAGTTTCCTAGTTGAGGAGTATTCGGGGAATTAGATAAAGTGGTCCATTTAATCATTGATCAGAACTCCTATATAAATTGATCAATGTTTAAAGGAGTTTGCTATTTTTATATTAGGATTTTCTTCCAGTTAAAATTTTATTATTATTGTAAGAGGCGATATATATTTCAGCAAAGGTTAAGTTATCCTCCTGAGGGCCATTTGACCAAGAACATTTCCCAGTCATGAAAGGTCTGTAATTCCCAAATAGAAAGACATGTGGGAGCCATATCATAAATTATTCTCAACATTGTTTCAGTTGTGGGTGTGCAAATCTAAGTTCTTTGACTTTGAGAGGCAATACTTTTCCAGGTTCATAATTCTCCTACATAAATATGTTTCCATTGTTTAAGTTGTTTGCCACTCTTACACTGTAGCACTGTCTCTGTCTACTTCATTTGGCTTAAACACGGTTAATGTTTATCCATGTTTTCTTTCTTTTAATTCCATGACTATACAGTAATAGTTTTGCCATTTTTAACCACAGTTCAAAATATTCACCTATAGATTAGGCATTTTGGAAAATAAAAATTAACTCCTTATGTTGTTTTAGCTTCTCTTTAAAAAGATAAAAATGCTTAATCATTGTTAAAAAAAAACAACTAGGGGAGGGGAGGATGGGTAAAGGGAGGGCAGGGACAAGGGGAAAAAATGAGATCCAAGACCTGTCATGTAAAGGTACAAGATCCCAATGATGAATGTAACTGTACTGTATCCCTAAATATACCAATAAACTCAATGAGGAAAAAAAACTGCTCATATAAAACATATGAGTGGGATGTGTTACTTTATTTCATTATCCTGGAGCAACAATGAAAGTAACATCGAGTTTAAGGGGGAATTATAAGTTCCCCTTCACCATTAAAAATAAAGGCTATGTTTATTTATAGCTTCCAGCCATTTATTATTATTTATAATAAAAAGGGAAATTTCCAGTCCTGGGATTTAACTCAGTGATTTCGCCACCTGCCTTGCAAGCACAAGGACCTGAGTTCGATCCCCGGTACCATAAAAAAGGTAAATCATGTGTTCAGTATTTAGCGCACCGTTGAAATGAAACATATTATGTACTTAGCCATATATTCCTTCTGGACCTTTTTTCATTCCTCCTGTACTCAAGGAATAAAACAATCAAATTTATTGTGCACTCCATTTCCAATCAGTTGACCAGTGGTTGCTCTCTGAATGCAAGTCTGAGAATCATTCTGAGTTCAGGGTCTAATTTTGAAGTGAAGAATGTCACGGTTGATCATCAAGAGCACTGTGGACACAAAGGGATGTACTGATTTAAGATGATCTCATCTCTTCCATCTCAACTCATGCTGGGAGGCAGTCAGGTGTGAATATTAAAAAACAACAACAACAACAACAACAAAACACCCTAGTTCATGATTTATCAGTGTCCTGGACTGAGATGCTAAGATCCATACTGTTTGGCTGCATTTTCTATTGCTACAATAGAGTACCACAGACAGTAATTTATGAAGAATACAGGTTCATTCAGCTCTCAGTTCTGAAGGCTGAGAAGTCCAAAGTTAGAGAGCCACACAAGATGAGGGCCTTCCCGCTGGCAGGAACTCTACAGTGTCCTGAGACTGCACAGAGAATAACTTAACAGACAGAGAGAGCTGCTTTCCAACACCAGGCTCTTCTGTGACACTCATAATTCCACTAACCCATTAATTCATGAATGAATTAATGTGCTCACCTTAGCAGCAGATATATGAAAAAATATTTTAAAAATTCATGAAAACACTCCCCACAATGCAGCCACCTTTCTGGCTCCACCTGGTCCCACTTTTTAACACCTCACAGTGGAGATTAAATTTCAACTTCAACTATGGTGGTACCTAGCACATTAAATCTTCAAGTTTGCAGTCAATATAATGAGTGTTTAAATTATACTAAACCTTCCAGGGTCTATAGTTTTGTAACAGTCCAGTTCAACATTAGAAGAAAAATGCTAATCTTCTACAAAATAGATAAAGCTCTTGAAGACACAGGTGTAGGCAAAGACTTTCTAAGCAAAATGCCAGTAAGCAGGAAAAAATACCACAAACAAACAAGCTGGATAACATCAAATTAAAAAGCTTCTGTACAGCAAAAGAAAGCACCAATAGAGTAATTAGACAACCTACAGAATGGGAAACAATTTTCACCAGGTACTTCTCAGACAAAGGACTGAGAAGTCAAACAAATTAGACCTCTCAGATTTGAAGACCCAAATAAAAAACGGGCATCTGATTTGAATAGATACTTCTTGGATGAAGAAATATGAATATGAATACCCAAAAATGTTTAGAATTGCTGGCCATTTAAGAAATGTGAATTGAAAGAACACTGAAATTTCATCTCACTCCAGAAAAAGTGAATGCTATCAAGAAATAAACCAATAACAAATGTTGGCAAGGCTGTGGAGAGAAAGGAACTCCTTCGTTGTTCTTGGGACCATAAACTTTTACAAGGACTATGGAAATCAGTATGGAGATTCCTCAAAAACAAAAACTAGAAATTCCATTTGTTCTAACTATTCCCTTCTAGTTATCTCTCAGCAGAATTAAACACATCATACCACGGTGAGGTATGTTTGTAACATATCAGTGTCTGAATGATCCATGGTCTGTCCCGTCCAGTCACACAAGAATGAGGGCACTCCAGGACTTTGGTAAGGTATGATGCAGAACACAGTGAATGCTGGGAGCTCTCTGTGTGGCTACTTCTATAAAATAGTGGTGATCCCTAGGAAGGAAGACACGGAGTTTTCTTTAGGCACTGCGAAGCTAGCTCTGAAATTATCAGACCGCTGTACACTGGAGGTACAGGCATTCTTGAGGAACCTGAAGCAGCTGTTCTCCCACCAAGAGTGTGGATTCTGCAGGAACTGCAGTACAACTACTGTATCACTCACACTCAGTCTTGAGAGCAAAGCATTACAACACAGGGTTGTATGGGGATGGCCATCAGCATAGGTAGGGCGGCAACAGGAAATGTGTCATTCCTTTCTGATGATAATGTACTGATGTCTACTCAGGAAAGGAACTTGGGCTTGAATTGGGCAAAATTTCACTTGGATCCCTATAAACCTTCATTCCTGGGAATATGGTCATGGCCAGTCTTTCTCCCCAGTCCTCTTTCAGACAGATATTGTGTCAGCTTGGGTGCTAGCAGAGATAGAGCTGCTTTGATCCCTCTAGCCATGTGCGCCCGTGGCACCCATGCAATCGTGAGAGCCAAGGAATTACTCCAGGATGCTTCAGTGTGCTCCTGTGGGTTGGGCAGGAGTGAAGCTGAGGCATCCCTTCCCCCACTATGTCAATAACCGGCACCTGAATATACACGGGTAGGGACAATGGGGACTGCATAGACACCTGCCCTCAGACTCGGAACCAGTACTAGTTACTTATTGTTGGCATCACCTTTAGTCTCAGAAGGTAAACACCCTGGTCTTCTGGTTATCACAGGTGGCACTGTTCATCCCCCTCTATGTCACAACGCTCATCCCCTGTAGTGTAGGACTCTCAGAGGGCTTAAGTCGCAGTCACTTTTCTGGATCCAGCTGGGTGTACAAGGCAGTTATACCCTGAGCCAGGGCGGCAGACTATCTGTGGAGTCACAGATATGGAAAATGCATGGAATCCTAGCCCATAGAACAATCCAAGCTCAGATAATTCATTTTCAAGGTGGCTCCTGGATACCACAACCTGGAGGGTTACTAGATAACATAGAATCATTTTCTAAAGCACAACTACTGTGCGGACTTTATACTAATTATCTGAGTGGACTGCAAGCCTGTGAGGATTGTGAACTTTTCAGTAGCTATAATTGATATCATCCATTCTCAAAGTTTGCTGGGAATCTCTCTTTCACTATTAACCATGCAAAAACTAGACACCTCCCCCAGCGGGGAAGCCCTGTAGCAGACACAGCATATTTTGTTTCTCTTTCCATGCTGTTGTCCCAGGCCTCTGACACTTACAAGTTTCTGATCTCTCTTGCTGATCTCCAGTGTTGTCCCATGGCTAGTCACCTCAGAATGTAGCTTTGTGCCAGTTAATGGGCTCTTTTTTCAGAGGAGGAGCTAAGTGTTGGATGCTTGTATTCGATATCTTACATCTTAAAGAACCATTCAAAATGTCTTAAGTATATTAAAAGTTAATGGTGTTTTCTTAGTTCGCATACTCTTTTCAGACATATTGGCAGCTGTGTGTTTTATTGGACTGATATTTGCAATTCACCATGGCTTCTATTGCTTGGTGTTTGAACTATTCTTTCAGCCTCCTTTCTAACCCACAAAATACTACTAAAATTTTATCATACATCAGGAAGAGTGATAGAATGTCAGTAATCATTATCCTGGATTTTGTTTTCATTGTTATATTCTAGTTTGCTAACAGGAGCCAAGAGTGGGGTCTACCTTGTCACCTGTGCGCATATTTTATGCACTGTGTGACTTATGTAGATAGTCATACTTTCCAAAAATAAGTCTACTCAGATGCCAGATAGTCCATGAAAAATTCCTCTTTGTTTCCTTTCTCTTTATCTTATTAGTGAAGGGATAGGGGAAGGTACAATGTGTTTAGACATTTGTAAAGCTAGGAAAATCAGATTTGGTGGATTATGAGTTTTTGATATTTGCTTCTAAGGAGTGTGGACAATTTTCAAGATGGGAAAATTCATCTACCACATGTTTTGAGTAATACCAGTGTCAATAAAAACCAAACACATCCTTGAGAATGCTTAGAAAGTAAAAAACTGATATTATTCCTTAAAATAAGAGTTGTTTTGAGTATGTGGTATAATAAAAAATATGGTGCTTTTTTTAAAAAAGGTCTATCACAGTTTATTACATGCCATTAACCCCTGCACTGTACACCTCTCATTTTTTTTTTCAGTGCCGGGGATTGAACTCAGGACCTCGCACTTGTGAGGTAGCTGTAGGCTCTACTGAGCTACATCCCTGGCCCTATATCCCTCTTACTTTTAACACACCTGTTTCATCCTTCTTGTCACACTTACTCCATGTCTCTTGTCACCTTCTGAAGCAGTTCTTGAAGTGCTTTTTCATGTCTTTAATTGTGCTGTCATGGCTGCCTTGATGTTCTTAACTGATTCAAAATGTTTACTTTTCATTGAACTTTTGACTGTGGGAAAGAGCTAGCAGTCACATGCCGGATCTGGCGAATATATGGTAGGTAAGGACATACTGTATGATTTTATTTAACAGAATTTACCGTAAGTACTTGATCAATGCGCGGCGAACATAAAATATGGGGAATGTTTAACAATTATTACAGTGTAAGGACAGTTAGGGAGGAACAGGCAGCACAGGGCTTGACTGGCTCCCACAAAGGAGAAAACCTCATGCTTACTCATGACCTGAAGTACTGAAGGAGGCTGCCCTTTGTGGGAATTTTGCATTCTTCTGCCGTGTGCCGGTAGATCCTGTGACTCCTGGCTCAACCCAGGAACAAAGGCTAAGACCTTGGCTGTACCAAACAGTGAGACAGTTATTTTTAAAAATCAGCCAACCCCTATAAACATGGGCGAAACAAAGGCACAGGGCTGAGGCGCTCACTGCGGAGGTTCTCCCTGCCATACAGCTTGCTCCAGCAGTGCCACTGTTAAACCTCTGTTTCTGTTGCTTCCGTTTTCTGAGTTCCTCCTTCTGCACCGGGACGACCTGACTTCTTCCCACTCGGGGGATGGGGGTGGGGGGGGTTCGGCATCGAGTCAGCCCCAGCTGTCCATTCTTTGGCAGGGTGTAGGGCAAGAACCTGAGGAAAAATAAGGTCAAAAACAGTGTTATAAAACGTAACTGAGATGATGATGGTAGGCCCCAAATTATGATTATAGTGGGGAAATAATTATTATAATGGAGAAAATGGCTAATGCATTCCTTAAATAGGATAGAATAATTTTTAATGTTTCTATAAATCTAAAAGAAAAAAAATGTAGCCAAGACTTTCTCCTGGGGAATTCTACTGTAACTTATTTGAAACTTGGTATTATAGGATCACTCATAGATTTGGCGGTGTGGCATAACAGTGAAGTCATCCAAATACATGCTTTACATATCTGAGAGCCAGCGGATGTTTACCGATAAACCAGACAAACAAAATCTTATACATAAGGCCTAAAATTGCGCTTTATCATATAGGTTCATCTATGCACACAAGTGTAAAACACAGTGACTATAGCATTGAAAAGTTGATCTCGGAAGTATCCTTCTTGTCACACTTACTCCATGTCTCTTGTCACCTTCTGAAGCAGTTCTTGAAGTGCTTTTTCATGTCTTTAATTGTGCTGTCATGGCTGCCTTGATGTTCTTAACTGATTCAAAATGTTTACTTTTCATTGAACTTTTGACTGTGGGAAAGAGCTAGCAGTCACATGCCGGATCTGGCGAATATATGGTAGGTAAGGACATACTGTATGATTTTATTTAACAGAATTTACCGTAAGTACTTGATCAATGCGCGGCGAACATAAAATATGGGGAATGTTTAACAATTATTACAGTGTAAGGACAGTTAGGGAGGAACAGGCAGCACGGGGCTTGACTGGCTCCCACAAAGGAGAAAACCTCATGCTTACTCGTGACCTGAAGTACTGAAGGAGGCTGCCCTTTGTGGGAATTTTGCATTCTTCTGCCGTGTGCCGGTAGATCCTGTGACTCCTGGCTCAACCCAGGAACAAAGGCTAAGACCTTGGCTGTACCAAACAGTGAGACAGTTATTTTTAGAAATCAGCCAACCCCTATAAACATGGGCGAAACAAAGGCACAGGGCTGAGGCGCTCACCGCGGAGGTTTTCCCTGCCGTACAGCTTGCTCCAGCAGTGCCACTGTTAAACCTCTGTTTCTGTTGCTTCCGTTTTCTGAGTTCCTCCTTCTGCACCAGGACGACCTGACTTCTTCCCACTCGGGGGATGGGGGTGGGGGGGGTTCGGCATCGAGTCAGCCCCAGCTGTCCATTCTTTGGCAGGGTGTAGGGCAAGAACCTGAGGAAAAATAAGGTCAAAAGCAGTGTTATAAAACGTAACTGAGATGATGATGGTAGGACCCGAAAGTATGATAATAGTGGGGAAATAATTATTATAATGGAGAAAATGGCTAATGCATTCCTTAAATAGGATAGAATAATTTTTAATGTTTCTATAAATCTAAAAGAAAAAAAATGTAGCCAAGACTTTCTCCTGGGGAATTCTACTGTAACTTATTTGAAACTTGGTATTATAGGATCACTCATAGATTTGGCGGTGTGGCATAACAGTGAAGTCATCCAAATACATGCTTTACATATCTGAGAGCCAGCGGATGTTTACCGATAAACCAGACAAACAAAATCTTATACATAAGGCCTAAAATTGCGCTTTATCATATAGGTTCATCTATCCACACAAGTGTAAAACACAGTGAGTATAGCATTGAAAAGTTGATCTCGGAACTCAGAGTTCTGAATACCTATTGTTCAGCAGGTACAGAGCCCAACTTGTGGTCTGTACCTCTGAAAGTACCCATCGTGTTCCCAGGCTCTCGATATCACGTCTTATCTTATGTCCGTCTGTTCTGACTGAAGCAAGCACGGCTCTCCTTCCACTGCGGTCCTATTGCAGTTGCTTTTCTCACATACCCTGCAGGTCACATTTGTCTGCTAAGATCATTTATTTGAACACAAAAACCTCTCTCATTCTATCTTTCTATTCACCGAATCCCTGTTTACAAACTAACTTACTTGCCAAAGTTTATTTGTGACCCCACAATCAGTGTTTGCTATGTTCTCTGAATGCACAGAAGGGCGAAACATTGGAGTCTCTCATCCTACCTACTCCCAGCTGAGAGAGATTAAGGATTAAGACCACCTTAAGAGACGAATGTAGTCCTCTGCTTTCCTATTTCAGCTCTTACTTTTAGGGTACATTCAGTCTTCCATCTTTCACATTTCTGTGACTTTTGTTGGTGATTCCAGTGTTTAAAATGGTTAGTAAATGTAGTGCTGAATTGTTCCCTGGTGTTTCTAAGCCCAAGAAGGTTGTGATATGCCTTAGAGAGAAAATATTATTAGATAAGGTTTGTTCAGATATGAGTTTGGTGCTCTGAGCTTAAAAAACATGTGTGTGTGTGTGTGTGTGTGTGTGTATCTTTAAGCAGAAACACACATAAAAGATTTATATATTGATCAATCAGTATCAATGTTATCAGAGTTGAGTAAGAGCAAGCCTTAGTATTTACTAGTTTAGTGTCCTTGACAAATTTATACAAGCAAACTACTGCAAATAACAAGAGTTGACTACAAAGATGTGTATATTTCCTTTGAGCACAGTGGGGTCTCAGTCTTCTCTCTTTCCCTAGAGCCTAACACAGTGACAGATGCAAAGCAAGCATTAAATCAATATTTGAAAATGAAATAAAGGAATATGGGACACAAATACATTTTATTTCCAAATAAGTAACATTGCATTGGTTGCTGTAAGCAAAATCATATTTATTAGAAGGCAAAATTGTCAGCTCAGAAGAAAGTTGAAAAGCTCTAAATAAAGCTCAGTTAAATGCCCACATTCATATTGCCTCTCTGTTGTTACCCTCAGAGGTGGAAATTTTCACAATGCTTACTTTTTGTTTTACTGTATCTAGATTTAAACTACCAGATGGGTAAGGTTGATGGCTGAAGCTGTTCAGTTGGCATATCTATTTTTTAGTCCCATATTAAGAAGAGAATTTCCTTCCACTAACAATTTATTCAGGAATTCTACTAATATTGGGAAGACATAGATCATGATAGATGATGATAAATGAAAAAAATTAACATGTAATGCAATAATTTTTGTTTATATATAATTATGTTTTACATTCCCTCTTACAAATAATACTACAAAACAAAATCCTGTGGATCATAACAGTAGACGCTGCGTGGCATCTTGTGCCTACACCCGGAGGAGGTGATACAAAATTACATGAAGGCATTGGATTTTGTCACTGGAAGGGAAGAAAGTAGGTAGAATAAGCCAACCTACTATTGTGGTAAGAAAACTGTCCAGTTAATTTTAAACATTTCAGACATTGTTGTTGTTACTTTTACTACTATTGAAATCACTGATGTATTAACATTTTCCCAAGTGATCGTCACTTTTTTCTTAAAATCTTTTAAAGTTTATTTATTTTATTAATTTTATTGGTATATTTAAGGTATGTAATATGACATTTATCATTTGTATTTGTACCTTTACATAATACATCTTGGGTCTTATTTTCTTCCCCATTCCCCTACCCTATCTACAAAGGGCTTTGTTTTTTTTCATTTTCTTATATTAATTCCATTGCCTTCTTTCTTTTCCCCTACCCTTCCCACTTCCCCTTCCCCTTTGCATCTCAATTGATATGTAAGGGCTGGGGATTTAGCTCAGTGGTTCTGCCACCTCTCAAGTGGTTCTTTCCTTGTAACAAGCGCAAGGACCCGAGTTCGATCCCCTCTACCCCCCCCAAGAAAAATCAATTGATACATAAAACTATATGAAGTACACCTTCACAACTATACTGTAATTTTTGTCAGATTAAACATACCTCCTCCAACATTTCTCGTTTCCTTACAATAAAATCCTTTTATTTACCTTTTATGGTATATTATTATTAACTATAGTCACCTTACTGTTCAAAGGCGCAACATAATTTCTTGCCTTTATCAAACTGTAACTTACTTAATACCTTTTCCCGTTTTATTCCCCCTCCTATTCTCTCCAGCCTCTGGGAGCAACCATTCTGCTCTCATTTTCTCTGAGATCAACTTTTTTTTAGATCCTACACAAGTAAGACCATGCAGCAATTGTCGTCCTGTGCCTGGCTTATTTTACTCAACAAAATGATTTCCAGTTCCATCCATGTTGCTACAAATAATAGGTTTTAATCTTTTTATGACTATAGACTGTATATGTATTACATTACTTTTTTCTTTTCTAGTTTTTTTACAGGGTCTTACTGCTACTTTAGGCAGGCTGAGTTTGTGCTTGGGATCCTCCTTCTTCAAGCTCCCAGAGTGCTAGGACTACAGGTATGCACCATCACTCCCAGCTCGGCTTCATTTCCTGACTTTTGTGGATGGTGCTGCAGTGAATGTGAAAGTATAAGAGTCCCTTCAACATGCTGATTTCATTTCCTTGGATACATACTCAATAGTGGGATTGCTGCAGCATAAGGTAGTTTTATTTTTAATATTTTTGAAGACCTGCTATATTGTTTTCCATAATGACTGTGCTATATTCCCACAGAGAGTATATAAGAGTTCACTCCTCTCCATGTCCTCACCAGGACTTACCATGTTTAGCCTTTTTGACAATAACCATTCTTACTGGGTTGAGGTGATGTTGCACTGTGGCTCTGATGATTAATCAGAACCTGGTGATTAGAGATACTGAAGGTTGTTTAGTATACCTGTTGGCCTTTTCTGTTTTCTTTTCACAAATATCTTTGGAGATCCATTGTTCATTTGAAAACAAGGCTGTTTTTGGCATTTGGCTATTTAGTTTTTAGAATTTCTTAAATATTCTGAATATTATTCTCATTACATGTGTAGTTTACAAATATTTTCCCTCATTCTATAGGTTGTCTTGTTTCTTACTAATTGCTTTCTTGACTATACAGAAGCTTTTATAGTCTGATACCATCACATTTATCTATTTTTGCTATTTTGTTTTTTTTTCTGCATTTGGGGTTTTTAAAAAAAAAAACTTGTGTGTTCCAATCTCCTAAAGAATTTCCCATATGTTTTCTTTTAGTATTTTCAATTTCAGGTCTTATATTTACATCTTCTATCCATTTCAACTTAATTTTTCTAACGTGTGAGAGATAGGAGTTGTTTCATTCTTCTGCACATAAATTTTCTGTCCAATTTTCCCGACACCATTTATTTGAAAGATTGTCCTTTTTCATGCATGTTCTCAGCATCTTTGTATAAAAGAAAACTCTACAGTTAGCTGTAGATGTGTAGGTTTATTTCTAGCCTATCTAGTCTCTTCCATTAGTCTCTTTGTCTGTTTTCATATTACCACTATGGTGTTTTGACTACTACTCCTTTGTAGCAAATTTTTAAATCAGACAATGAAATGCCTCCTGCGGTGTCTGTTTTGCTCAATGTAGCTTTGGTTATTCAAGGATTTTGTGGTGCCACATAAATTTCAGAATTATTCTTCCAGTTCTGTGAAGAATATAATTAATATTTTGAAAGTCATGGTGTTGAATATGTACATTGCTTGGGGTTTATGGACATTTTAATATTGATTATTCTAATCCATGAACATGAATTGTCTTTTCACTGCTTTCTGTCATTTCCACTTTCTTTCATTAATGTTTCACAATTTTCATTGTAAAGTTCTTTCCCCTTGGTTAAATGTATTGCTGAGTATTTATTTAATTTATACCTTTTTTTTTTACTATTTAGAAAGCAGTTTAGATCTTTATTTCTATTTTACATAATTCCTCCTTCTCCATCTTAAATACATCTAAAATATTTTTCATGACCCCCCAGCAGAAATCACTCTTTCTCTAGTCTCTTCTGCTCGTTAAAATTCAAAGCCAGTATTAAGGAGAAAAAGAGTGTATACTTTGTAAAGTTGGCATGTGACCTAGTTCTTAATTTTTTTTCTTTGAATGGTAAAGAGTTGAGATCGTCAAAACCATTACTAACTATGCACTGCAACCAGGGCTGCACGTTAGAGGTACCTAAAAGATTTTGTTAAAGGGCTTTTTCTAATGGGTTACTCTACATCAAAAATCTCAACTCTGAGATAAGGTCCAGAATTTTAACAAAATGAGTTAAAGTACATTAAATTTGGGAAACATTGGTCTAGAGTCAAATATCTTTTTATTTTAATTTAAAATAATCCTCAGTGGAGAGAGGAGAAAGAAGATGAAAAAGGAGTCAAGATATGCTGTACATATGTTCCAACTCTACACAGGGACTGAATATTGTCTGCAGCAGACATGCATCAAAAATTTTAAAAGAAAAGAGATCAAGAGATGGAGGAGGCAGGGAAGCAAAAGGAGATGAGAAAAATGAATTAAGATATATTATGGACCAATTCTCCACAAGGAACATAATGAACTACCAACATGTACTACTAATAGTAAATCCTCCGAAGGTCGAATTTCTTTGTTTTCAATTTTTTTCTTAATACATACTTGCAGAACATAATGATCACATTCTTCATGTGGAGTTGGCACATGTACATACAACACCATAATTTTTTTCGTCTCCTCTCCCTCCTCTACCTCTTTCCTCCCTCAAGTGCCTTGATTTTTAAACTTGATTTGACAGTGTGCCTATGATCTCTGCAGCATGTTGCTTAACTTTATAAACTGTTTCCTCTCTTGGAAAAGTAGGGAAATCAAAATGTGCATCTCATATACTTGCTCAGTAATTAGCAAATGTTAATGTAACCGCTATGTGATACTCTTAGTATTATAATTATTAGTTTTTGTGTTATCCATGATCTTGGACATATTGAGTTTCCTTTTTATGGGAAAATTTTTTATGTAAAATAAAGAATGAGTAATTCTTTTCCTTTCTAATATTCTAAAATTTTCTGGTATACTTTCGAAATATTACACATCATTATATAAACAGGTTATTATTTGTCATATTGTATCTCCTATGGATTGAAAATAGCAAATTTAAGACATCTGATAAATTTGGGATATACTTTGTGGTGGTTTTGTTGTCACTAATATTTTTGTTATGCTTTGGAATGTATGTTTGCAATCTTGTAATATTCAAATGTGACTGGACAGATGGTAAGGGAAAGAAGTTTCTATGATTATTAATCTGGTTCTACGGAGAAAAAGAGTCTATACATATATGTACTTTGTGGGAAACTGGCTCATATAATACTGAGACAGCACATTAATCAGAAATCTGGAGACCAAGAGACACAGTAGTATAGTTCCAGACCAAGTATAAAAATTTGAGAACCAGGAAAGCTGACAGTGTAAAATCCAGTTTCAGTTCATGTCTGAAGATAAAGAACAATGTTTAACTCGAAGATAAGAAGAGAGAACTAATTCTCCCTTTTTCAACTTTTTGTTCTATTCAGGCCTCAAATCATTGGATCAGGCCCATCCTCACTGATGAGGGCAGTCTGCATTGCTCTGTCAGATTCAAGTGCTAATACTAACCAGAATACCCTCACAAACACATGTAGAATATTTACCCCAATATCTCGACATCCCATAGACTAGACCAGTCCTGTTCATGCATAAAGTTAACATCACATTACATGATATCATAAGTCAATCTTACTCCTTCTTGAAGCTTCTCAAAGTTTAAAAACCTTTAAATAAAAATTTGCCAAGATTAACATATGTTCTGCCTTATGTGAGTTTTTCCACATTTCATATATGTTTGAGCAAGTTTTTTTAGTAAAAATTCTCATTGTGCCATTTCTTCTGTCAGTATGCACTAGCATTAGTGACATGAATTAGCAATATATTTTATATGTTACTAGCAATGTTCATGTTATTTATTACTTATGTTATTACTTTGATGATTATGGGATGAATCCATGGTGTGAATACAATGCTTTATTATTCAAATGTACTTATCATTACTATGACATGATTTCTCTGATAACAGAAATCTTGCCTCTCTTAGCTCTGAATCCTGTAGAAAAAGGATTTTTGAATAGTAGAGGTTAACATTCCTTAAGTCAAGCCAGGTAAAGTGGTACCTAACTGTAATTCCAGCTATTCAGGATGCTGAAGCAGGATGACCATAAATTTAAGAGTAGCCTAGGCAGTTCAATAAAATGCTTTACAAAATAAAAATTTTAAAGTGACTGATAGGAATCTCAGTGGTAGATCATTTGCCTAATATATAGGGGGGCCCTGAGTTTAATCTTCAGTATGTTGAAAGAAACATCCATATATAATATATGTATATAGCTATAGATACATAAATGCATACATATGTATATATATATACACACACAAATATATATACACATATATATTCCTTATGTACTCCTTATTTTTTCTAAGTATATGCCATATTGATTTTCATTAAATCAATAAGCAAATTGTCTCATTTCAATGCAATAATATTATGTCTCATTTCACTGTAATAATATTGTGTAACAATAAGCAATTAGAATATCTCAGTAACATTTGATACACAGTTATTCCCCCTGTGCATGAAGGTTACCTGGAGCAGTTCGTGTACGGTAGATTGGCTTGGCAAGGCTCTAGCCCTTATGTGTCAGTTATAGGAATCAGGATCAAAGCAAAGCAGCCATCTAGGGGTAGCTTTTCTTATGGTGACAATAGAATGCAAGAGAGTAAGCTGAGACATACAAGGCCTTTGAAGATCTGTGTTTAGGAATGACACTGTTTCCCATCCTAGTATCTTGTTTTGGATAAAACAAACCCTAGGACCAAACCCAAAGTCAAGGACAAGAACAATAAATATATTTCATCATCTACAATTAGGCCACAACAGTGGTATGGAAAAAGGGGAAGGGGAAGAGATTTGGAAGCAGTGATTTAATCTACCTAGAAACCTGAGGTTAAGAGAGATCACTGGACTCCAGCAATGTGAGCGAATGAGTTAGGACTTGGTGCCACGTTGATCCCACATTGCTAACTTAAATGTTTATAACAATTCGCTGTGGTGTTGATAAAGAAATCATACTAATGCTACTCTTGGTAACTTGGTAAGTACTCTCCCTTTTACAGTGAGTTTGGTACAAAAATAACTAAATTAAAACACAATGCATTTATCACCTTGTTGAGTATAAAGATCTTACAGCTGCAAAGGATTTAATTAAAAGTTGATGATTTAACAGGCAACTTCCATCTATTCTTTACTCTGGAGGGTGAGATTCAATTTAAAACAGGGTTCCAAATTTCATTTTGGAACAGCATCCTTGTCATCAGCTGGCAGAAAACGTCCCACAGGAAGCAGACACATCCCTGAATAGAGATCACTGAAGCAGACAGCCAGGAGCAGCTAGAAAGTTAAATGACAATGATTTTATGTACTACTATGAAGGTCTAAGAGTTCAGCTATAGATATTTAATTGCAGATTTTAATTCATTTTTTCATTACAATTGTTCCCAAGACAAATACTTATTTTGATAGATAAGGTTTTGTTCATATATTTAAATAAAATAGTTTTCCTAGCTATAATAACATATTAGTTAAATATTACAAAGCTAAGAATTCTCTATCATTTTTGGACATCTATAGGTTGAGAATGAGAAAAAAGACAGATTGCTGTTTGAGGTTAAAATCTCAAAAATACCATGAAGTTAGGGTCTTGACTTGATGTCAAAATATTATATTTTTTTTTCACTTAGCATTACCTCTGTCATACAGCACACATCCTCTGCTAACAGATTCATTGTCTTCCAGATATTGGTACACATTCTTGACATCATTATTCAGGCAACCTGGTCTAACAGAAATTAGAGACCACTAATTAACTCACTAGCTGAGTCTAAATCTCCACTTTCACCTCCCAACGTAGCACCAAATTAATCTTAGTGTATTTTAAATATATATTTATAGCATAGCTTCAGTAGGTACATTCGTCTAGAGAGCAACTATCAATACATTAAAACTAGGATTTTGTTTTCTCTGTAATTCAAATTTGCTAGCATTCAAATGGCCAATTTCTACAAATCAGAAATATATTTCTTGGTTTTATTGCCAGAGATATTTACATGTTCTATTACAGGCAAAGGATATATAGCCAATACCCTTTTAAAAACAAGCCAACGAAATAGCCATGCTAGGATGTGTTCACTTCTGTAGGCTACCTACCATCCGTGGTGACCATGCTGTGCCTGCACTGATTGGCACTTGTCATGCTGCTAATTATTTTCTAGGACAGATCGTTATTTGCAGTGCTGGAAATTAATCAACTTCCACTCCTTTTGCTGAGATATGCAAATTTCTGTGAGCAGTGTCCCCATTTTTAAATCTCTTTAATGAAGCAGGTTTTCACGTGTGAAATCATAAAGCCAGAAAGATTTTTGTGATATTGTTCTGACTAAACTTGGTTTAAATTGGTTTAGAATTGTTCTTAACATTCAATAGCCACTTCCAGTGCTAGAGCCTACAATTTGAGTCCCAGATGCAAGCTCAAGACCCCCTATAGGGGAGAGCTAGCCACATCTGAGAATAACAGGTGACCTTTCAAAGCCACCAATTTTGCTTTCTCTCAAAAAAAGTAAAAGAAGGGCTTTTACTCATGCAGGATGAATAGTAATCAAGCCAAAAGCTATAAAAATGTTCACAAGGACCACAAAAACAGGTATCCAGAGAGACCCGTCCAATCAAATAACCCTGAGTTCAAAATTTCTTCTGCAACTTACAATCCCTGGACCCTTGGGCAAAGATTGTCCATGTTTTGTTCCTCTGTTAAATGCATTGTTACCTCTGGAAGTTAGTGTTTATTTCACACATGCACAGACTTGTTTTACTAATCTGTATACTGAGTGAATTATAATTTTTTTCCTACTCCATTAAATGATTCTTAAAGGTAAGTGTTAATATACTTTATTCCTTGTGTAAGTGAAGACATGTCTTTGCAAAAATTAAAGCTAAGAAATAGTATAGGCAGAACTGAATAATAAAACAAGAAATATGCAATATAGAAACTGGTTCATTGAAGGTGCTCAATAAATACTAGTTAGGTGACCAACTTCTATTTTTCCATTCTTGAAAATTTTTCTTAACATGCTCCTCTTAATGTCATTCGGTGCAGGTCTTCCAAAAGCATAAATCTCCTGCTGCTAGCTGATCTGTGCTTAGAGTTCTGATTATTCCAGAGCCAGATATAAGTTACCAAACTGGACACCTTTCACATTTACTCACTCTAAAACCACTTGTTGATAATCTGTAGCATATTATGTCAAGGAATATGAATAGTACAAAAGACATTTTGGCTTTTTGTTTTCATGAAAATAATTTCTCATATGGACAATAGAAAAATAGAAAAGAAATGAGTAAAATAAGTACAAGTGAACGATAGTAATGAGAACATAGTCCCACTTTAGATAGGTGGTCAGGGAAGACCTCGATTAGGTAGTGTGTTATTAATTTGCTAGTAATAAAATAGAATGAATTAGGTGTCTTAACCAACCAACCAAACAAAAAGAAATGGTTGTCTACAATTCTACAGGCTAGAAGTCCTAGATAAAAGTGTGACCACATGGTTGACTTACTCTCAGGTCTATGGTGAAGACTGTTTCCTGCCTTTCTCATAGCTTCTGATAGCCTGGGGCCTTCTTTGCTTGCACAAGGCAGTCTCCCTATATCATCATCATCATCATCATCATGTTCCCTTTTGCTTATCTCTGTGTCTGATTATCCCTTTTATAAGTACACAAATTATGTTGGATTAGAGATCACCCTAATGATCTCATCTTTACTTGATCATATGCAAAGAACGTGTTTCTAAACGAGATCACATTAACAAATACTGGGGTTTAATTCTCTACAACCTTTTGAGAGAACACAATTCAATCCATGTTGGAAAGTGACATTTAAAGATTAAAGGACAAGTATCTGAATAGTGGACGGAGGGTCATGTCCAGTAGAGGAAAAGGAAAAAGTAAACAAAAATTATTCATCATAAACCTTTACACCAGTATGTTCAGTGAGCAGTAATAGTAACTCCAAGCTGGAAATTATTCAAAATACAAATAACAGTAGGATGAATAGACCATGGAACAGTCACACTATGGAAAACTAAACAGCAGAATTTAGTAAATTACAGACCATGGGCCAAATACAAACCACTGTGTGTTTTTATAAGTTAAGTTCATTGAAACATAGTCACAATAGTCTATCCATTCATTTAGTTATTTTCCACAGTAGCTTTCACTCCACAATGAGAAAGTACTTTTGAAAGAAACCATATGGTTCATGAAGCTGAAAATATTTATTCCCTGCCCCTTTTTAAAAAGAAATTGTATTGACCTCTGCTCTACATCAAGGAAAGTGTACAAATATACACAGTGACATGACTCAATACCACTGATACAATTTTATACAAAAAAATCAACTCAGAAGATTAGGTAGCTATGACCCTTTTATTTAAAAAATAAGCAGGAGTAAGTTGTGGGTTTAGAAACCACATGTCCTAGTTACTTTCCTGGTTGTGAGGACAAAATATCCAACACTCAAAGTTAGAGGAGAAAAGGTTTCTTTCAGCTCATAGTTTTTGGAGGTTTCAGTTCATAGTCAGCTGGCTCCATGGCAGAGGAGAAATAGTCCATGGCAGGCAAGAAGCAGCAAAGCAGCAAGCAGTAAACCTGCCTTATTTCTGTCTCTTTATGTTCTACCCAGGCTATTCGCCTTTTGGGTGGTGCCCTCGCACCTAGGGTGGCCCTTCCTGTTATTCATGTTCAGAACTATGCCAAAGCAATTAGTGAGCTAATCTAGTGCCACACACTCTTAATCTCTGTATCACACACTTACGTTTCAGCCACTTTTCAGAGCTCCACCTATGTGCCCATGAGGCTCTGGATGGACACCTAGGTGCGAGCCATAGCACCACTATAGTGACTGTTGTTGTTGGTCTGGAAAGACATAGAGAGGTGGTGATGGTCATGGGAAGAGCGAGAGGAGGAGCAGAGTGTGCAACGCCACTGTCAATGTCCAGTTTCTTTATGCAGGTGTTGCTCACCTGAGTTCAATTTCATTATTATCAAAATTCATGGAGATTTACTCTCATACTCATTTTTCTGTCGATATATGTAAAGTAAGAAATATTGAAAAATAAGGGAACAAAAATAACAAGTATTTTAAAAATAAGGAAACAAAAATAACCAGTTTTATATATTCCTAGAACAAAAACATCAGGTTGTCCAAGTTTTAAAAAACATTAACTAGCGGGCATGGTGAGCACACCTGTAATCCCAGCACACAGGAGGCTGAGGCAGGAGGATTGCTGTGAGTTCCAGGTCAGTCTCAACTACATAGTGAGACCCTGTCTCAAAAAAAAAAAAAAAAGCTATATTAAAATCAAAATTTATTTTATGTTATTGATTTATTCAGGGCTGAATAAAAACTTGATAGATGTATTCTATTTTGCACTAATTTCGTAGCCACTAGATGTATATGTCTATTGAGCACCTGAAATGTCACGGGTGTTATAGAGCAGTTAAATTTTTGAATTTTGTCTAATTTGTATTAGTTTAATTAGTTCAATCTAATCCATTTAAACTTAATTAGCTTACTTTTCTCACATGCACAGTAGCCACTGTGTTGGAGGGCATAGCAATCTCTATTATACGGCACAGCCTCTGTATTCCAGGAATTCTGTTTCTTGAACTTGATCTAACCCCATGTCTTTTCACATGATGGGAAGCATCTAGAAAAGCAAAAACAACCTCCTTCTTCTTTCATAGTCTCAATATGTGTGCATCTAATGAGTTTAGAAATTCTAAAATTGTTTTCTTATTTGTACATTTTATTTTGCTACAATTTAAACTGAATGACTAGAAAAGAACAGAGATTTAACTGCTCTGCAAATTCATTAGCTGACACACTTGACTTTAAGATTGGTTTGCCTATTACAACTTTATAAAGCTTTTTAAGAGGGCATTGTTTTAGTATTTTATACCTGAAATGATATAGGAAGTAGAAAAAATTACTTTCCAAATCAGTTGTGCCCTCAATTGCAGTGGTGTTAATTTGAGACATTTTCTGTCTGGTACTAAGAAAATAACAGTTATCGTATATTGAAAATAATGTTATGGTGTACAGAAAGAAAAAAATCAATCGCAAATTCTAAGCTCTAAATGGGCGATATACCACAAATTCACCTTTCAGGGACAGATTTTTAGATATTTTAATGACATTTTTAGGGGTTTCATATTTTCAAAATATACAGTAATCATAAAATAGTTCACTCAAACATAATGGCTGGTATATACACAAACATAAAACCAAGAAAACCAAGTATATTTGGAAAACTGTGATGTTCACATTATATTGAGGGTTTATAGTACTTCAAAATTATATCAGCTTAAAGATGCACATAATTTCAGAGAGTTTTTGAATGATATATAAATCTTAGTTTAGGCTCATCTATTAAATTATCATTCATTTGGAATCCAGACAGTTGAATCACCATTGGAATACTCTGTCATTCATTTGTAATATTAAAACCAAATAATAAAAATAAAAATAGGAAACAGTCACCATCAATACATCTAAATAATTTACTCTTATTCTTTGAATTATTTGGCAAGAGTACAGTGATAGAGAAACATCAATTGGTGATTCTTTTCTTGATACTTTAAAATATCTAAATCTCCTTTGGAAGGAGAATCAAAATAGTGTCCTATAATGTTTCTTCTAAGAATATTTGTCATGCTTAAGTATTTAAAAATCAGCTAGTCCTTTCTGTGAACCATCAAATTCAGTAGCCATCTCCTGATCACATCCCAACCAGAACGTGGTGGGGAGGGGCATGTTTGGGTTCACTCAGGAGATTACATGTCCATATTTATGGTTATGTATGGGTGATGACTCCATACACGTTAGGAAAAAATTGAGAAATTTCCTGTATCTAGAAATTCTGATGATACCTGTAGCCTACCGTTGGATAAAGTCTTCACAGATGAATGAAAGCATTTTCTAGCAGCTTCAAGCACACTTGATAGAAGAGATCAGACACAAGTGGAGTCTACTGTATAAGCCGTTAGTGATGAAAAATGAGTTAGCGCAATGATCCCCCCCCCCAGATGGAAAGGCAACTATTACAAACTATTCAAGGGATGTTGGTAAATATCATGGAATAAATAGACATGCCAAGTGCATATCAGAGTCTAGGGCTGCTAAGAGTATGAGGGCACTGAAAAGCCATTCATATTATGGCTTTTATGTAGTTTAAAATTCTTCCTAGAGCCATCAAGGAAATACAGCATTGCATTCGATCCCTAGCTTACTCTCTACAGTTGGAAGTGTCAAAATAAAAAGGCAAGAAAAGGTGCAAAGGGGAAGGGGAAATGAGAGGGGTAAACAAAAAGAAAGAAGGGAAAGGAATTAATATGAGAAAATGAAAAAAATGGAAACAGAGTCTTTGTAGATAGGGAGGGGTGGAGGGGTTGAAGGGAGGGCATGAGGAATGTGGAAAAAATAAGAACCAAAATGGATTATGAAAAGGTGCAAATTTCCAATGATGAATGTCATTATATCGTATACCTTAAATATACCAATAAAATTAATTAAAAATAAAATAAGGCAAATTCTAATATGTTCACACCTTTACTATGCAATTCAATAATTTGTTTTACTAATACATTTCATTCAAGGATTTAGATATACTTTGAGACCTACGGTCTAAACAAATCAGGAAATTAAAATTTTGGGAAGATTCATTCATGATGAAATAATTAATGATGTGAAATTGAAATGTTCGAGAGAACAACATACTGAGACCATGTTATCCACTCTAGAGAGTCACATACATTTTATTGTATCTTGTACGATTTAGTCAAAAGCAGAGGTGTCTACCTGGACCATTTCTTTCCCCAAGCAGAACCACAGGTTCACCTCCTTAATGCCGTCATGGACTTCCCCTAGGTACATTGCCTTCCCAGGGGCCCCCTGCCTCTTCCCTTCATCCCCTCAAACTGTATTCACTTTTGCATCTCAAATGAATGCTATGAAAAGTGTTTTGTGATCTTTTGGCTTCCTAATCTCTTATTTGTACTCTATGTTTTGGTCATGTGGTTCATGCATTATTTTATGTCAAATTATTCTGTGAATATTAGCATTGTCTCGCATACTAAATTATGGTCTCTATTGAGATACGACTATTAAAAATAATTTTAGCTAATATATGGACAAGTTATTATTACTTATTTTTGCTTTTTTGTTAAATTTTCTTCTTCCTCCAAAATCTAAGTGTAACTACATAATACTTTTCTGTACCCTTTCATAGTACTTGGAGCAGTGCTTGGAGTTCAGCAGCAATCAATAAAATTCAGAGGTAATATTTCCACGGAGAGAAACAAGATCAGAGCATCAGCTCCAAAATCACTCCAGGCTCCATTTGTGAGAAGCCAACGGAGAAAGTGAGGCCGAGTAGAGAAATCTATGACAAACTTGAAGATTTCCACTGTGCTGAAAAAACTTAGTGACTCTTTGCTGAATGGAGACATAAATTATTTATGTAACCATTATATAATAACTTATTGACTTCTAGATTGTAAAGTGCCCTATTAATGTTTTAAGCATTTCCCTTTATTTTAACACAAGTAAATTATTTAAGCAATGTTAAAATGTTTTATGATTTGACTAATGAGTAGAGAAAGTGTATATCATATCTTATTTTAATTAGCTGTTTACCTTATCCAGTGGAAATCATAAATTTATTATTTCAGACATAATTAACTATGCATATACTCCCTGATGGGTCTTATGCCATTTTTATACTCGATTTACTCATTAGGATACATAACTGTGCAGATAATTGTTAATTGGAAAATGTCACTTTTTCTTCAACAAGAAGCTACATTTCTACCTAGAGGCGATGCACGGTTTGACTGTCTTTCTACCATGTCATTCACTGAGTGCTTTTTAAACAAGCAAGCATCATCATGGGCATCTCAGCACTTTACATTCTCAATCAATAGGGCTTGCTCGTACAAAGTAGACCACAAGTTCACAGTTGGATTCCACAACAAGTTCTTAGGTGTCAGGAGACATTCTACATAATTTGGAGGAAAAATCATTTCACAAATTATGATTAGGGCTGTATGACGTTTAGTTTTCTTGCCTGCAGACCACCTAAGGCACCCTGAAACATAACTCCATTTTGCCTCTAGTCACAGCTAAGGCCTAAATGGTCCCATGATGCTGTGATGCTTAAGGGTAGAATTACATCATCTGAAGACATCCTGGTTCTTTGAGAGCTGAGTAATAATACAAGAGAAAGGTTTCACCTGAGGAGGGACAGACTCCTTATCAGTTTAGCTTATCCCACCTACTGTTGTAGGAACATTTTTGCTCCTCTTACCATCCTAACATAAGTTCCTCATGGACCTTAGATCCTCATTAGCATATGATCCTCATTGCTTTAGGATTATTGCCGCACTCCAAGTCATCTGATACTCCCTATGAACCCAATAAATAATGACAAGCTCAGAGTGCCTTTGTCTTTGATGTCTAGAGCAGCATGGATCAGGCCCAAAAGCCAGCCTTCTCCCTGAATCTCATTTCCTGACTTCATTCTCCAATTAGCCTTGCAATGTTGTGGCTTACAGGATACCAGAGCCCTCTGAAGGAGTTATGCTAACATCCCCTTGCCTGTTCCCTACACATAGGCTTTCTCTCCTACGTTTACCTGGAGAGTAGCTTTATTCGTATTTGACAAAATTTGGAAGAAGGTAGGATGTCCTACAGAAGGTGAACAGATAAACTGTGGTACATTCAGAAAACTAAATATTACTTCATACCAAAAGGCAACGAGTTAACAAGACATGACATTTAGGAGGAAAAAAAAAAAAACTTATGTTATTGCATGGAAGAGGGTCCAGTCTGAAAAGGCATATATTTAGTAATTCCAATTGTATGAAATTCCAGAAAAGACAAAAGTATGGAGATGTTAAAAGGGATCAGTAGTTGCCAAATGTTAGGAGGTAGGAAAGAAGAAGAGGCAGAGTACAGAACACATCATGCACAGTGAAAAAACTGTATGATACTCTAGTAGTTAATACACATCATAAAAATCCATAGAATTTATATCGAGTTAATCTTTCTGCAACCTCTGAGCTTTGAGTAGTAAGGTTGTATCCATATAAATTTATGAGGTATAACAAATATGTCCCTCTGAGTGGGAGGGGCAGCTATGTGTGTGGGGGAACTCTCTAATCTGTGTTCAGTATTGCTGTGCATCTACAACTGCATTAAAAGAATAGTATTCCGAGCTGGGTGTGGTGGTGCACGCCTGTAATCACAGCACTCAGGAGGCTGTAGCAGGAGGATGGCTGTGAGTTCCAGACCAGCCTGGGCCACATAGTGAGTTCCAGGTCAGTCTCAACTACATAGTGAGACCCTGTCTAAAAAAAACAAAAAAAAAAAAAAAAGTATTCCAGTTTGGGGGGTAGGCACTGTGGTCACAAAAGAGAACCTACAAACTTTCTGTCATCGATCTCTATTTATAGTCTAAATGAAAATTGATTTCTGTATTATCTCTGAATAAGAAAATTTATCCTCCACTTATTTGTTCTATAATATTATTAAAGAAATAACTATAAATTTTAAAATAATTTATGATGGTAAAAATTACTAGTTGGGAGTAAAAAACTGGCTCTGAAGAACTACAAAAGGTTTAAATTTCTTTGTAGGTATTTTAGGGGTCACTAAAGTGCATAAGGACAAGATATTATTTTTAAACATGTGAACAAAAAAACATTAGTTCCTTGTACTTGCCTAGGGTGAATAAATTCCTTGGTATCAAATTAAACTCAGCTTTTATCAGAAGTTTTTACTGATATTTAACCTTAAAACATAAATGTTCAATGAATGACTCCTTGGGACATTAGAAGAAAGAGAGCTCTTCTCATTACAAAGTCTACCATTTCTTTGGAGAGTATAGAGGTCACAGAATTTGAAACTCAATTTTGAAAAACAGCTGCTACAAGAATGAAGTATAAGGACCCATACGTGAGAGACAGTTGAGGGTGCAATTTCTCTGAAGGGCACAGAGGGTGAGATCATGACATTTACATTCAAAGGAACATGAACTCACACTGGGACTCTCCTCTTTGCTTCTACTGTAAGCCTTGGAAAGTTCAATGCTTACTCTGAGTCAATCTCAACTGAAAAGAATGGGGAGTATTTTGGGTACAATAGGGTACATTGTGTGGGAATGCAGATTCAATGGGAAAGGAGTTACTCACTGCTTCGTTCAGGCCTGTGGTGCTGGTGTGTTAGTGGAGAGACTGCACTGAGGCTTCTAGGCATTCAAAGCACACCTCCTTTTGTTTGAAGTATTGGTGTTGAAGGACAAGTGATTTGTTCAAGAAGGACAAATGATATGCTGAAACTGAAGGAGCACTGCTACAGAATAATGGAATTACTGTCTTTCTATTTTTGGAGTAATACAAGTCCATTGCAGGAACATGGTGTCTGGAAGATCTAGAAGCATTGCTGGGATGCCACAGAGTAGAAATTACCCACCTCACTCCAGAGAACAAAAGCCACACTCTACTGCCTCCTTGTCTTTCTAGATGCATGCCCAATTCCTAGCAGTTAGTGGCCTTTTATACCTTTCACTCAGATGAGAATCCTCAATGTGATCATGCAGATGTTTGTTGTTTATGTTATAATTCAGTGCTATTAAAATTTAATTCTGCAATGATGTTATCAATTAAGCTTTTATCAAATGAGATGCTAAATCTAATTCTATATATTATTTAAAGATGAATGCTTCTCTCTCCTATATTGCCTATTTTATCCTCCTAAAAAGATTCAGTATATATTATATAATAAATATAATAATTATATAA
>NW_022900940.1:10441581-10442631 GCF_012274545.1 Fukomys damarensis
ATATTTTATATATTAATTATATAGAGAGAGGATGCAAAAAGTACACTGAAGTACCTTTTTGTTTTTAGATTTGCATTTGACATTTTATTCTTTGTAGAACTATTTTAATGAATGAATACAAATTACATTCTTCACATGTGAGAGTATCATCTAGGCTTTTAACACTGTAACTGTACAGTGTATGTATTACATTGTGTTAATTACCTTTACATTTCTGTGATAACACATATGCTTTTTAAAAACATATAAACCCACACTTAAGGAAATAATTTGATAGGTAAAAAATGGTATTTTATTACTTATTTTGTTCGTTAAATTTATTTTATTGAGAACTCAGTTTTTTTGAAGGCTTTATTGCCCTCAAATCATATTATGAATCACTTCATGTGCTTTCTGAATTTGCCTCTTAGATTCGATTTATTTACATTAATGGCATAAAATGAAAAATGTGAGGTGGTTCACCGATTTGTTCCAATATTACAGGTAACAGTAGATGAACTTACCCACTATTGTTTCATGCTTCTTTTTCATATACATTGTGAAAGAGTGTGTCTGTGTGTTGTGCATAACAAGTTAGTTTGCAGATAATTATCACCTATATTGTCATGCTGAAAGAACCTTACTATGCCAATATATTCTCTTATGGATGCCATTCTACAGTGTCTCCTAAATATGTATGCATTTTGAAGTAAGAGAAAGATTCATCTAATTTTCATTTGTAAAATTGTTTTTGCTAATTTTTCCTATTTATTTTGCTTCTATGAATGTTAAAGTGGTAATATCAAATGTTGTAATTAGACATAAACAATGCATTTGAAGGAAATTTATATTTTTATAATGTGTATTATTAAAATTTCTATTATATAAAAAGAAAGAATACTAAGATACTCTCTGCCTACCATGTAGATCCACAAAGTATTAAAAATTTTGTATCAACATGAATTTATAATTTTAAATGTATCTCTCTCTATATATACATACAACATCCACATATATATCATCCATATGTATATCATCCATCATCATTTTATATATATATATATACATATA
>NW_022900940.1:10442714-10443543 GCF_012274545.1 Fukomys damarensis
TATATATGCCCTTTATACACCCCAAAATATGGGAGTTAATAAATGCAGTACACTACTGTTATAGCTTGGGACTATATGTCCCCCCAAAGCTTAATGCAGTTGTTGGTGGGGCTTTTTCAGAGGTGGCTGAATCTATAGCATGTGATTGATTCCTGGTACAATGCTGGGATTAAAGTGCTATGATTAAGGCTAAGTAATTGCAAAATAAGTTCACTGATTGGTTTGGCACCTCCTGAAACCCAGTAGCCTGGATACAATATAAGGAATAGAATGAGGCTTATCTGGCCACCTTACTGGCTTTGCAACCTTCAGCCCACCATGAACTGTTTCTCCTCTATAATGCTTATCTTCCATGCCACCCTGCCTGATTTGTTTTTGCTTTTCTGAATGCTTTAGGTACAGTTTTAAATTCTATTGAGTAAGTTATTTTTGTGTTTTTGATATATGCATTTATTGCTGTAAATTTCCCTGCTTTTGTTGTATTCAAATATTTTGAACAAAAGAAGCAAAAGACCTCTACATTGAAAACTACAGCACTCTGAAAAAAAGAGATCGAAGAGGATATAAGAAAATGGAAATATATCCCCTGCTCCTGGGTAGGAAGAATCAACATAGTGAAAATGGCCATACTACCAAAACTGCTATACAGATTCAATGCAATACCAATTGAAATTCTAACACTATACTTCACAGAACTAAAAAGAAGAATCCAAAAATTATTTGGAACCATTAAGAGACCTAGAATAGCAAAAGCCATCGTAGGCAACAGACACATGGCAGCGAGTATAACAATTCCCAATTTGAAACTATACTATAGAGCCACTGTGAT
>NW_022900940.1:10443570-10501503 GCF_012274545.1 Fukomys damarensis
CTGGCAAAGAAACAGATCTGAGGATCAGTGGAACAGATTGGAAGACACAAAAACAACTCCAGATACACTCAGCTACCTCATCTTTGACAAAGGAGCTGACCATCCCCACTGGAGGAAAGATAGCCTCTTCAATAAATGGTGTTGGAAAAACTGGATCTCAACCTGCAAAAGATTAAAATGAGACCCTTATTTGTCACCATGCACTAAATTAAAATCCAAGTGGATTAAAGATTAAATATAAAAACAAAAACACTAAACTTTCTGGAGGATAAGTTAGGCAGAACTCTGGAAGACATTGGCATAGGAAAAGACTTTATGAACAAATCCTCAGTAGCACGGGAATTAGCAGAAAGAATCAACAAGTGAGATCTCATCTTATTAAAAAGCTTCTGCACTGCAAAAGAAACCATCAAAAGAACTAAAAGACAACCTACAATGAGGGAAAAACTTTTTATCAGCTGCTCCTCAAACAAAGGACTATTATTTAAAATATATAAAGAACTCAAAACAACCAGCCCCCCAAATATAAAGACCCAATTCAAAAATGGGCATCTGAAATGAACAGACATTTCTCAAAGAAGTAAAAGCAGCAAATAAATGCATGAAAAAATGCTCCACATCACTGAGATCGTTTGAGAGATGCAGATGAAAACAACACTGAGATTTCACCTCACCCCACAAATGATGGCTGCTATCAAGAAATCACACAACAACAAATGTTGGCGCTGTTGTGGGGAGAAAGGAACACTTCTCCATTGTTGGTGAGAGTGCAGACTGGTGCACTATGGAAGTCAACATGGAGATACCTCAAAGGTACAACAACAAATATTGGTGTGCTTGTGGGGAGAAAGGAACCCTTCTCCATTTTTGGTGGGAGTACAGACTGGTGCACCCACTATGGAAGTCAATATGGAGATACCTTAAAGAACTAGGATTAGAAGTTCCATTTGACCCAGCCATCTCTCTGTTGGGTATCTTTCCAAAAGAATTAAAAGAATTATACCACAGTGATATATGCGCACCCATCTTTATAGTTTGACCCAGCCATCCCTCTGTTGGGTATCTTTCCAAAAGAATTAAAAGAATCATACCACAGTAATGTATGCATCCCCTGTTTATAGTGGCACAGTTCATAATAGCTAAAACTTGGAAACAGCCCACCTGCCCATCAGTTGGAAACTGGATGAAGAAGAAGTGGTTTTTCTATAAAATGGAATACTACTCAGCCATAAAGAATAAAGTAGATTCATTCATAGATAAATGGGTACATTTTGAGGATACATTCCTAAGAGAAACAAATAAGTCACACATATGCAAATACCAAATAGTTTCTCTGGTGTGAAAAACTAAAATAGTACTCAAGATACTAACCGGACAATTAGCAAAGTGAAATTATACTACTCAGCCATAAAGAATGAGAAAGTAGATTCATTCATAGGGAAATGGGTACATTTTGAGAATATACTCCTAAGTGAAATAAACAAGTCACACATATGCAAATACTGAATAGTTTCTCTGATGTGAAAGACTAAAATAGTACTCAAGATCCTAACTGGACAATTAGCAATGTGAACTAGGAAGAAAAGGAACAAAGGTGTTTAGGACCACAGGTGTAGGGACAGTGAGAAGGCTAGGGAAAGGGGAACAAGGGAAAAGGAAAAAAAATATGAGAAAATGTAAAAATGGAATTAAAGTGTTTGAAGGTGGGGAGAGGAGGAGGGGGTGAAGCGGGGTAGGGCCAAGGGGAAAAAATGAGAACCAAGACCTGGCGTGTAAAGGTACAAGATCCCAGTAATGAATGTAACTGTACTGTCTGCCTAGAATGTACCAATAAATTCAATTAAAAAAAAAGATTTTGACATTTTTTCATTTACATCTGTCTTCTAAAGTTGTTTTAATTTTCCTTTTAGTTTCCTTAGATATGCACTGGCCATTTACAAGTGAGTTATTTAATTTCTGTGTATTTGTGTTCTACCCGTTCTTCGTGTTGTTGATTTGTAGTTTTGGTCTGTTGTGGCCTCAGACAATACATGATATTATTTTAATATTTTAAAATTATTTAGAATTGATGTATGACCTATATATGATCTAGCCTGAAGAGTGTTGCATGTGCTAATGAAAAAATTTGTATTTTGCTGCATTAGATAAACTGTTCTGTAAATGTTAAGTCCCTGTGCTCTATACTATGCTTTTACTCAGGTATTTCTACATTGATTTCCTGTCTGGATGATTATTCATTGATGAAACTGGGTTGTTGAAGTCCCTAACCATTACTATATTAGTGTTTATCTGTCATTTTAAGTTTAAAGATACTTGTTTTATGTATTTGAATGGTGCAGAGTTACAGATGTATATACACTTATATATACATATTTGGCCCCTTCTGCAGTTTTGATTTTTAAAAACTGTACTTTATATGAGTCTAGCTATGACTCCTCATTTTCAATTCAATGATATATATTTATCATGTCCTTCACTTACAATTCACCTATGTTAATTAGTGAAATGAATTTCTTGCAGATAGCATATACTTAGCTCTTGTCTGTTTGTCCTTTTGACCTGTCTTTGTGTTTAGATTAATTAATTTAATCTATTTATATTCCATGTTTTTATTGATAAATATGATATTCCTCCTGTCCCTTTAAAATATTTTCTGCTTGTTTAATTTTGGTTTTGTTGTCTTGTCTTCTGTCCCTTTCCATTCTCTTACGGATTTTTGTGATGGAGTATTACCATTTGTTTCTTCTGCTAAGATTCATCTCTTTGTCTTTTATCTGTTCTTCTGGTGAATTTTGTACAGTAATGTGTTTACATCATGGCTGCTAACAACCTTCTGTTTCTAGTGTAGGACTTCCTTAATTATTTTTATAGGGTTGATCTACTGGTGAGAATTGCCTAAGTTATCTACCTATCGGGGAAGAATTTAAGTCTCTTTCATTTCTGAAGGATATCTTTTCTGAGTATAATTTCTTGGTTAGCAATCTTCTTTTCCAGGAAATTTAATATATCATCCCATTCTCTTCTGGCCTATAAGATTTCAAATGAGAAATCTTCTATAATTCTAATAGGCATTCCCTTTATATATGATTTGTCACTTTTCTTTTGCTATCACTACTACTCTTGCTTGTACTTTTGAAATTTTCACTACAATATGCCTTAGTGAAGTTCTTTTCCTTCGAAACTATATGGACTCTTTTGAGTTTCTTGTTTGTAGATGTCCATATATCTTTGCAGACTACGGAAATTTCATGCTTATTTCACAAAATAAGTTTTCAATTCTTTTTTCTCTATTTCACCACCTTCTTGTATTCCTTTAATGTATATATTTGTTCACTTAATTGTCTCATATAAATATCAAAGGATTTCTTCATTCTTGTGAATTTGGTAGTTTTTTTGTTTGCTGTTGTTGTTGTTGTTTTAGTTTTTTGTCTACTGAGTGGCAAAAGACCTATCCTCAAGTTCAGAAATTCTTCTACTTGTCCTAGTATGTTGGAAAAGCTTTCTTCGAAGTTTTAAAAATAATTGTTGACTGAGATTTTGAGTTGCAAGATTCCTGATTTTTTAAAATGATTTTTATCTGTTTGGTGAATTTCTCATCATGTCCTGAAATTCCCCCCCCATCACCCTTTTTTGTGATATAACTCTATTCTATGGCCTCTCACTGAGTTTCCTTTGGATCATTATTCTGAGTTATTTCCTGGGCACATAGATGTCCTGCAATATGGGCTCTGTTCCTGGAGAATATTTTTTCCTTGGGTGTCATGATTCTCGTGTTGATTATCTGTACATCTGATGTAACAATTCCCTCTTCCAATTTTATAGAGTGGCTTTTGTAGAAACATACTTCTGTTGTTTAAATGGGAACCCTGGTATTATTTTGGTAGCTTCTTTGGTTTGTAGGTAGGTTCAACAGTAGTTTCTCAGTGATTTCTTTAGCTCTCATTGATATCAGCAATACCTATGAGTGCCTCAATAGTATAGATCGTAGTGGTCCATGAAGGTAACTATATGACTTTGCAAAAAATGACTTCAAGTTCTATATAATCCAGTACTGATGGCACTGGGGCTTGTGGTGGCTGCTGCCACTATCTCAGGGTGCAGAATTTTGGAGAGTATTATTCCCAGTTTCTTTCATGTAAGCACAGTTGACACCAAGCTAGTAGCCATAGCTCCTGAGCCCCGGGATGTGAATGATACCTTCTCTAGGACCCTCAGGATGAATGTGGGAGATACCTGGATCTGCAGCATCAACAGCCATAATTCTTAAGCCACAGGATAATGGGGACCTTCTCCAGAGCCTATGGGATGAATAGAAGAAATACTGGAATTCATGCTACCAGTAACTATACACTTGAGATTGCGGAATTCAAAGAACTTCCGTAGGTCCTATGAAGCTGTTTCTTGTTGCACTCATAGTAGCTTTCCTGGAGCTGTAAGTCCAACTTCCTCAAGTCCCCGGTAAAAGCCCATCTAATACCAGGGCTTTGGGCTCTAGCATTTGTGATCTGAAGTGCATGGGTTTTGGAAAAGATCTTCCTTACTTCCCCTATGGTGTATTTAGGTGGAGCCATAGGTACCTATGTTACTGGAACAATGGAACATCTCCGGGACTTTCCCCAGCTCCTGATAGGTAGGTATAGGTGAATTTAGGATTTTACACTATCAGCTGCAGTTGCAAGACTATAGGCTGCATTGAAAACCTTGGTAGTTCCCAAGGTGCTTCTGGGACTCAGACTTATTGTCATGGCAGCCACTAGTTCTGAATCTGCAGGATCCTGAAGGAGTTTTCTTCTAGCCTGTGAACACCAACCAGCACAATGTTTCTGGCAGCAGCGGCAGCAGCCCCTAAGCCATGATGATATCTAGTAGGAGCTGTTATAGCCCCTTGAATTCTGGGCCTTGAAGGATGCCAAATGTGTGTTCCTTATTGGAGCTGTCTTTCTTGGACAAGCTAGCACCACAGATTGGATTTAAAGTCTGTAAGACTGTAAGAATTTGGACTTCTCTCGAAATTAGAATTGCTAGCTGCGGCTATGATAGGAGTTTCTGGAGACGTCTCTCTTACCTTTCCCACTGTGGAGTTCCTCTGGACAGAGATCCAGGTTGAAATTGCAATTTGCTTGCTCTTTTCTCTATGTTGCTTTTCCAACTCTCTGTGCTGCTTAAATTTTACATGACTTCCTTGCTCATTTCCAGTGTTCTCCCTCAATCTCTTTCTGGAAATAGAGATTTTCCTTTTTATCTCCTGACTCTTCTCTAAGGGAGGATTATGCACTAGGTACCTCTCTTTAACCGCCCTGGCAGCAGGTCAGTTAATTTTCATTATTCCCTAGTAATAAAAGTGTTTAAATCCATGAATAGTCCTCTGCATATAGTTTTGGCAGATACACCCACTTTTTAATGATTATGGCTTTCAATTCATTATTTTAATCGGTTCCATTATTTAGAATTGAAATGATACATGGTTGTAATCCCAGCACTCTGGGCAGCTGAGGCAAGAGAATTGCAAGATTGAGCCCAGACGGCATAATTTATTTTTTTCTCATTAAATTTATTGGTACATTTAAAGCAAACAATACAGTTGCATTCATCATTGGGATCTTTTACCTTTACATGATGTATCTTGGTTCTTGTTTTTTCCTTATTCCCCTGCCCTCCCTTCACCCCATTCAGTCTTCCCATTTACAAAGACTTTATTTCCATTTTTTTCCTTTTTTCCACATTTTTTTCTTTTCCCTTATTTCCTTTCCCCTCCTCTTCCCACTTTCCCTTTAGCCATTTTCATCCTATTAATTTAACAAAACCTTGTTTCAAAATTTTAAAAATAAATAAAATAAATGAAACTGAGGATGTAACTCAGTATGAAGGTTGTAGGTTCTGTTGTCAGTACTAAAAATATAATTTTTGAGAGTATTTCTCCTCAATTTGTACCCTAACTTACTAGTAGGAAGCTTACTGCTTTTTCCCTTTCAAGTGAGTGTTTAATGAATGGATTTCCAATTTAGTCATTCTGTAAGTTTATATAGATTACTTAAGCTTCTTAGACCCAAGCAAAGGCTCTAAAAACAAGTTTTAAAAAACAAATAAATTAAATGCTCCTGGGGAATGGGCATCTTTTTAATTATTTAATCTAAGGAAAACTTAAAAAAACAATTCAATATCCAATAATTTCCTATACATATGAAATTTATATTATATAACAACAGTTAACAGATTGCATATTATATGTGTTACTGTGTTTGTGCTACTACATGAAGTATCGCTCAGCAAATAATTTGTAAATAACATAAATTCAGTTTTCACAGTTATGGAGGATGCAAACTGTAGGGTGAATTTCCCTCATTGTTATGTCTGGTTAGGGCCCTTCTCTGGGTTTCAGGCTGATGCTTCTCACTTCGTTCTCACATCATAGAAGGGAGAATAAGCTTTTTAGGGCCTATTTTAGAGCTGCTACCTCCTAGTACAACTACCTTTGGGCATTAGAATTTTAACAAATGAATTTTGTGGAACAGAAATCAGACCACAAAACTAAGCAATAAGAATACAGATGTAGATAGATATAGATATAGATGATATAGATATAGATACTCATTTCCTCCTGTATTCTTGTGTATGGGAGCTACCACCTAAATAGAAGCTTACTTTCTGAATACAGATGTCCCTTCCCCTACAGTGGGGTTATAGACCAATAAATCATAAATTGAAAATGTCATGTTAGTATCTTAGACATTTTTTGTTGTTGGGACAAAATACACACCACCTGCAACTTTAAAAAGGGGAGGTTTGTTTTGGCTCATAGTTTTAGTGCGTGGTCAGTCAGCTGAATCCAAGGCAGACACAGGATGAAGGAAGGGCATGGGAAAGACAAAGGCATGCAACTCACACGGCTGCCAGGAAGCGGAGACAGAGGGAGGCGTAGAGGAGATAAACTTTTCAAATGTGCTTCGCCAGTGAAATGCTGGCTCCTTCCAGGTCCCACCTCTTGCCTGCACATTCAGCTAGGAGAGTGATGTATCAATATCCAAAGATCCAATCATATTTCACAGAGCTGGAGCTTTGTTTTAAAATCTAAACCATGACAGTCAGAAATGCATTTAATACACCTCTCCTAGAGCACATTGTAGTTTACAGCACGATACACACGGAGCCTCGAGTCTTTCCCCCTTGTTACCATACAGCTTACTGGGCCTCACTGCTATTGCCTGATGCTGCAAAAATGGACTGGACAGTATTTCTCCAGCCGTGGAAAAGGTCAAATTCAAAGTACAGCATGTATTCTGCCTGAATACCTCTTACTTGTGCACCATGGGACAGTCATAACATCTTGTGCAGCAAGTCAGGTACACACTTTACTTCCTATTTTACACTGGGAAAAACATACAAAATTCATAGATTATTTTAATATTTTAATAGTGTTTCTAATCCGTAAAATAAGTGCATCTAGGCTTGCTAATTTTTGTAGGCAGCAGTTAAGAAAAATGGCTACAGCTTTACCTGGGCAGCAAAAGCACATGTTAAAAAAAGACTAAGAGATGGGCCACCATGTGGAGAAGAGCTCACAGTGAGATTCATGTGAAGACAGATTATCTTTATGGTCTCTCTTTTAGATGTATTCCCCAATCTTATCACATTTTATGGACCCTGAAATCCTAATGTGAGGACATCTGTTTAACAGCCAATGAATCAAACAAATGATTCCCAGAGGGCTTTAAGACCACAAAGTTTGCCTTGCAATTTGTGCCAAATGATTTTAAGTAGGTTCACTATCTAAACATAAGCCTCTGTAAGATGATATAATAACTGCTGTGCCTCTAGGGGAAGTTTTGCTTGTATGGGCCCATGATATGTCTGCCTCAAAGGCAACTTGACACATTGGACAATTGTAGAAAGCACAATAGTTTTGCAACACGTTTTATTGAGTGACTTAATGTAAATCTTAACTTATTTAAGTAAGAAGTCAGCAACTTTTTCTGTAGAGTATTTTCAGTTCTGTAAGATATGTGGTCTTCCCCAGTGTGACTGCAGCCACCAGACAATATGTAAATGAATGGACGTGGCCATGTTTCAATAAAACTTTAGTTAAAAAAGGAGACAATGTGCTGAATTTATTCCCTGGTTTAAAGATTTGCTTGGTTTTATTCATTAACAGAGTAAAATATATTTGGAAATACTGTGCTAAAACTCACAGTCATGGATAAACAATGTTTTAATGCATAGTACTCAATATTCAAATATGTATTTCTGAACATTTCCTTTCACAAGACTCAGATGTCATGACCTTTGAAGAAATACAGGAGGAAAAAGTAGTAACAATTGTACTTAAGATTCTTTGTTTATGAACTGATATGCCTACATCATTTTATATAAATACATCATTGATTCCTCCAGACAATTTTAAATTCTGAGGAAGTCTCAGACATTTTTACATGTTCTTTCTAAGATATTTAGAGCAATTTATATAGCTTGTTGGTGTTTACTTGGTCACTTTTATGGCAAATTATTTCCACAGAAGAATTACATCCTTTTGTCTGTCTTTGTGAGCCCTCATGTTATTGAGAGATAAATATATATGTCACTGTAAACTAACTGGACTGGAAGCTCTCAGCCCTTTCTAGTAATCATTACCTTCTAATATCTTAACCTGTTCACCCCTACAAGCAAGAATGTAGGCATACACTAAGTAGACATTAATGATTCCGAAATCAAGTGCCTGGATTCAAAAACAGGACGCACATGCACAGAGTGTGAATTCATTCAAAATACTTATCTGTCTAGGCCTCAACTTCCTTGAATGAAAACAATAATTATGAAAATGCACGCTTTCTGGTGTTATTACAGGTTTAAGTATGATAATATCTAAAGTTATTTGAGTAGCAACAGAGCATATAATAGGCACTTATTAAATATATGATGTTATTTTTCTCTTTAATTAAAACATCTAGTCTGAATAATATAGGAAAACATTGCATATATGTTAGTTTTCTTCTGTGGTTAAAAATGTTTCCTAGGAAAAAACAGATATCCATTCATTCTTCATTCATTCACATTTATTGTCTTAATTTTACTTTTTTGTGATAGGAAGTCTCTGCCGTGCAGCCTGTCTTACGGACTGAGGCACAGCAGCACCAAGCTGAAGGCTCACTGACCTGTGATGAGGATGTTACAGTAAATACAGAAACAGCTGACGATGGTAACATGCCAGTATTACTGGTAGAAATTATTCATATTTAGTTGTACTCGGTAAATAGAACTAACGGTTTTTGCTAGTGAATTAAATGCAATGTATAAGAGAACAAATGATTGATGGTTATACTACAGTTTCTGGCAGGGAAAACTGTTAAAGTGGAACTGATATAAATGAAGTTGGCGTAGGTTTTGGGAGGAGGGGCATGAGAATTGGGGAGAAGAAAGCAAGAGTTTGATTTTAGATCTATTCAGTGTGTATCATACATTTATTATTCAACTTGACTAAGATACATTTCCTAATTAGTCAGCCAAACATTAATCTAGGTTTAATTGGCCTTCTGCCTCTGAGGATTTAATCAATATTGCATTAAAAAATCCAGAAAATAAAATTGTTTCTCAACTGGATGTATACAGACATTGTTTTCTGTCATTATTTCATAAATAATTTATTATCACAACTATTTAAATTGTATTTGTATTGAATTGTGTAATAAGTAACCTAGAGATGATTTCAAGTGTACAGGAGGATGTGCATAAATTATATGCTAACATAATGCCATTGTATAGAAGAGACATGAACATCCATGGATTTTGATATCTGTGAAAAATTCTAGCACCAATTTCCCCATAAATATTGAGGGAAACATGCATTGTAGTGCAGGTATTTTGTAGAGATGATTAAAATCCATAATCACATGATTCTAAAAGGGAGATTATCCTATATAATCTGAAGAGGTTTGCTTCTATCATTTTAAAAATAAAGCTGAGATTTCCATAAGAAAAAACTACAATTGCTTCTCCAAAGATAGCAGCCTCAGCCCTTGCATGAACCTGGTATCCTGTCCTGTGTATTCATGACTTTCCTACCAGTTATCACCACCATATAAGCCAGTTCCCTGCAGTAAAGGTCTTGCCATCTGTTTCAGATGCTCTGTCCCTAGCTGAACTCCGACTTGTGCATGATTCCATGGGGACCTGAATGCAGCATTCTGCATTTAGAGAAGAGGTTCAGTCTGAAGGTAAAAATTTGGGAATTAAAATCATTCAAAGGTTGATGGAATTATTGATATTAGATCGGGTTAGCTGTGCAGTGTGTGAGATAGAAACTAAAAAACTAAGTCAGGCATGATGGTGCACGCCTGTAATCCCAGTGCTCAGGAGGCTGAGGCAGGAGGATCACTGTGGTTCGAGACCAGCCTGGGCTACACAGTGAGTTCCAGAACAGTCTGAACTACATAGGGAGACCCTGTGTCAAAAAAACAAAAAAGAAAAAAATGAGAAAAGAAAAGGCTAAAGATGAAACTTCAAGATGAACTAAGGTTTAGAGTGAAGAGATTAAAAAAGAAAACACAAAATAGTTTTAGGACTAGCCAGAGACATAAAAAATGTGTCTGATGAAAGTAAAATTATGCAGGTCAAATGAAGCTGTTTCAAAGAGGAAGCAATAATAGCCTTACCTATATAAAAAGAATAAATGATATGCAAAAATATATAAGCTTGGCCTGATAAAATTATTTATTTATTTTATACTTAGAACATTATAGACAAAATTATCACTAGAACAATATATTTTTTCAGTGTCCAAAACCAATGTCTTTGTGAAATATATAAATTATGTCTTCAAATTATAACAGCAAAACCTACCAATCTTGATAGAAAAATAGGTATGATAAAGTAATGTTTTAAATAGGAACATCTATATAAAGCTATAGTCTAAGTTTTCAGTAATCATAAAAAATAAGTATTAAAATAACTATTAAATATTACTTTATATTCATGATACTAACATAAATTAGAAATAGATCATTTGAACAGCAGGTGATGGGCAGAAAAAATGGGGTCACTTGGGGTCCTATTGTTGAAATGTAAACTGGCACAGACTTACTGGAGAACCAGCCACCAGAATTTAATGAATATTAAGCAGGCATTAACCAAACACTTTTCCTGATATCCTTTCCCAGTTTCCCAGGTTATCACCTTGCAGAAAAGCTCATACATAGATCCATATGGTGACAAGTACAAGATATGTGTAGTGTGCAGGATTGTTTTATACAAACAGAGAATTGAGAGCAATTTAAACGGCTAGCAAAAGTGATAAATAAAATTTAGTAAATTCTTTATAAGATATAATGCAGTAGAAATAAGGAATAAGAGTTATATGCAGTAAAACAAATAATACACAAGGCATTATTTACTGGGAAAACAGCAGTAAAAAAAGTTTCCTCAGTGTTGCTTATGTGGATTAAATCTGCACTAGGAAAACTATGTCATATCTTATTAAGGACACGTATAGGTCCCAGGACATATGTTAAACATTTCTAGTGGCTACCTGTGTGTGGATGGGATGCATAGACGAATACAAAATACTTTTTTTAAGTTATAAGAAACTAACCTAATAGAGAGAATGATTATGGCTTCTTATGACCTTGAGAGGATTTGTGGTTAAATATAAATTTCTTTAAAGAATATGTTCATAACAAATCCTCAGTAGCACGGGAACTACCACAAAGAGTCAACAACTGGGATCTCATCTTATTAAAAAGCTTCTGTACTGCAAAAGAAACCATCAACAGAACTAAGAGACAACCTACAATGTGGGAAAAAAATTTTACCAGCTGCTCCTCAGACAAAGGACTATTATCTAGAATATATAAAGAACTCAAAACAACCAGCCCCCCCAAATATAAAGACCCAATTCAAAAATGGGCATTTGAAATGAACAGACATTTCTCAGACAAAGAAGTAAAAGCAGCAAGTAAATACATGAAAAAATGCTCCATGTCACTGAGATCATTTGAGAGATGCAGATGAAAACAACACTGAGATTTCACCTCACCCCACAAATGATGCCTGCTATCAAGAAATCACACAACAACAAATATTGGTGTGGTTGTGGGGAGAAAGGAACCCTTCTCCATTGTTGGTGGGAGTACAAACTGGTGCACCCACTATGGAAGTCAATATGGAGATACCTCAAAGAGCTGGGACTAGAGCTTCCATTTGATCCAGCCATAGCTTTGCTGGGTATCTTTCCAAAAGAATTAAATGAATCATATCACGGTGATATATGCTTACCTATGTTTATAATGCACAGTTTGTAATAGCTAAAATTTGGAAACAGCCCATCTGCCCATCAGTTGGAAATTGGATAAAGAAGATGTGGTTTTTCTATAAAATGGAATACTACTCAGACATAAAGATTGAAAAATTAGAGTCATTCACAGGAAAATGGATACATACTGAGGATATACTCCTAAGTGAAATAAATAAGTCACACGTGTAAATACTGAATAGTTTCTCTGGTGTGAATAAACTGTAATAGTACACAAGATCCTAATGGGATAATTAACGATGTGAAATAGGAAGAAAAGGGCTAAAGTAGGGAAAGTGGGAAGGGTAGGGGAAAGGTAATAAGGGAAGAGAAAAAAATTTGAGAAAATGGAAATAAAGTGTTTATAAATGGGGAGGGGAGGAGGGGGTGAAGGGAGGGCAGGGACAAGGGGAAAAAAAGAGAACCAAGACCTGTCATATAAAGGTACAAGATCCCAGTAATGAATGTAAATGTATTGTATACCTAAAACGTACCAATAAACTCCATAAAAAGAAAAAAAGGGTATGTTCATATGTTCATAATCAAGTTTTCGGTCCACCATTATTTCTTTGATTTCCCAGTGCCCCCTCATTAAAAATAACATTATGTTGTCTTCCTTATTGGTAAAAGATTTCTCTGTTAACTGAGAAGGAAATATAAAAGGCAAAACTTTTTAGTAACCTCCTTGCTGGTGTGTGTTTGCTCTAGTCACTGAACAGTTTCTTACTCTTTCTAATTAAAATTATCCCTAATGGTGTTGCCTCAGGGTGGACTGGACTTATTTTGAAATGATAAAATGGGCAAAGAAAAGGAAGTCTTAATGTTTTTAAATTACTCTGCTCCTTCATATTATCAGAGGGAAATGGCCACACATCTCTATATTCTTTTTTTTTTTTTTTTTTTTTTTTTTTTTTGTACTGGGTATTGAACTCAGGTCCTTGCGCTTGTGAGACAGGCCACCGAACCGCTGAGCTAAATCCCCAGCCCTGCATTCTTAATAATTTATAATCTTGTATAATATACAAAGACAATAAGTGAAAATACAAAACTCTAGAGAAATCCCATATAAGCTCAGAATAATCTGGTCTCAGTTGGGTTCTTTTCCTCACCATATTTAATAATATTTTATTCTTACAATATGCAATCAAGTAGGTATATTAGGTTAAGCCTGTCACCAGAGAGATGTAATATTTTAAATTATTGATCAAATAAAAAAATATGATATAAGAGCCAAGGACTTAGCTCAGCAGTTTGGTGGCCTGCCTTGCAAGTGGAAAGACTGGAGTTCAAACCCTGGTACAAAAAAAAAAAAAAGAAAAAAAAAATATATATATAATATTACTTAACTAGTGACCTTCCTAAATCCATTTGATTTGTTTTATCTAAACTGTCTTTTTCCTTCCTCTGGCCTTCTCCCTTAACTTTTCTACTGCCTAGGGCAGATTTGTTTCGAGGGTCTCTATAACTTGATTAATGACTATGACAATATAGTCCAAGTCAGAAACTTCCACAGAGGCTGATATATTGATTGCATGATCAACTGTAATACTGAAATAACACTGTATATGAAAACATGGGTAGATTTATTTTAAGCCTGAAAACATCACTGTAAAGGAGATGAAGGTAGGGGGAAGACATCTCCCTTGAACTTGCATGCCTTGTTTAATATATGTCATAAGGAATGATGCAGCTAAGAAAACTCTTAATAATATCAGGTACTGTGAGGCTTAGGCAGAAATATCTCCAGACTTACATAAAGATGGGATCATTATCTGCTGGGCCTTCAAACAAGCAGGATGCTAAAAGCTGAAAACCTTCTTTGGGATCTGATTTGTCCACTCAAATCATCCTGAAGTATGTCCAGACCAGCAGTCTCTTCTCCTAGTATACCCACAAGACAGAGAGTGGAGCAAAAGATTATTATTTTAGGCTTAATATTATTTGCCCTGTTAGGTTCTGGGATGTCACTCCTATCTTCTTTCATATTGCTGTTTTGAAATGGAATTAACTGTTCTGTGCTTGTCCAATCATTGTATTTTAAGAAAATGTAATTAGTTGTATTCACAAGTGCAGAGATAGAGAAAAAATTTGCCTCAGGATGAATTATTGCTTGACCCTCACCAATATCTGATCTAGATGAGACTTTGAACTTTGGAACTCTACATGCATTTATTCTGGTGTAATTTAAGAATTTAGGGGCTGTAGCAACATGATGAACATATTTTGCATGTGAGACATAAATTGGGGGGTGGAGGAGGGATTCGATAACATAAATTTAAATGCTTGTGAAACTCCCTAAATTCATAAATTCAAATTCTAACCCCAATATGATAGCATTTAGAGACGGGAATTTGGGGAAGTAATGTGGTGTTGAAAACAGAGTCCTTATGAGACAGATTTACATTTTATAAGTCCTTCCCCCTGAACTAAGAAGCTGTTTCTCACACGGAATCCATAAATACACTGACTTTGTACTTCCCAAATTCAAGAAATATAAGAAATAATGTCATTCGTTGTAATGACAATCGGTTATAGCTTGCATTAGCACCCCAAACAGGATAAGACACATCCTGTCTTAGTCTATTTTGTCTGGCTCTACCAACATACCTGAGGCTAAGTGTTTTACGAAGAAAACGGGTTCATTAGCCTCACAATTCTAGTGTCTGAAAGGTGCAAACAACATGGAACTTCAAACCTCACAATGGGCCCCTGGCTGCATCACCTTACTGTAGAAAAACAGAAAGGGAACTGGCCACATATATACAAGAGAGTGAGCTGAGAGAGCCAAGCTTGATTTATAACAACACATTTTCTCAGAAACTTCTCCTGTTCCACAGGACTAGATATACTCTTGCAGGACAGTATTAATCTACTCATGACCTAATTATTATCCATCAAACTCCACCTCTTAAGGCTTCTACACTTTCATCACAATTACAGTAGCAATCAAGCCTCTAACACATTAAACTTCAGGAAACAAATCAGCCATCTCTTGCTCACTTTGTCAGGGGAAGGAGGGAAGGTAAAAAGAGTGCAGAAAACAAGATGTTTTACATACAGATACCAACTCCCCACAATGAATGTAGGCACTATGTACCGTAAACAGGTACTAATAAATGTAAAACTTTTCAAAAAAAGAATGAAAACAAGAAACTAGAAAACAAGAATTTCAAAAATAAAGTGTTCAATGTTAAAAATATCACAGCACAGCCGAAATTCAAAACCTGATAGATACCATTAGTAATATGCAACAACCTTATCATTCCTTTAAAGTCAAGAACATCATTTATCAGAATAGTAGAGTATCTACCTGTACCCATGTTTTGCTCAATTTGTACAGAGAAGGGAAACAACAAACTAGCATACTGAGATGTTTTTTCTTTACTAATTTCATTTAAAATATGATTTCAACTTTGCCACTTTCACAACAACCTAGAAACTCAGAATTACAAAAAAGACTCAGTTTTAGTCTCCAGCTCTTGCTTTAGAAGATGAATGTTTAGAGCGAAGTACTTATAGTATGTCTAATTTTATTTTATTTTATTCAATGTGATATAGATATAGAGTCATTTGTACAAAGAGATATGATACAAACCAATACGTAAATCAATAAACCACAGAAGCGCTACTGTGTGCTTGCCCCTGTTGCTCTTTCTCTGCCCTAACTCCTGCCTTCACACAGACGTTTTGCAAACTGGTCTGCACTTCTTATAATTGTTACCTAAAACACTCCTTCTATTTTTTATAATGCTACTCACATTTACTTAATTTAAATGATGTAGAATAAAATTACAAATTATACAGAGCATTGAAAACACTCTGTGGTGTTTCATTCTACTCATCACCCCACATCTTTTTCCTAAAAGGTCTGAGGATTATACAAATGAGTCACATGGATTGTTCCAGTAAAGTGTGTTTTTCTCACAAAAGAGCAAACTTTCTCCCACAAAAGGGAGATTCAAGGCAGCTTGTCACATGCTGTAGCTCTTGTCACAGAGGTATCTTAATTCCCCCACTGCCCTGGCATCTGAAGAGTGGGAGTCAGTCACCAGAACCATAACATTTGGCTAGTTGTCTCTCCTTCTCTAAAGGATCTTACCTGATGTGTTCAACTGTCTATGCATTCCCATACTTCCTCATGACTCTATGGAATAAAAATTCGAATTTTATGGCTAAAACTTCTGACTCAATTTTTTTTAAAGATATCAGTATTGAAAATTATGGTGTTAGGAGAGAAATTTGCTAGTATCCAGTAGCTGCCAAAATAAATTCTCACAAACTTAGGAGCTTAGGACAACAGAAATTTGTTGTGTCATGAGTCAGAAGACCAGAAGTCTTTTTTTTAATTTAAATTGAATTTATTGTTACATTCTATGTATATAGTACAGTTACAGTCATTACTGGGATCTTGTACCTTTACATGACAGATCTTGCTCCTCATTTTTTCCCCTTGTCCCCACCCTCCCTTCAGCCCCTCCTCCCCTCCCCACCTACAAACACTTTAATTCCATTTTTACATTTTCTCATATATTTTTCCTTTCCTTTATTCCCCTTCCCCTACCCTTTACATTGTCCTTACACCTTTAGGCCTTTTCTTCCTGTTTCACATTGCTAATTAACCCATTAGGATCTTGAGTACTATTTTAGTTTCTCACACCAGAGACACTATTTGGTATTTACACATGTGTGATTTGTTTATTTCACTCAGGAGTATATCCTCAAAATGTACCATTTCCTATGAATGAATCTACTTTCTCCTTCTTTATGACTGAGTACTATTCCATTTTGTAGAAAAACCACATTATTTTTGTCCAGTTTCCAACTGATGGGCAGGTGGGCTGTTTCCAAATTTTAGCTATTACAAACTGTGCCACTATAAACATGGGTGACTATACAGCTCTGTAGTATGATTCTTTAATTCTTTTGGAAAGATACCCAGCACAGGGATGGAAGGGTCAAATGGAACCTCTAATCCTAGTTCTTTGAGGTATCTCCATATTGATTTCCATACTGGTTGCACCCGTCTGTACTCCCACCAACAATGGAGAAGGGTACCTTTCTCCCCACAACGCCCGCCAATATTTGTTATTGTGTGATTTCTTGATAGCAGCCATTCTTTGTGGGATGAAGTGGAATCTCAGTGTTGATTTCATCTTCATCTCTTGAATGACCAGTGATGTGGAACATTTTTTCATATATTTCCTTGCTGCTTTTATTTCTTTGAGAAATGTCTGTTCACTTCAGATGACCATTTTTGAATTGGGTCTTTATATTTGGGGGGTGGTTGTTTTGAGTTCTTTATATATTCTAGATAATAGTCCTTTGTCTGAGGAGCAGTTGGTTAAATGTTTTTCCCACATTATAGGTTGTCTCTTAGTTCTGTTGATGGTTTCTTTTGCAGTACAGAAGCTTTTTAATAAGATGAGATCCCACTTGTTGATTCTTTCTGCTAATTCCCATGCTACTGAGGATTTGTTCATAAAGTCTTTTCCTATGCCAGTGTCTTCCAGAGTTCTGCCTAATTTATCTTCCAGAAAGTTTAGTGTTTCTGTTTTTATATTTAATCTTTAATCCACTTGGATTTTAATTTAGTGCATGGTGACAGATAAGGGTCTAGTTTTAATCCTTTGCAGGTTGAGATCCAGTTTTTCCAACACCATTTATAGAAGAGGCTATCTTTCCTCCAATGGGGATGGTCAGCTCCTTTGTCAAAGATGAGGTGGCTGAGTGTATCTGGAGTTGTTTTTGTGTCTTCCAATCTGTTCCACTGATCTTCAGGTCTGTTTCTTTGCCAGTACCATACTGTTTCTATCACAGTGGCTTTGTAGTATAGTTTCAAATTGGGAATTGTTATACCCGCTGCCATGTGTCTCTTGCCTAGGATGGCTTTTGCTATTCTAGGTCTCCTATGGTTCCAAATAATTTTTGGATTCTTCTTTCTAGTTCTGTGAAGTAGAGTGTTGGAATTTCAATTGGCATTGCATTGAATCTGTATAGCAGTTTTTGTAGTATGGCCATTTTCACTATGTTGATTCTTCCTACCCAGAAGCAGGGGATATCTTTCCATTTTCTTATATCTTCTTCAATCTCTTTTTTCAGAGTGCTGTAGTTTTTGGTGTAGAGGTTTTATGCTTCTTTTGTTAGGTTGATCTGTAGATACTTCATTTTTTTGGATGCTGCTGTGAAAGGAATTGTTTCCCTAAATCCTCTCTCAGTGAGTCTTTTGTTTGTGCACAAGAAGGCTATTGATTTTTGTGTTTTGACCTTGTATCGAGCTACTCTCCTAAAAGTGTCTATTAAGTCTAAAAGTCTTTTGGTGGAGTTTTTTGTGTCTTCAATGTATCATATCATTAGCAAATAATGACAGTTTAACTTCTTCCTTTCCTATCTTTATTGCTTTAATTTCTTTCTCTTGTCTAATTGCTCTGGCTAATGTTTCCAGAACTATATTGAAGAGGAGTGGTGATAGTGGGCATCCTTGTCTTGTTCCTGATTTTAACGTGAAGGTTTTCAGTTTTTGGCCATTTAATATGATGTTGGCTGTTGGGTTTTCATAGATAGCGTTTATTAAGTTGAGATATAGACCATCTATTCCAATTTTTGCAGGGTTTTTATCATGAATGGGTGTTGAATTTTGTCAAATGCTTTTTTCTGCATCTATTGAGAGGATCATGTGGTTTTTGTTCTTGACTTTGTTAATATAGTGTATTGCATTTATTGTTTTATGTATGTTGAACCATCCTTGCATCCCTGGAATAAATCTGACTTGGTCAGGATGTATGATCTAGAAGACCAGAAGTCTTAAATCAAGGGGTCAGCAGGACTATGCTCCATCTGGTGCCTCGTGAGGAAAATCTCTTCTTTTCCTTCTCCCTCTTATAATGGCTGTCCTAGCATTTGGACTCATTCCATTTTCTACTTTGTCTATTCTTCTTGTGTTTCAAATACTCCTTTTCCTTTCTTTTCTAAGGAAATTTATTCTTGGATTTAGGACCAACCCAGATTATCCAGAAAGATCTCAAGATTTTAACTATATCTGCAAAGACTCTTAATCCATAAAAAAAAGGCAATAGTCATAGATACCCGAAATTAGTACATGAATATATCTGTTTGGAGACTATCACTCAACCTTTTATAGTCCACTGCTCCTTAGCCCCAAATATTCAAATTCATCCTTTCTGTGACATACATTCATTTTCTCCCATCCTTCCCAAAACTTGCAGCTCATTGCAGCACTAATTTTGAGCTAAAAATCTCACCTAATAGTGTAAGTTAAGAAGTCCCAAATTTCATTTTGTAAATCAGCTATGTGAGAAACTTTGAGTGTGACTCATCCTAGGGCATAATTCCTCTCCATCTGTGGACCTCTGAAACTAAAATATAAGTAATCTGCAGCCAAAATATAATTTTGGAAGAGGCATCGATAGACATTCCATTCTTAACAGGCTAAATTGGTGTGAATAATGGCATTGCCAGTCCCAAGCAAGTTTGAAATTCAGCAAGGGAATTTCTATTAGGTTTAGAGTCTAAGAATTTTTTTTCTGTGGCTCAATATTCTGCCCTTTGGGCTTGTGCCTCTGACTGCCACTTCTCTGCTCCAGCAATTCGACTCTTGCAGTCAATCTTTCTCTTTCATGAAGGGTATTGCATGTTTACAGCTAAGCCACTCTCTGAGCCTGATTTCTGGCCCATGGAATTGCAGAAGTCTGACAGCTTTCCTTCATTTTGCCCTATGGCTGTCACTTTCAGGCAAGAATGGGAATTTCTCTGCAGATAAACATTCTAAAAATCTTATGATTCTCCTGTATATGGCAAGAAAATTCTTTTCATTTCATAGGAGAGTCCCACAGATCACTTCGGGGTTACCACATCTCTCTTCCCAGCTTCCCGAGACAGGCAAGTGAATCCATGAGCCAGTCACATGCATAATCTCTTTAGCAAAAGGTTGTCCAGCCACTCTATGAGGACCCACACCTACAAAATGCTTTTCTAAGAGCAAATGCATTAATTTCAGCTTCCTTTGAATCTGGCTAAAGAATCTCCTGGAACACCAGATGCTATATCCCTTTTGCCCAATAGTCTTTCTCTTACTTTATCTTTTCTTCTCACATTTTACTACAAGGAGCAAGGAGAATCCAAGTCACATCTTGAGCACTTTGGCTGGAAATTCCCTGGCCTAAATGTTTGTTTCTATATTACCACAAGTACTGCTTTCTACTGAAAACTGACTTCATCCAAGTAAAATACAATTCAGCCAAATTTTATGCCATTCTATAATGATTGCCTTAGCCCTCACCAGCAACAACTTTAATATTTATGTTTCTACCAAAATTCTGTATGGCAATGCAAGTATTCTCTATGACTGTATAAATTTGCCAGTAATAAAATTTCAGTTAAAGACATACACATCTGACTAGCTATTAGTGTGAATTTGTTATCCTGGATGAAGGGAGGTCTGAAGCTTATTGTCAAGGTGGAGGCACTTGAACAGGAATGCTTAGGGATAACTAGAGGGTGTTCAGTCCAGGACAGAACTTTAGGCTGTTGTTACAATATTTCTTCTTTTTCTTTCAATTTGAAGTAAGGTCTAATTGTCATTATTAAAAGTAAAAGGATTTGTGATTAAATAATAATTTTCTTGTTTATCTTTTTAAGAGTTTACTAGTCCAGATCCTTTCTCTCATACATAAAATTTGGAAAATTTATTTTTTTCAAATTTAACAAACAAAATGATACTTTTTAAAACTAAAGCTCTCATGTGTCACAATGACCAAGACACTCCACTTCTTTGTCTGCTAAGCTTATTTCATTGTTAAAATTCTCCCTGCCTTTTTGTTATAGTAAGTTATTCATAGCTGATCTTTCACTCACCCACACACCACCCACCCACACACACCACAGTATGATTATTTTATCACCCTCCTACCTGTCACCTTAACACACATCAAGTTCTGGACTCCTGTTATGTGTACTGTTATCAGTTTACACTAGTATTGGGTGTGGCAAAGTCTTGTCCTATTCACTGTACAATTAACATTAACCTGATATTCATTAAACATACCAAAGCTTTCTATTTATTATCATGACTGTTACAATTTATTTTGACTATGAAGAACAATGAATAAAAAGCTTCTTGATATTCATGTGAGGATTCCAAAGCACAAAAAAACTCGTCCTCCAAACAAATTTATGATAAGCCTGGAACTGAAATTCATATACAATCCAAGCTGTACTGAATACATGCAGACATTTTTCTGGTGACTGTTTCCTAAACATTCCAGTTTGATAACTCTTTCCATAGCATTCACATTGTGTTAGGTAATGTAAATAATCTAGCAAAGATTTAATATGGGTATTTATATCTATTTTGCATGTTTTGTCCCACGATTCATTGACAAATTCTTCACTTCATTGATCCTGAAACAGCCTTTTTAGCTTAGTAATTCCGTATACTTTTATAAACTCCAAATAAACAGAGTTCTCCAAAAGAGTAAATATATAAATCCATACTATAATGACAGTCTTAAAAAGTACAACAACCAATAAAATGAATTAAAATGAAATGAAAACCACTTTTACTATTACACTAGTCAGTATATTAATCTATTTTTGTAAATTGATTAAGGTGTTGCAACTAATTGCACAATTTGGGGAAAGATATACTTACTGTTGCATAACCTAAAATATGTATAGTGTTGTTGATTCTGAGTACAAAGTATGATTTTTCCCCCTGTAATTACCATAATGCTATAAAATATAAAATATGCATTCTTTTTCTCTGATTGACAAGTTCAATTTTGGACATATATTCTAACTGATGGAAGGAAAATTGCAATATGTGACTCAATTACAGCTGTTCAATTGTCTGTTTTGTAAAGGGAGAATAGTTTGAATTACATAGGATTTCATTGTGTATGTGTCATAGTATTTTAACTGACAATACCACTATTGGTAAATTGGGCTTAATGAGGAGCTTATCACTATGCACATAGCAATATTCAATTGCATATTTTCTATCTATTGTTATCAGTGAAAGAAATGAATCTTTGTTAATATTCAAATATCTTCATACTTGCATTTGACATGAGCGTATTTGGGATTGAACAGTGTCTTCAATCAATGGTATATAGTCTCTGTCTATGTAGTATTAAACAAGCATATTCAATCTCTATGCCAATCTCTCCCTACTCCAAAAAACTAAGTAAGGTGGGCTAGTTTGTTAATTTAAGAAGATGCTCCCAAATATTTCATTTCAACCTTGTCCAAATTCTTGGACACAGCCTTATTTTATATAGCAATTTTAAAGAAACTAACATGAGTTGATAGCTTTTAATTCTTTGCGTGTGATTTTTCTTGCCAACTGATTTGAACTGAAAGATAATTGCTACACAAAAGTACCACCCAGCTTTCAGTGAATGAAAAAACAATATAAAAGCAGGCTTGATCTTATTTATTGAGCTAAACCATCTCAAAATGTTTCTGAAATATGTACAGTTGAGAGAGTAAAAACTGTATACATTCACCACAATAATGTTCCTTTTCAATTCTTCTTTTTCATTTTGACATTTCATTTTGTGAAGTAATAAAGAAGAGCCTTAGATATGCTTAGCCAAATAGGTCCCTTAGTAGAAAATAACTGAATCTTTCTAAATGGTAATATTATGAAAACATTTTCATCTTGATTTTCTAAATTTACTACTTTAAGTTTTATATTATTTAATGATAGCAAAAAAACACTAATTTCCTAAACATAACTAGAGAAAGTGTTTGTGTGTGTGTGTGTGTGTGTGTGTGTGTGAGAGAGAGAGAGAGAGAGAGAGAGAGAGAGAAGGAAAATTAATTAAGAGAGAAAAGGTAATTGGAATATTTTTTGAAGACTTGGGTTTTTCATGAATTAAATATGGTGTACTACTACTTAGCAGTATAAATTTTTGCCACTTAACCTCTTTGAGAGTCAATTCCCTGATATTTAAAATGAAGAGAGAAGATTCTCGATGTTCTGATATTATCTGAGTGTATTGATCATACTTTCTGCAATTTTATTAAAACTGACACTTCTAAATTCTTCTGTCATTCTACTGATTTCTTAGAGACGTTGGGGACATAAATTCTATACTAATATTTTTCTAAGAACAATGATCAAAAATTATGAATTGATATTTACATAACATTTCAGAAGTAGGAAGAACCAACTAAGTTAGATTGATAATAGTTGGTCCAGGGTTACACAGACAAATACTGAAAGAGATGTTATTTCAGTCCAAGATCCTAGGGCCTAGTGCTATTTCTACCACCCCTTCTTTCTTTAAAAAGCAAAACAAGAACTATCTGAAGTTTTTACCTTATGAATATTGACATTTAATTTGAATATAATTTAAAAATACCATTTTCTTCATTGAGTCAAAATTTTGAGGTACAATGCCATTTTAAAAAATAAAATAAAGTTAAGGGTTTAATGGTTTATGTTTACTTTTTTAGTGTGTAATCACAAAATCCCCTCTAAATTGGCTCCTAAATCTACTCCTGTATGTATGCCATTTGCTGCAGGGGGCAGGCAAATTGATCGTATTCTATATTCACAATGATGTTTGCTTGCCACTTTAAAAGTAAGCTGCATAGCTGAACTGACAGAATGAGTAACCAGAAGGTTCCATCGGTCACCTTGGTTTTTATAGTGCAGGACCTAAAATGAATAACTTGATAGAAAATAAGTAGCACAAATATTTTTCATCTATATGGAAAATCGTATCTATTTTAAAAAATTAATATTCATCATTAAATATTAACAGCCAAAACCCACCCTGGTAAGCAGGCAAAAAAATATTGTATAGATCAAGTTGTTCGAAATTGTCTGTGGCACATATTATCTTGATGCATTACAGAAAACTTAATGCCTGGCAAATCATCAGAACAATGTTTTCCCAACCTCTCTGTGATCTCCAGCAATTATGTAGTATGAACTCATATAGGCAAATGAAATGGTTTTGAAAGCTATTGTAGAAGTTACCTACAAATGTAGTTCTCATTAAATTTTATGGGAATTTTTTATTTGACAAAATCCACTAAATTTAATCACGTTTTTATGCATTTTTTCAAGTGATTTTGTTTACTTTTCCTAAGTCATGAAAGAAGGGAAAATTCTAATGGAATGGTATTATTTAAAATCTTTGAAATATTGTCATGTACACCTTTAATCATTTTTAGCTTCTTCTTAATGTAAATTAACAGCTACATATGAATTTTAAAAGCTTTATTTTTTGTTAACTACATTGTTTATGTTATTAAACGCTATATGGTTGCAAACAAATCCATTTATTTATGTAGAATGATTTATTAATTTAGTAAGTTCCACTAATTCTTTTATCCATTCATTTAACAAATATTAAGGAGCATCAAGTGCCTGTCACATATTGCTAAGCAATAGGAAAATAGCAGTGAATAAAGCTGTCAAAGTCCTTATTCTCATGGAATTTACAATCCAGAAGATAGAGACCAAAATACACAAAATTATCAGGAGGGTATACATGCTATCAATACAGATGAAATGGATGAAAGTAATGATGAAGTGGAGATTTGCCGTTTTTCATAGTAAAGTAAGAGAAGTGTGAAAAGGCATTAAAATGAAGTGAAGGAGGAGCAAATCATGACAAAGATAAAAATGTTCTGCTACTCAGCTTCATGTATTGTTTATGGGACGCCCAACAATTCAGAAAACATCACTTTTTTACTGACCAATAAAATGAATTAGTTGTTATGAGATTCGATAGATTAAAAAGGCAGATTAGTTGTTCTTACATATCTTTGTTTATATATATTCTACATCCTAAATTCTCTAATATTTTTCAGACATATGTTTTCAAGTTAAATTCATAAATCTAAGCAGTAAAATATATTTGGTGTAATAATTAGAAAATCAAACTTTAAGTCAGTGGGTGAGTATAAATGAATCATAAGATTCTAAATTTGAAAACACTTATCAGAAATTATCTAAAAATCATATGAACCCTTCAACAGTAGTTACTCAGTCCTTTTCTTCAAAGTATGTCCAGGAGACAAAAATTCAAATCATAAAATAGCCCACTCTGTTTTTCAACAGAGCCCTTATACTAAAATAACATTTAGTTCTCTAAATGTGAAATGAATATCTACCTCTTGAATTTATACAATGACAGCTCTGGTGATCTGCGCTAAGAAACACTCACCCATGAGCTAATGAGATCCCTAAATCTGGCAATACATTCTATTGTCCTTAGTATTCCACTACTCTCAGGAAAGTGGTGCAGGCTATTTTCGAAGTAGGCAGTTTGCCAAGCTAGGCTGAAACTCTGATTTTCCTCTGGTTCATATTCCATTACAGTCCTCAATAGGTCAATCCCAACTGTCCTCATTATGTGTCAAGTAGCTTTTGATGCCAATGACATCAGGGCCAAAATGTTGCTAGGTCAACCCAGATCATGACAGTACACTTGAAAAGGACATTTTTCACCATGTTTTTCCCTGCCCTCGTGATCCCAATCCTAAAAGGTCTAATGTCATTTCTCTCATTCATAAACATAATGCCTCTTTCATTCACCTTACAACAGCCAGGCAGATGCTTTGGAAAGTGAGCCCTGATTTTTCTTTTAAAAGCAACTTGGTAAGGCTTTGTTTTGGCCTCATCAACAAGTGAGGTGATACATGATACAATTTTCTGTAACATTGAGGCCATAACCCAACAATTATGATTTAAAATGTCAAAATATTTTTACAAATAGCATTTCAAAATAAAGCTCAGAAATAAGTTCCTTCCTTTTCTAAAATGTAATGATTTAATGTGTATGTACTTTGGATGCCCCTCCATCTATAAACACGGGTACTGACTGTCTTGTTCTGCTTTTTATCTTGCAGATACCTGGATACAATGGCGAGTTCTTCATCTCTGAAAGTATTTTTCAGTAGTTGGAGAAATAATAGTAGAAGAAACACAAGTATCAGCTGGAAGGTCAAAACCAATGCCATTTAATATCACTTATCACCCAAAGATGATAATATACTGTACCGTCAGTATGAAATGAGCGGGTTTTTGAGGGGAGAAGTAAAGTTCCATAGGGGTAAATGGCCTTTGTGAAAACCCTTCCCTTTAGAAGCCTGTTTATTTCAAGCCTATTTTGCTTGTACACGGGCATCGCTTCCCCCAGGGTAGACTGTCTCTATGACCAGAACACAATCTGACCTGATAATGGGCAAACTAAGGGGCCTTCAAAGTTTTCTACTCCTGTTTTCACTCATTATCATGTTTTTCATTCATATGGACACGCTTAATAAGAGTTGCATCCATTGATTTCACTGGCAAATAATCGTTCATGCTATTGATTTTGTGACTCCCATGTTCCAACCATTATTCTTGAGAAAATAAACAAAGTTTATAGTTATCTGTCAACCTAAGTACATGGAGTTTTTGCTTTGTCAAATACTACCTAACCCATCTTAAAATAATTACCAGTGTTAGCACTCCTTCAGATAGAAACTCTTAAAAAACAATTTGAAAGAAAAATGAGTAATGGGATCTTTTTGCATAAATACAAATTGCTCTGTGTGCTGCCATCTCTGTGAAATGTGGCAATTTACAATGTTGTTTTAAAGAAAGATCACAGAAAGTAATGAGCAAGAAATTGTGTCCTGCAATGGTCAGTAAGCATTGTTCTCACTTTGATTTGCCATGGTAATGAGTAACATAACTTTTAATCATAGATTTCCCAGGCAGTCATATTGACCAGTATTTCCCGTCAGTGTGTTTATTTCTGCAAAACAGGACAGAGGGTGTTCTATAAGCTAACAAGAAAGCAAAAATAACATGAACAAGATCAAAATAGAAAGAATAAAAGATACCCCAAGTGCAATAAATATGATGGATGTGTGGTATAAATCTCTAATTCAAGGAGCTGTAGAGCAAGGAGTACAATTATAAAGGAAAGCAGGAGAAGTGGTATACACACTATATATTTTAGAGTGTTGTGGAAAATAGGTTCGCAGGGACACTACTCTCTTCAGTAATCCCCGTCATTCTGGCTTCCTTGAGAATACAAATCTTCGCCAAGACTTTCAGTATCTCTCCCATAAAGAAGACTATACTGTAACACAGAAGAAAGTGGATCTCTGGACGATCACCTGAACACTATTAATGACATAATACGCCAATAATAGTGATCTGATAATTGTGTAGAGCAGTGGTTTCCAAATACAATGTCTCATGAAAAGCAAACATTTGCTTCTTTTGAAAGTGATCAAATAAAATAAAATATGAGAACATTCCATAATAATTATGACAAAGTATTAATGAAGATTGATTATATTAACCTCTTCTAAGACTTTCTCAAAATTATCTAATTTTATTTAGAGAAATCATTCATTGAAAAGAGTGTATGTTATCACAAATACAAGGATAATAGGTATAGAAAGGCAAAATATCTCTAAGCTAAAGTGGATGTGCTGTGGAGTCACACAGTCCTAGGCTCAATAGTGGACCCATCATTTATGTGTTTAATTCGAGACAAGTTATTTAAATTTGTTGAGTCTCAACCTCCTAATCTGTAAAATGGAGAAAACAGGCATGGTTTGCAAAGATAAGATGTGAGTTATGTGAGGCATTTCACAAAATGCTTGTCCTTCTTAAATTGTCAATGATAATTTATAATACTAGTTGTAGCAACAATTAATTGTAGGAGAAAGAAAAGGTAAAAATATTTGCTTACTGGACATAGAAAGGTACTTTTGTGCTGCATTTTTAGGATGCAGAATTAAAGATGAGTAATCCAGCTAATGCTACAAAGGAAAATGACAAATTATGAGGGTAATCTGTAGTGCTGGAGGATTACCCTGTTACAGTAAAAGGACAACCACCTAAAATAAAATAAAAGCATCTGCAGCGATTAGCACTAAAGAAAAGAACTGTTGGTGACTACCTCTACAGGCCAGCCAACCCACTGAGTACCAGGATGCTGTTCTTCTGTCATTATCAATATAAATGATAGGAACAATGAAGCTAATTTTAATAGAGTATTGGACCACAGTATAAGACACAATATATAAAAATCAAAGGTGTTGTCTTAATACTGTTTGTCATCCAATGAAATAAAGAAAAGTACTGAATCGCTTCTCTATAATCCAATGGTTAATTTTCAAGTACCACTTCTTTCTTTTCTATCACCAAAGAATAAATACTTGATTTTGCTGATTTTGATGAAGGGGTATATTTAAGTCTTACGTATTTTTTCTTTTCTTAAATATAATACACACAGTAGCAGTTTTGACATTCTCTGCCACATTGTATCTCTGTTTCATTTTCACTTCTGCAATGAACTAAAAGTATACTCATCAGCAAAATGTACTTAGGTTTAATTTTATGTTTCATCACAATAAATATAGAAAGCATCACTGTAAATGGATTAGATGTTTTTATATTAAGTTGAATGTATCTTCTTACTTTAAAAAAACAGGCAAGACGTCCCTTTTTTGGAGAAAATGGCTTGATAAAGCAGAAAAGAGAGATGTTACAGCCCTTGCTGGCTTAGTTACCTATTCAGAAAACGTGACAGGGAGACACATAAGTCGGCATCTTCATACACTGTATTGCTGTGTAAGTGTAGACTCAGAATTCAAGATAGTAGAGAAAAAGAAAGGAGTGGGATGGATTTTAACCTGTCCCTGAAAATATAGGCTCTCTATCTCAAGAGTAATGCATTTGTCTCCATTTAAAAGGTTAAGGGTGAGCGAGAGCATGAGTCCCTGAGATACACGCTGAGTAGGTCTTACATCCAGAGTACACTGATTATCAACAGTGACAGCATCACTTGAAATACTAAGAAAAATATAGCAGCTGAACCCGTCTATCAAAGAATGAATCATGCTGAGTTTTTTACTTCACCCTCTATTAAACCAGTCTCTGTTTCATGTAATTAAACTATGCCACTCTCCGAATCTTTAGTTTTGGGGAAATAATTATCTTCTGTTTTATATAGCTGATGTTTTTGTTGCTCATTGTATAGAGCTTCTTATGACTACTGAAAGTATTTCCCAAACATTAGTGATTTGTTGTGGTCTGCGAGCGCACACACTGAACAGGGTTCAGGAGCTCCGATGGGGCGGGGGGGGGTAAGGCGCGGAATCACCACGCAGACTCTGCGGGGATTTCTGGAACGCTTCCTCTTTATTCAGGAAATGCACAGATTTATATAGGGAACCATGGGGGAGGAGCACGGGAGGTGCATTTAACCTTTGGCGATATCTTTATAGCAGAGTGATTTTTCTTGGGCGAGGGGAAGGAGTCGCGCACTAGTGGAGGAGGTGCAGCCCCTTGGACGCGGCTTCTACGCACTTAGGCATGTTAGCTGAGCCTTAGCAAGGTCTCCGAGTTAGCTCAGGAGACAGGAGTGTGGTGCACCTAGCCCAGCCAGGCTTGAACTTGTCCCACAGTAATTTAAAGTAAAACAAATGTATTATCCTGTAATTCTGGTAATCAACAGTCTACAGTAGATCTTACCGGTCTAAAATCATGTTGGTTGGGCTGCATTCATTTCTGGAGAGTCAGGAGGGAAAAACATTTTCCACGCTTTTACAGCTTCTAAAGATACTGGCTTGAAATGCCCTTTCACCTTCATGCCCACAATGGCCAGGTGAGTCTACGTCATATTACGATAACTTTCACATTTGATTCTTATGTCTCCCTCTTTCTAAGGATACTTGTGGTAATGTAGGCCCATCTGGATAAGGACCCTATCTTATGGTCAACACAATAGCAACCTTAATTCCATCTGCTACCCAGATTCTTAGCTGTAACACATTCATAGGTAAGAAGAATTGAGCTATAGACTTCTTTGGGAAAATCTTATTCTACCTTCTCCAACATTCTATATGTTATATCTTGTATTTATTGCAGTCATATTTCACCCTACCCTGCCTAATATTCCCCATAGAATTGCACAGAAGAGGTCTAGTTCATTTTTTTCAAAACATCTTTTGGAATATATGAAGAACGCTCATGTCTCCTCTGAATTGCTTGCATATCTCTGATTTTAATCAGTTTATGATACGGTTTTATATTTTTTCATTGTCCAGAAAAAAGTAACCATTAAAAATATTTCTTGAGAAATGTGCTAGGTCATGTACAAACATTTATACATTTGCCATATTTTCTCATTTAGCTATCACAACAACATGATAAATTAGGTGTTTTTATAAACTGAAGCTCTCTGAGGGTTTATTTCTTTTTTATAATTTTACACAGAAAGCTAAAAAGGGAGGTGCAACTCAAGCCTATGTCTGCTTGCCTATAACAGCTGCTCATTTAACCATATGCTATACTGAGAGACATAAATATTTTGACAATTCTTCTCTTCAATTATAGATCACTGTATTGAATGATACGCCTTAGGTGTTTTCTCTACAACATATGAAAACTATTTTGTTCTGTAAATAGCATGACAAATCATTAGATGTTGAATCATAGAAACATAGAAACTAAATCTCATCAGAAATATATCTGTTAGGAGAAATAGTAGTAGGATCCCCTGGAGAACCAAGATTGACAATGGAGTGGGCAAAAATAAAAAGAAATATGTCAAGAAACAGTTGAACAATTAATTTGAACATGTTGAGATGTGATTATCCTTTTTTAACAACAGTTTTACTCTAACTATTATACTTATCATTTTTTTAAAGGCTGAATCTGCCTAACACGCAGGACTGCACATTATCAAAAAGTCAAATTTGATATAAATAGTAGAGTTTAAAATATTAATATACAATTAATTTTTGCCAAACTTCATTTGCATTTCATGTTGACTAGTTCTACTCAGTTTTGCAAAACTTATACTTTATTCTTATAAACTTCTCTAAGTTTTCTCAAAATTCACATGCTTTATTCTTATATCTGACAGAATGGGTGTTTAGATTCTGAAGCCTTCACCAACCTGGAGATTAGAAGGAAATTTTGCTGTAAGATTTTTCTTTTCTTAGCAGAAAAAGACTCAAGGGAAAGGTTTTTTATAATTTTCTTTCTCCTTTGTCTTTCTTTCTTCCTTCCTTTTTCTTTCTCTCTCTCTTTTCTTTCTTTGCTTTTTTTGCAATTTACTGGGAAAAACAAATGGAGGCAGAAAGTAGGTAGTCCTCTTAATCACTCATATAACTTTGATATAGACATGTAGGAAAACTAGAAGGAAGCAAGCACAGGTTAGGCGAGGTGGTGCGTGCCTGGATACCAAGTACATGGAAGTTTCAAGGGCCGCCAAAGTAACTTAATGCGAAGCTCTAAACATGAGAGTACTTAAGTTTAAAGCGGGTTGACATAAATTTAGGAAAAACAACAAACAAGTTCCTTATAAATCAAATCTTTCCTCTCAAGAACTTGAAACACATTGCCCTTCATTCCAACATTCATTCACTTAAACATATTTCACTACTTTTTTAATGTTTTATTTGGATCCTCCAATATTGAATATCTATATCTATATCTATATCTATATATATAGGTATATATAGATATATATATATATTTAGAAGTGTTTTCTTTGGTTGAATAACCCCCTTTATCAATAATGACTTTCCTTGTCTGTTTTAATTACTTTTAATTTAAAGGGTGTTTTTTTTTTTAACCTGATATAACTGTAGCTATTCCTGCTTTTTTTGAAAGCTTCATTTTCATGGAATGTCTTGCTCTACATATTCTATGAAAGATCTGTGAGTGTCCTTTGAAGTAACTAAATTTCTTATAAGCCACAGAAAGCTGTGTCTTGTTTTATGATCTATTCATTCTCTTTATTAATTGGAGAATTTGATTAAATGATATTAAAGCTAACTATTTATAGGCGAAAATCTTCTTAGAGCCATTTAGTAACTCGTATTCCAGTCTTATTGTATTCTTTCTGCCTCTCTCATAGTGTTCCTTTGTGGTTAAGTAATTTACTCTGATAGTGTGTTATTTTTTGCTTACTGTTTTCTGTTGCCTTTTAAAGATTTTTGCTTTGTGCTTTCAATGAGGCTTACAGAAACATCTTTTGATCATTCTAAAATATTTTTGAAATAATAGAAATATAATATAATCATAAGAACAGAAAAGAAAGCAAAAGAAAACACACTAATAAAAGTCTCTGTACGTGTTCTCATTCCTTTCCACCTTTTGAATTTTTGATATACCATGTTATATCTTTCTATATTGACTATCTCTTACAATAGTAATGTAGTTTTATTAATTTTCATTGTTTTGGTTTTTAGTCTTTGTTTTTAGTTAATGAGACAACAGTAATAATGGATATATACTTTGTCAGCTTTTGTTTGTCTGAGAATGGTTTATCTCCTTCATTCCACTGGTATAGCTTCACTGGATACAGTACTTTCAATTGACAAATAATATTTTTTAAAAACTATAAAAATCTATACCATTCTGTTCTGGCTTATAAAGTTTTTTTCTTAGAAGTCTGCCATAAAGCAAATTGGGATATCACTATGTTATTTGTTTGTTTTTGGTTTTATTTCCTCTTTCTCCCTTGAGAATCTTCTCTTTATCATTCACCTTGGAGAGATTGAGTTCATCTTGAAATAGATTTCCTTAAATCTAACTGATGAGCCTCAGAAACTGTGTCCCTCATATACTCCGGATTTGGAAAGTTTTCTGTTTTTTGTTTGAATAAGATCTCTCCCCACTTGGCATTGTTAAGTCTCTCTGGAATCCTAAGAATCTGAATTTTTGCATATTAAATACTGTCTCAACTTTTTTGTAGGCTTTTCTCTACTCCTCTTGATTTTTTTTTCATTCTTCCAACTGTGTATTTTGAAATGGTCTGATTTCAAGTTCATTATTTTTTTCCTGTTTGATCTCTATTGCTCTTGATGCCTTCTATTTGTGTTTTTACTCTCAGTACACATTTCAAGTAAATGATTTCTGTTTGATAGTTCTGTTGTTTTCATTTTTTATTAATGTTCTCCGTTATATTTTTAAAGCTTTTTCCTCCCATGTTTTCCTAAAGCTGAGTTTCCTTAAAATAATTATTTTAAATCCTCTGAGAGATCATCCATATTTGGTACTATCTGGTTGGTTTTTGCTGCCTTAGTTAGAGCTTTAGGTAAAGTTATGTTTTCTTATACAACTTTTAATGTCCTATATATGTATTTATTTATTGTTACCAGGGATCAAACTTTGGACCTTGCACTTGCGAGGCAGGTGGCAGCACCACTGAGCTAAATCTCCAGCCCCTTTTCTTTTATTTTTTATTAATACATGTTTACAGTACATGCATTTTATAATCATTTGTGGAAGTAGGTACATGTACATAATACAGCTTGTTTCACTTTTTAACCCCTTTCTTCCCCTCTGCCTCCCTCCTTCTCTAATTTCCTTATCCTGATTATTATTATAATTCTTGCTATGTTATTAATCTTAGTTTCTGTTTATGGCATATACTGTTCATATTCACTGAGGCTATTGGGTCCCTGTATGTGATACATCTTTATTGTACTTATTTCCCCTTCCTTTCCTCCTCATCCTTTGACCTTGGTCCATTGGGCCCCTTCCCTATTTCAAGAGACCCATCTTTTTGTCCCCTTCTATCCATCCTTTATTATTCTCTTTGCCTGAACTTTGCCTTACTCCAATGAATGATACCATTTGGTATTTAAGCTGGGTGCTTTTGATGCTTGATGTACAAGATCATCTTAGGCAATGAAGGATTCATTTTTTCCCTTAACACTTATTATAAATATGGCTCTTTTTTACTTCCTTTCCAGAAATTCTGAGCAGGCTGTTTATATTCTGTAAGGCTATAGTCATTTCCACTAGATGTGGCCCTAATTCTAGCTTTTAGGAAGTTCACTGTTAATATGTTGTCAGTCTTTTGCACTAGAGAGCAATCCAAACCAGGGTTTGTCTCAAATCCTCAGTTCTGTGTTGGTTCATCTTAAAAGGAGGGAGTATCTAAATAGGGTAGTTGGCCCTCCCAAGCTTCTCCTTGTGGCTGGGGTTAACTCATCTCCTCCTGAGCTGCCTTCTTAACAGATTTCCTGAATACTTGATGCTATGCATCAAGAACTCTGATAGGTGCTGAGGATTTAAGAGGAGTTTCTTTTTAAAAGATATAATTTTCTATACTTAAGAAAGCTAAGTTCTAGTGATCAGTATAGAAAACAAGGAAAACCAGTGGATGGTATTAAAAAGACAAATATAAAAATAAACAGCATAAGAAAAGACTTAAAAGTGGTTTTAAATTTTAAAAGAGTAGCCCAGAAAAAAATCTTCCTGGAAAACTAGTATTAGATCAAAGACATAATGCTCATGACCATACTATGAATAATTTGGCAAAAGAAATAGTGAGCATACATACCATTGGGTTGTGGGAGCCTGAGTCCTCCAAAGGCAAGAACAGACAAATGTGTCTGGAACCATGCATGAGGCACAAAAAGAGTTGAGTTGTGTTGATGAGTAAAATCACCTAAGGCTTTGTAAATCATTGTAAGTATGCATGTGACCAGAAAAGATAGTGATTGTTTAAATATTTTTAAAAATATATTACTATAAAGGATACATTGCCACTAACCTTGCTCAAAATACATTCCCTCTCCTGGAACACACTTATTTCATCATTCTTGCCACTTTCTTGAAGATATTTTGGAGCTTTATTTTCACTAGTGTCTTTAATTGTACTATTGTGGCTGCCTTTATGTCATAAATTAGTTCAAAATGTTTACCTTTCATGGTCATTTTGACTTTGAGGAAGACCCTGAAATCGCAAAGTGCCAGATCCAGTGAAGGACGTGGCTGAAGACACACTGTCATGTTTTTCCAGGCCTGCCTTTCCATTGGATGGCACTTGATGAGACATTCACTGTATTTTGGGGTTTTTTAAATTATACTTTGTAAAGACATGAAAAAGGACTTCCAGAATTGCTTCAGAAAATGGCAAAAAAGATGAAATAAGTTTGTTTGAAGTGAGAGGACATACTGAGGGTGATAATGGCAACAATGCATCGTTTAGTATAACAAATTTAATTTAAACTTTCACTGTTTATTATGATCTCCCCTTGCATCTTGCTATTTGTACTATATGAGATGGAACAACTGAAATATTTTGTTCAGTGACAAAATTGTATGACATATCTTAACAACGTTACTCTAGCTGTATGGGAGAACAAGGGGGAATTTGACTCTCCAAGTAGGTAGTGCTTGCCATAACCTAGTCAAGAAACAACGCTGGCCTCAGCCAGGTTGGCAGTTATGAGAGAGTTCAACTGGGGTATGCATTTTAAGGTAGAGTCCATGTGACTTGCTATCCATTTGAATGGGAAGTACCAGAGGAAACATGTTGTAAAGGATGACTCCGTGATTTTCAGTTTTGGGAAGTGGGATGATGGAGTAGATGTCTGAGTAAATGAGGAAAGCATTGAGTGGCACAATAGAGCTCCACTTTGGGACATGTTAAGTTTGAGATGGCTGTGAAGCACTCAAGGTACAGTACAAAGTAGGCAGTTGAATATATTGAGTGCTCAAGTTCAAGGAAGCAATCTGGCATTAAGATCTATGTTTGAAATTTGTTCATATATAAAGAGTTGGTAGTTAAAGCCATATTGTGTTAGTTAATATTCTCATTGCGAAGACAAAATATCTAACATCCACAAGTTAAAGGAAGGAAGGTTTATTTAGCTCACAGTTTGTAGAGGTTTCAGACCACAGTTGACTGCTCCAAGACAGAGTGGGACGGGAGAGAGGCATCACAGAGGAGAAATAGTTATGGCCAAACAGGCAGGTGGCTGAGCAACCCTTTCCCTTTTATCCCATCTAGGCTACAAGGCTTTCAGTGGTGCCTCCCACACCCAAGAAGGAGCTTCCCATTACCCACACCCAGAACTATGCTAAACCAATCAGTAAACTAATTCAGTACCACTCACCCTAAATACCAGTATTAAATACCCTAGATCCAGCCAGCTCAAAAACAAAACAACAACAAAAACAACACATATGAGCATATAACATACAAGCCATTGCACATAGCCTTGGATGATTTGTTACAGAAGTGGGTTTAGTTAGCCCAGAGATTCTAGCTTCCTTGCTGAGAAGAGTACAACACAGCAAAGGAGACAACAGAGGAACAGACACAGAGTTAAGAAGAAAACTAAGAGAGTATTAAGTGCTAGAAAGGGAGTAATGAATATTTCACCTCCAGGACAGAACGATCTGGTATATGAAATGCCAAACTAAATAAAATATAGCTGTGAGATTTAGCTAAATGATATGCAAGATGAACAGGGCAAGAAATGTCTGGTTTAAATAATGAAAGCAGTGGCCAAATTAGTGTAGATTCCAAAGAAAACAGATAGGCAGGAATGGGAAGCAATTTTAAAGGGTTTAGAGAAGGAAAAATATAGAAAAATGGACCATCTGTGGAGGGTAAAGGAAGGCCAGGAATTTTCTTCTTAAAGTGATAGGTTTTTCTCTTACAGTGACATTAGTAAAGACTTGTTAGCATTTTCTCTGATAGTTTTATTTTCTCAGTGTTAATGTGAGTAAGGTAATTCGATTGAAGGTGTGGGAAGAAGTGGTAGAGGGTTAAAGAAGGAGGAAAGGGTCTACATATTGATACAGATGAATGGGTGGAATCAAGAAATGTGCTGCATTTATCCTTCAGGAGGACTCACAAGATTCCAATGATGAACGTAACTGTCCTGTATACCTAAAATATACCAATAAACTCAATGAAAGGAAAGGAATTTAAAGTGATACAGTTTACATAGTTCTATGCTTTTGTACAGTTATGTTCAACTGGATAGATGCAAAGTGAAGTACATGGCAGATGGGATTTATCATGTGCAGTAAATGAGAAGAGCCAAAAAACTGAGAATGGATGGAATAGGATGCCTATAAAAATCCACCATGAACTGTATGCTCAGTAACAGGTTCTCAACTTTGACATAATTTGCATCCCAGATGTTATTTGGTAAAGTCTGGATATGTTTTTGTCCGGGAGTGGTTTTGATATTTAGTGGGAAAATGACAGTGTTACTGCTAAATATCACTGCCATCAAACTAATCAACCTCTGCAGCAACAACAAAAAATTACCCAACCCACAAAGGAAGTTTTGCTACAGTGATAAACCCTGAACTAACTTATAAAAGGAAATGACAATATTAGGAAGTGTATATTGTAGTCTACTGTAAACTGAGTAGTTCCTACTTAAGCAGAAGAATTGTTTGAGGTGTAGTAAAGCAAAACTCTGAAATACATGTTTGTGATCCAGGAATAAGATAGTTGGAATTGGATTTATACAGATAGTGTACTTATTAGTAGACATTATTATTAAGTGATTACGGTAGGTGCAGCACAATATGACTAGAATAGAGAACTACAAGAAGATAGAGGCAAAACTAGTGGAATGATAAATTTTTACAGCTACTGACTCTAAAAATAATGAAAAGGATAGTGTAGGGGATTAAAGTGACACAGAAGAAGAATGTCCAAGAAATAAGGGAGCAAGCTAGGACCTTTCAGATCTCGGCAACTTGGAAAGGTAATGTTTATGGTTGAGTCACATGATAGTAAAATCAAAGCTGTAAGTTTTGGGGAGAAGAAAGGAAAATCATCTGAGTAGCAATGAAGAATTTTAAAAATGTCAGTCACAGTTTCAAAGTTTGAGAATGAGATGTATAAAAGAATAAAGCCACTAATAGATTAGAAGATGCAGAAACAACTTCAGACACACTCATCTACCTCATCTTTGACAAAGGAGCCAACCATCAGCCCTAGAGGAAAGATAGTCTCTTGAATAAATGGTGTTGGAAAAACTGAATTTCAACTTGCCTTAGATTAAAACTAGACCCGTATCTTTCATGCACTAAACTAAAATCCATGTGGATGAAAGATCTAAATATTAAATGAGAAACACTAAACTTGCTGGAAGATAAGTTAGGTAGAACTCTTGAAGATATCAGCATAAGACTTTATGAACAAATCCTCAGTAGCACGGGAACTAGCACAAAGAATCAACAATTGGGATCTCATCTCTTTAAAAAGCTTCTGTACTGCAAAAGAAACCACCAAGAGATCTAAGAGACAACCCACAATGTGGGAAAAAATTTCACCAGCTGTTCCTCAGACAAAGGTCTACTATCTAGAATATATAAAGAACTCAAAAAAATCAGACCCTTCAAATATTAAGACCGAATTCAAAAATGGGCATCTAAAATGAACAGACATTTCTCTGCAGAGACACAGTTTTTAATAGCTAAAACTTGGAAACAGCCCAATTACCCATCAACTGGAGACTGTATAAAAAAAGATGTTTGTTTTTTTCCATTGTTGTTGTTTTTAATAAAATGCAGTACTACTCAGCCATAAAGAATGATAAACTAGAGATGTATATAGTTAAGTGGATGCACATTGAGGACATACTCTTAAATGAAATTAATGGGACACACATGTGTAATACTGAATAGTTTCTCTGGTGTTGAATACTAAAAGTGTAAATAAAGATCAAAATGCATAATTGATATTATGTAATAGTAAGAAAAGGTCTAAAGGTATAGGGGAATTGGTAGGGGAACATTAAGAAGAGAAAAGAAAAAATATTAGAAAAGGAAATAATGGAAACAAAGCCTTTGTAAATAGGAAAGGTTGGACAGGCTGAAGGGAAGGCAGGGGAATGGGGAAAAATAAAAACTAAAATACATCATGTAAAGGTACAAGATACCAATGATTTATGTAACTGTATTGCATAAAATGTACCAATAAACCTAATGAGAAAAAAAAAAGAATAAAGCCACTATTGGAAAGACCTTCTTTGTAAAAGAGTCTTTCTAAAAGTATATGTGTACTCTTGAATTTTACCAAGCATTTAAAGAGTAAATTTTACCAATTCTTCCAAACCTCTTCCTGAATGTAAAAGCATAAAGAATATTACCCAATTAATTATATGTAGAAAATTCAATAATTTCCTAATATCAATTCAATAATTTCCTAATATCAAAGTGAAACAAAGACATAACAAGCTAGGAAAACAACAATCCCTTACCTCTCATAAATACAAAGGCAAAATTGCTAACAAAATCATAGCAAATTTAAGGCAAAAAATGATAAAAACATCCAACCAAGTGAAGTATATTGCAGATATGTAAGGATAGATCACCATTCAAAAATTAGTTACTATAATCCATCATTTAATAGGTTTCAGAAGAAAAATGAAGGAAAAGCAGTTGACAAAATCCAACACCTAGTCCTGAATTTTAAAAACCTAGAAGAATATAAACTCAATAAAGATATGTACAGAAAATTTACTGAATACTTAATGACGAGAAAATATTTCCCTGCTAAGCCCTGGAAGCAAGCATGAAATCCTCTTTCACCACTTTCAGTATCATACTGGAAGTTCTATATAACATAACAAAGGGGAGACAGAAAAAATGTAAATGGATTGGAATGGAAGAAACACAGATGTATTTATTGACAGATGACATGATTATTTAAATAGAAAATCCAAAGGAAATGATATAAGAGCTCCTGGAAATAATCATCAAATTGTAGCCAGTTTGCAGCATAGAGAAGTTGACATCCAAAAGTCAATCCCTTTCCTATATACCATGAATAAATAATTTAAATTTGAATTTAAAATAAAAAACACAGTATCATTTCTATTAATGCCCTGAAAGAAATACTTAGCTATAAATCTAATAAAATATGTATAAAATTTTATAATTTGTAAGAAGAAACTACAAAATTCTAAGGAAAGGAATGAAAAGACTAAACACATTATGAGATATTCCATATTTATGAAGAGGAAGACTCAAAATTGTCTTATTTCCTCCAACTTAATTTCTACTTTTGACATAGTCCTCTATAACAATATATTTTTAAGCCCCTATGAAGCAGGAAAGACCTAGACTAACATCATATTGGAAGAATAGGTTAGGGCCCTGAAACTTACTGGAACAAAATAGATGAAAATTAGATCCACCTGTACCCGATCTTTCACACCAGAACAGGAACAGCAAAAAACAATGGAGAAAAGATAGTCCTTTCAACAAATGATGATAGAACAATTAGTGATCTCCATGCAAAACACTTAATGTAATACATTTCAGAAAGGTTAAATAAAATGTAGTCCTAGATTCGTGTGCAATCTATGAAATTATAAAAATTCCAGCAGGTGACATAAAAGAAGACATAGATGACCTTGAAGATGACAATGGCTTGGTAGATACAACACCAAAGCATAACCCATGCAAGAAATTGGCTCTGAACTTCGTTAAAATTAATACATCCTATTATGTGAAAGATACTTTGAAGAGAAGAAGAGTTGACTCAGAGGCTGGGAATAAATATTTTGCAAATGACACCTGTGGTAAAGGATTATTATCTAAAATATAGAACAAATACAGAACTCAACCATCAGAAAATGAATAATCCTGTTGTGGTTGTTAGCGAATTGAAATATAAAACAGTAATGAGATAATCAAAATCCAAAATATAGACAACAGTAAATGCTAACAAAAATATGGAGCCTTAGTAATTTCATTCATTGCTGGTGGTAAACATCACTGGCGAATTGATGACATTTGGCAGCTTCTTACAAAATTATACAGGGCTGGGGATTTAGCTCAGTTGTTCTGGAACCTGCCTCACAAGCGCAAGGACCCGAGTTCGATCCCCGGTACCAGAAAAACAAAACAAAAAAGTATACATATTCTTATCGTATGATCCAATATCGGCATACCTTGGTGTTTACATAAATGGGGACATAAATAATGCATATGAATATTTTAGCAGTTTTAGTTGTAATTGTCAAAACTGGGAAACAAACTCCTCTTTACTTCTTCAGTGAATGAATGGAAGAATAATCTTGATACATCCAGAAAATGGAATATTATTCACCCACAAAATAAATGAACTACTAACCTATGAAAAGATAGGGAGAAATCATGGATGTATATTGCTAAGAAATGAAAGTTAACATGAAAAGGCTATGTATTGTAGGATTCCAAGTATACTACATTCTAGAAAAGGAAAAAAAAAAAAAACTATACACAATGTAAAAGGATCAGTAGTTGCCAGGATTAGGAGAGAATCAGAAATAAATGGCAGAACAGAGACTTTTAGTAAAATGAATATATATTGTATGATTCTATAATGGTGGCTTTGTAGTGAAACCCATAGACTTGTTGAAACTCATAGGTTTTATGCTAGGTATACAATGTCAGTGTAAGTTGTGAACTTTCCTGTAGGCCCACTGAGCGTTAACACATGAAGCATTCTGGTGTGGGATGATAGTAGGAGGAGGGTGTGCAGATGTGGGAAGAGGAGTGGGAATGTTTTAATAATAATGGCGATGTAAACTTATGTATCTCATGTTATTAGTTTATACATATGATCTCATTTACATTGTTAGCATTATGAGGAATATAAATAGAAATGTTTATTCATTTTAAGGTAAGGACATTGTTTTTGCGTGCTTGCAATATTTAACTTTTATTGTGTGTGTGCGTGTGCGTATTAACATATTTTCATTAATTTGCCATACTGACAGTGTAAATACAAATCTGGTCTAAATGTACAAACTCTCAAGCAACAATATACAGCTTTCTTCATCCTCCCTGTGGCTTAGAGATGAGAAAGTTTAAAGGCCAAACATTATCAAATGTACAGGCTTCAAAAACCATCTAAAACTATGGGTGCCCTTAACTTTTTAGATGGAGCAATGAACATATTGTGGATATGTTACTAGACTATTTATTATTTTTGCACTCTGGGCAAAAAATCAAGCCTCAATTTCCTTATGATAGAAAGTTCTCAGCATAGGGAAAGATAACTAAATTGTAGATTTTAGATGTGGGCTCAAAGTGGCTGAAACAAATTGGCTGACATCTTAAACTGATAACCTGCCATCCCGCTGGTGTCCCTTTCAGGATTGTTCCGCTGAATTTTATTTTTCAAAAAAAATCTATTTCACATTACGACATGTAAGTGGTCACTTGTCAGGGTTCCAGATACCTCTGAGCCCATGTTCACTACTCCATTACCATACATGATATGAGATAGAATATAAATTCTAAATGTACAAGATTTTAATTATTCCTCAGGCATTTTGATGGTAAAGAACGATGTGTATGAATTAATCCATCATTTTTAAAGAAATTTTTCACTTATGCTTACATTTACTAATGAGAATACATAGCTACCAACTGCAATATGTAGCAGAAAATAGTTATTTGAATGTTCTTAATAAGGAAAGAATAATCATGTAATAAAATTAGGTCTGGTTCTGAATTTGACTTTGAAGTCATATAATGCATGTAAAATTGTAACATAAATACCATTTAACAGTGTTATAGGCATTCACAAATTCTTGGTCTGATCGATTAATTCACAGCCTGGCATTCATCATATGACTCAGTTTCTTCTCTGTAAAATGAGGAGTGAGAGTAAATGTCTTAAAATTTCCTTCCAGCTCAAAAAGTCTCCAATTTTTTGCACATATGGCACTAAATTTTAAAGCATATACTTTTACTTCTGTGAAGTAAAATAAAGTGAATAATCACATGGAAATGGTACAGTGATTAAATTTACTGAGAGCTAAAAGTCCTAGCATGTTAGACTTGTACAAGAAAAACACATTTGACAAATCACACTTGATGGATCTGTCACTGTGCAGCTGTCTGACAGTGGATAAGGACTGTGGAATTGTCAACTCTGTCCTACTGATTCTTGTTCTATAGGCAGTCACACACAGAAAAGATGGGTGTGTTCAGTAAGTTTCTCACGAATACATATGAGCTTATAAAAGTAAAAAAGAGGTCCTTTTGACATTGCAATGAACTACGAGATTTTTAATGAATATCACTGCTAAGTCATCCATGCAAATGAGCATTTTCCCCTATGCTTTAAGATGAAGGTATTTAAATTGGGTCTAAATGAATTAAAGCAGTGGACCTAAGAGACATCTGATCATTTCTACTCTCAGTTACTTTAGAATTGGTCAGGTGTTTTAGGAAATAAGTATTTGCTTTGAAACTGACAGTCTGATTGTATCTATCTATCTCTATTATTAGGCAGCTAAACAATCTTTGCCCTATGAATTTCAGATGTGGCAATCACTTTAAACATAATCAAATAAAGACATTTTGGATTTGTGTGGAAAAAATCAGAATCAGATTTATCCTGAGTGTAAATATCCATACCACTACTGTACTGGCTTTCTTATTCCTGTGACACAGCATTGGGCACCCACAATTTGAATGGCGAAAGGTTTTCGGTGTTCTTAGTTTTAATCTATGATCGGCTGGCTCCACTGTAGGCAGAGCTCAGAAGAGCACAGAGGAGCAAAGCTGTTCAGTTCCTGGTGAGCTAAGAAGAAGGCAAAGAAACAATGCCAGAGAACAGGCAGAACAGCAGATACAATACTCAACGTCACCCCTTTCTGACCTACCCAGACACACCCAAAGGTGTGCTGCAGGAATCTCCTGGATAGGTCCCAGTGAAGTTGACACTATTTTTAAAGTGGGAGTATTTGAAAAACATTTTAGCTGTTTCTTTTGGTTATTACTGTTGTAGGTATATGTTTTTATTATCTAATGTTGCCATTCCTTGTGTGGAAGTGGGGCACATACGTCCCACATCTATCTTAAACATCATGACTACTCCTAAGTGCTGCAATTCCTTTACATCTGATGGATGAGAAGATTTTTAATACCAAGGGAATTTAGGAGTCAATGAAAAACTACAGAGAATCTTGGAAACTGTTCAAACATCATGCAAGGCAATGCTCATATAAACAACAAAAATCATATAAAAACACAAAAGGAAATCACATGTTTTAGCATATACTAATGGTGTATTAGCCATGCACTACAGGGTACTGCTCAGAGCAAACATCAGCATTTGTGATTATGATGAATTTCCAGTAGCCCTTCACAGATGGTGCCAGCCAAGTGAGCGAACGTATGCAGGAGAAGATGGCATCACTCAGGCTTTTCTCGGTGTTGGTATTACTGATGCTCAGAGCAGAAGATTTATTGCAGGAAGATTCCTGCCTGGCTCAATGCAGGAAGTTTCAAAGTATCTCTGGCCCTTATCCACTAGATAATCAAAATACTAGCACCTCTAAGTGGTAAAATCCAGAAATATCTCCACACCAACAAATGTCCTTAATAAGGCAGAATGGCCCTGAGGTAAGAATGACTGCTACAATACTTTTAAAATGCTAGAGAATTTGGTAAGAAGTATTTTTCATCCCATATTTCAATTAGGTAATGAGGTGTGGCTAACCTGACACAGCCGGTGTCACTAAAAGTAATGACTAACACAGTACATATTAGAATATACTGGCGCCTTTGTTCCTGTTGTTGCTTCTCCTGAGCTCTAACATTATTAATGAGACTAGCATTTTTATGTATTTGGAGTTTACCTGTGTTTTGACATCATCCATAAAAAAAGATAAGTGCTGTGGAAAGCCTTAGAATTTCAGGCCAGTGACTCTCACTTGCATACCTAAATTGGCCCAATATATAATGTAGAGTGGTTCATTGCACACTTAAAGAAGCATAAGCTGCATGCGGAGAAGGGAGGTGAGGGGTATGCCACATTGTTACCTTAAGGGTAAATACCTCACAAGAGTTACCCAATCGAGTAAAAAAGGTATAGGCAAAAAAATAAACAATGGCTGTCTGTTACTGAGTCTTGTGAGCCTTCAGCAATGTATTAAACTCTCCGGTACCATTAGCAAACACTATTTTCCTTCACTCCAGAACTGAACATTAGAAATCATGAGTTTTAATAGATGCACACTTATGTTAAGGAGTGAAAACCGAAGAGATAGCTTATCAAACCTTATAGGCAGAGAACTGCTTAAAGTAAAGTACCTAAAAATAACTGCTGTGTCTAGACTTATGATACTTAGTATCTTGTATAATAATGGATCTAAAAGAGGGGATAAAAAGAATAATGCAATTTGGTAGATGATACTAAGCTCTTCCGGGTAGTGACAACCTGATGAAGATAAGCTGTGGAGAGATCTCACAAACGTGTGAGGGGAGGAGGAAGAGAGGGAGGCAGGGAGGAGAGAAAAGTCGCGGGGGAGAATATGAATAAGAGCTCAAAAAAAACCTAGAAGCCTCTGTTACTGCAGTTGTTGTGTAGTATATTTAAGTGGGAATCTAAATAATTCTTGTCAAATAATAATAATTTATCCACTCTAATTTTGGAGGAGAGTTAAAGTGACAGTTAGAATTTGAATCCAGTGATTTTCAAAGACAGAAAACATCCACAAAATAAAATATAATCACCATACCAAAACCATAATGTAAGATAACATGCACCTAATCTCCAACTAAATTATGGTAAATCTAAACCTATACGGTTTTCTCTTTATGACTATGCCTTGCAAAAGACAGGACAAAAATATTGTTGCCTCAAGCAATAAATATGATCAAGAAATTTAAGGATGCTTATATAAAACAGACTATAAAATAAATTTTTTGCAAAGAAGGATATATTCATGATTCATGAATTCATAAAAATACAATTATGTTATACATGAACTTTTTGATTTTTTTTTCAGTTTTGTGAGTATGTGTTTGTACATGCACTTTTTAAACAAAGGCTAGAATAAAAGAACTAGTAAATATCCATTACTTGGAAGAGATAACCAAAGAAAAGAAAATCAGCTCTTACAACACATTTAACATATATAATTTGGAAAATGCCCTGATGTAATAAACATCAAGTATCTTTATTTGTTGAATTGTTACTATAAGATAGCTACATTTGGACTAGAATACATTGTATTTCATATCAGGGAGAATGGTGCCATCTCAGCAAGAAGATATTCATGAAAAATAAATTGAAGAAATAGACATGATAGCTGGACAAATTATAAAATATAAAGCAGACGGGAGCTGCTTTGTGATTGCTTATGGTCCAGAACTTGATTGTGCTCATGGTAAGTCATTCCATATCTATAAATTCTTTGTTTTTTTCACATCTACATCATTTAAGAGTCACCTCTAAATAATTCTGAGCTTAGCTTTAAGACTTGCATTTGCCAATGAGTCAATAACAACATAATGCATCTTTGCATTAGGGATTGTACTATTTTCTTATGTTTGGGATATTTCCACTACCATGAAATGAAACCTGCTGTCAAAAGACATTTGATTGTATCACATCCATAAAGCAAAGAACAACCAAATATCCCAAGACATATGATTCCACAGGAAATATTCCAAACCTAAAGAGTGTCCCATGACAAAGGATCAGATCTAGCAGAGATCAATCAGAGTGACCCAAATCATAATATTCCAATTACCCTGAGAGTCATGAACTAGATTTTTTTCCCTCTCCCTCCTTCCTTCTTCCTCCCTCCCTGCCTCCCTCATTTCTTGCCCTCTTACTCCTTCCTCCTTCCCTTCCTTCCTTCCCATTAAGTTTGGTCTATTTTCCAAAAAACTGTTTTGTTTTTTTTTAACTTCCTGTTACTTGGAACTGAGTTATGTTGAGGTCTGACTCACTTTCTTATTGGTGAGACATAATATCTGACATCCACAAAATCAAGGAAGAGAGGTTTATTTTGGCTCAGTTTTTAGTTCATAGTTGGCTGGCTCTGCTCCAAGGTACAAAGGTATGGTGAATGGCTTGACAGATGTAATCTGATCACCTCATGGCATCCTGGAAACAGAAAAGAGAGGAGCCAGGAGGAAGATCTACCTTTCCTTGTTGTGACCCACCTCCTCCACCCAGACTCCACTGCTTCACAGCAAGTCAGCTATAGCTGCATAACCCCATGAGAAAGTATTTAGAGCTGAAAAAGTACACTAAGAGGTTAAAACTAAAAATTTCCAAATTTGGTGAAATATATGTCTAGCCAGTCATTGTGGTGCATGCCTGTAATCCCAGCACTCGGGAGGCTGAGGCAGGATGATTGCTGTGAGTTCAAGACCAGCCTGGGCTACATAGTGAGTTCCAGGTCAATCTCAACTACATAATGAGATAAAAAAAAAAAAAAAAAAAAAAAAAAAAAAAAGAAAAATATAAGTCTACAAATTCAAACACCAGGCAAACAAATAGGATGAATAAAAAAGAATTAAAACTGACACACAATAATCTGAATTTGTAAAAGCTAAGACAAAGAAAAAATCTTTTAAAAAGCTACTAAATAAAATGAGCAGATATATGAAACCAGGGAGGTTACATATTTAATAAGATTCATATGCTGAAAGAAAAATGAGCTTGTTTCTTTTTCTTTCTTTTTTTCTTTCTTTCTTTCTTTCTTTTTTTATACTTGGGATTGATCCCTGAACATTCACACTGAGCTCCATCCCCTGTACTTTTTTATTTGGGATGGTATTCCTATGTCACTAAATTGCTACCCAATGAATTGGGACATTTTAAAAGTTAATAATCTCAATGTCTGTACGTTTGAGTACACGGGGCTCCAATTCACAGCTTGAGACAAAATCAATCTATACTTATTGTTATTGTGATACCCACTGCCATGTCTCTGTTGCCTAGAATTGCTTTTGCTATTCTAGGTCTCTTCTGATTCCAAATGAATTTTTGGATTGTTTTCTCTAGAACTATGAAATATACTGTGGGATTTCAATAGGGATTGCCTTGAATCTGTATAGCAGTTTTGGAAGTAAGGCCATTTTCACAATTTTAATTTTTCCTACCCAGGAACAAGGGGTGTCTTTGCATTTGCTTATATCCTCTTCAATCTCTTTTGTCAGAATGTTGTAGTTTTCAATGTAGAGGTCTTTTTTTTCTCCTTTGTTAGATTGGTTCCTAGATATTTTATCTCTTGGATGCTATTGTGAAAGAGATTGTATCCCTAAATTAACTCTCAGTGAGTCTGTTATTTGTGTACAAGAAGGCTATTAGCTTTTTAGTATTTGCCTTGTATCCAGCTACTCTACTAAATCTGTCAATTAAGTCTAGAAGTCTTCTGGCAGTTTTTTTGGATCTCTATGTAGAGTATCATATCATCAGCAAATAATGACACTGTCACTTCTTCCTTTCTTAATCTTTATTGCTTTTATTTCTTTCTCTTGTCTAATTGCTTTGGCTAATGTTTCAAAAACTATATTGAATAAAAGTGGTGATAGTGGATATCTTTGTCTTTTTCCTGATTTTAGCTTGAAGGTTTTCAGTTTTTGACCATTGAGTAAGATGTTGGCTGTTGGCTTTTTGTAGATAGCCTTTATCAAGTTGAAATGAAGACCATCTATTCCAATTTTTTACATGGTTTTTATCATGAATAGATGTTGAATTTTGTCAAATTCTTTTTTCTGCATTTATTGAGATGTATATATGGTTTTTGTACTTGACTCTGTTAATATAGGTTATTATATTTATTGATTTACATATGTTGAAACATTCTTGCATCCCTGGGATAAACCTGACTTGGTTAGGATGTATAATCTTCTTGATGACCCGCAGTATTTTGTTTGCCAGTATCTTATTGAGGATTTTTGCATCCATGTTCATCAGGGAGATCAGCCTATAGTTCTCTTTTTTGGTTGGATCTTTCCCTGGTTTTAGAATTAAAGTAACACTTGTTTCCAGGAATTAATTTGAAAGTATTGCTTCTCTTTCAATTTCATTGAAAAGTTTAAAGAGTAGTCACAACAGTTCTTTTCTAAATGTCTTGCCGAATTTAGCAGTGAAGCCATCAGGAACTAGGCTTTTCTTTGTTGGTAAACTTTTAATTACATTTTCAATTTCACTGATTGTAATTGGGGGTGTTTAGATTTTTATATCTTCTTCATTCACCTTTGGTAATTCATGTGTGTCTAGAAATCTGTCCTTTTCTTCTGTGTTCTCCATTTTATTAGAGTACCGGTTCTCAAAGTATTTATGATCCTCTGAATTTCTGCTGGATTTGCTGTGACTTCACCATTTTCATTTCTAATTGCATGAATTTGAGCCTTTTCTTTCCTTTTTTTTATAAGGTTAGCTATGGGTTTATCTGTTTGATTTATTCTTTTGAAAAAGCAACTCTTTAATTCACTGATTCTTTTGCATCATTCCCTTAGTCTGCTCTGATCTAATTTCCTCACTTGTATGAGCTTTGGGTTTGTCTTACTCTTCTTTTTCTAGGAACTTCAGATTCAATTTTAGGTTGTTTATTTGAGCTCACTCTGTTTTCTTAGTGTGGGCATTCACTGCTATGAATTTTTTATGTAAAACTGCTTTCATTGCAACCCATAGATTCCCACAAAGCTACTGTGATAAAAACAGCATGGCTCTGGCAAAGAAACAGACCCAAGGATCAATGGAACAGATTAGAAGATGCAGAAACAACTCCTGATATACTCAGCTACCTCATCTTTGACAAAGGAGCCAAACACCCTCACTGGAGGAAAGATAGGCTATTTGATAGCTGGTATTGGAAAAAATGGTTTTCAACTTGCCAAAGATGAAAACTAGACCTGTATCATTCACCATGCACTAAACTAAAATCCAAGTGGATTAAAGATATAAATATTAAAATAGAAACCCTAAACTCGCTGGAAGGTAAGTTAGGTAGAACTCTTAAAGATATTGGCATAGGAAAAGACTTTGTGAACAAATTCTCAGTAGCATGTAAAATAGCACAAAGAATCAACAATTGGGATCTCATCTTTTAAAAAACTTTCTGTATTGCCAGAGAAATCACAAGCTAATAGCCAACCCACAATGTGGGAAAAAATATGTTTACTAGCTCTTCCTCAGAAAAAGGTCTACTATCTAGAATATTTAAAGAACTCAAAAAATGAGATCCTCCAAATATAATGACCCAATTCAAAAATGGGCATTTGAAATGAACAGACATTTCTCAGACAAAGAAGTAAAAGAAGCAAATAAACATATGAAAAATGTTCCACATCACTGGTCATTAGAGAGATGCAGATGAAAAGAACACTGAGATGCCACCTCACCCCACAAAGAATGGCTGCTATCAAGAAATCAATAACAAATGTTGGCGGGGTTGTGGGGAGAAAGGAAACCTTCTCCATTGTTGGTGGGAGTGCAGACTGGTGCAACCACTGTGGAAGGAAATATAGAGATACCTCAAACAACTGGGATTAGAGTCCCATTTCACCCAGCTATTCCTCTTCTGGATATCTTCCCAAAAGAATTAAAATAATAACACCACAGTGATACATATGCACCCATGTTTATAGTGGCATAGTTTGTAGTTTGGAAACAGCCCAATTGCCCATTAACTAGAGACTGGATAAAAAAGATGTGGTTTTTTTTATATAAAATTGAGTACTACTTAGCCATAAATAATGATAAACTATAGAGATATTTATAGTTAAGTGGGTGTATACTGAGGTCATACTCAAGTGAAATTAATAAATCACACGTGTAAATACTGAATAGTTTTTCTTGTGTGAAAAACTAAAAGTGTAAATAAGGATCAAAGTGTATAATTGATATTGTATGATAGGAAGAAGAGGCCTAAAAGAGTAGAGGAAGTGGGAGGAGTAGGGAAAAGGTCAAAAAGGAAAGAAAAAAAAATGTGTGAAAAGGAATATCAAAACAGGGAAGGGTGGAGGGACAAGAGGGAGAGCTGGCGAATGGGGAAAAATAAGAACCAAGATAAGTCATGTAAAAGTACAAGATCCAAGTGATGAATATAACTGTATTATATACCTAAATTGTACCAATGAACTTAATAAAGATTTAAAAAATCCATACTGTTTTCCCATAGAGGACTTTAGATCTATCTATTAAAATTTCAAACACATTCATTTCTCTACCCAACTTTTCTGTGGCTCAACTCACATAAACTAATAAGGTTTCCAACCTCCATAAATGTGCACTGCAGAACTAGATATAAAAACTAACATTTAAGAGAATTTAAGCATGGAAAGGGTGGTAGCAAAATATATACCCTAAAGGATAATATACAGAGTCTTCAAAAAAATGATACACGAGGGCTGGGAATTTCGCACACCGGTGCCAGCTCCTGCCTCAAAAGTGCAGTCCTGAGTTCCATCCCTGGTACCAAAAAATAAAAAATAAAAATGTGTACATATGTCTGGAAAAAAAACCTTTATAATTATTTTAATACTAAATTTACTGCGACATGATGAGATTAATACAAATTACCTTTGGCCTCTACAATTACAAGAGGCGCTCAAAATAGTAGCTATTCACTTCCAGATATTTATTAGTATGGCAAAGTGATGCTTGGGTAACCTTGGTCATTGAGGTGGCTGCACCTGCATTTTCAATTTTTTCTCTAAGGGACAGCAGTATAGTGGGCTTTCTGCAATATCAACATCCACCAGGGTCCCTGTAAGAGGAGAACACCATCTGCTGAAAAAAAAATCATACTGTTTCCTTTTCCTGAAGTATGTGTACATTTTTTTAAACAGACACTGTAGTTTTAGAAGCAATGAAGTCCTATTTATCCTAATATGGAAACATTGGAGTGAATAAAGCAAATTTTAGGGGAAAGCAGAGCAATATGCAATTTATACTTTTCAACACATTGAAATAAAATATTTATTTACAAATATAGGTAATATCATAGAAAAATATAAATACATGATTTATTTTTAAAACTGTGATACAACCTAAACTAGATGGTTAGTAACTCTAAGGACAGGAAAATGAACAAAGAATGATAATAGCAGCCAAAGTTAGATTTTTGCCTCCTTTGTAATATTTTAATGTATTCAAAAATATGTTTGTATATTAAAACACTAAAAAATATATTCAGATGTGACCCAGTTTTTAACTATGCTCAAGCACAATACAAACTTTACAGAGCTAAAAACAATCTTTAAAGTCTGAAATAGGAGCTGGCTGTATGAACCTAACTCTGAGTATCTGAAATCCCTCCCTATTTTTAGGACACAACTGTCTTGACAGCAGACTATCAGGAGGCTGCAGGCAGTGGCCTGCTCATTTTCAGGAAGGCCTTTTCATGCCTCTAGTGGCGCCATGGGCACAGTTCATGAGGCCAACACAGAAAAGTAGTACAGAGGATCTGTTGGCAAGAAAACAGAAATGGGGCACCTAGTAAAAGGTCAGAAGAGCAGGTAAATGTAGCTTATGAATGAACTCAAAGTGACAGCTTGCAAGAAAGACTGAGTCACCTGTTATAGAGCAGAGATATAACAAAGTCCAGATTCAGAAATCATCCCATCCACAACAGCTTACAAATGTGCCATACTGCACAGAACATTGTGAGAAGGCCTCCCAGAGAGCAAATAACCTTGTACAAGGTTATTAAAAGTTCATTATCGCCAGTTTTGTGTTATGGTATTCATTCTTCATAGGTATTTATTGCCAAATTGTCACATAAACTGACACGTATACAGACCCAAGTCTCTGATATAAAGTCACATTAACTGCTTCATGTTGGAAACTGGTATATGGATCTCCACTATCCATCCCATGAGGCCTGTTAACACACCTGGAAAGACCAACCTGTTTAAATAATCTAGAAAATTTCTCCTGAACCTCCTCCTCCTCCTTTTCTGTACAACAGCAATATACTTCCTAAAGTAGTAATATTACCAGTTTTGGGGTTACAATTTCCTTCTATTTCTATTGACTTTGATTATTCACAGTTACTCAATATTTTCTTTCTTTTTTTAAGCCAGCATTATTCTTAGGGTTACTATGCCATGAAGCTGCCAAAGATGGTTAGTTTGCTGCCTTGAGATGAGAAACTGTCTTCAATTGATTTTTAAAGTTCAAAAGCTCAGACAATAGAGGTCTTGGCTCTTAAAAGTGATGGCTTTTCTAGGGTTTGTTTAAAGTACTTGAAATGCTGCATTGAAAAAACATTTAAATAAACATAACTTCCTACTCAGCAATTTCACTTCTGGGAATTTGACCAATATTGTTAATGATATCATTAAGTAAGACGCTTAGTGATGGACATTTGTTGCAATATTATTTGAAATAGCAAAATGCTGGAAGTCACTTGGATGGCCTTAAAAATGGTTCACTTTTTGTGGTCCACTTTTACTATGAAATATTATGCACCTATCTTAAAGCCCAAGGAAAATATGATTTACATGAGTGGCGATGATAGATCCTTGTGAAAATATCAAATAATTGAGTGATCTATGAGAGAATGAATATACAAATGGACAATGGCCATGTATATATGATTTTTATTCTGCATGCATGCAGAATAAATTGTCTTTGCTTGCTCTAACTTGGTTGGTCTGTGTTTATTTCTATGCATTTAAAGTATAATGTTATTTGTAAAAATAAATAGTACATATAAATTGACATATATTTAAACAAACCACAGAAAGTCTACATATGAAGTTCTGTTATGAATGATTCCATCAAGGATATCTGATAGCATCTCTTTGGTTTATAATTCCAATGGCTAAGATTCATAAAAGAATATAATACATTAATCTGCCCATTCATATACATAACTTTTTCCACATAGCTATTGTTTCCAATACTTAATTTTACTTAAAATAATAAGGATTTTTTAAAATACGTGTTATATTGTGTACTCCAAGTGACTATTTTTGAGGAGATCTAACAATTGCTGTGTTATATGAATAGGAGCTAAAAATTGAAGAGTCTTTAAAATGACTAGAAAATAATTTATTTTTGAACTATAAATATTTAGCTTAGAGGGAAAAATTTTAAATGTTTTCCTGTTGTTCTCTTCAATATTCGATCTATGTTTTATTCCCAAGTTAGTCTTGGAAACTCTCTAAAATATATTCCAGTTTTATCTTAAGTATTGCTATATCCAGAGGAACAAAGAAGTTTTCTTATCAGCCCCTTCCTGCTGGACTTCCTAATGCATTTGATTCCTAGCTATTAACCCAGGAGCCCTTCGTTCACAGTCATTTTGTGCTTCTTAAAGCCATACAGGTTTAGTCCTGTATAGACCTTCTTAAAAAGATTATTACTTTTATTTGTACTGAACAATGTTTGTCAATATTTCTGTGCCTTGTAGCTAAAAGATGACTAGACGATCAACCAGTCAACCACTGGGGATTTCAACTATTCCCTGGAAATTCTCATTGCTTCGGGGAGAAACTACCATGGGAATATGAACTTTTAATAGTATGTTGTAGTCTTTTGTTAAGAGAGAGGAGAAAAAAGACCTATAGCTAAGCCTTAAATCACTTCAAAAATATTTTCTACCTCTTGATAAATTAAAAACACGCAATTGTAACGAAATAGTTGTAGTTAATTAAAAGAAGTTTCAGTTTTTGATGAATTATATAAAGATACTCCTAAATTATGCCCTGTTCAAAACCGTTTACTATCTACATGGGTAACAAAAAATATTTACATGGGGAGAATAAAAAAAGAATAAAACTGTTTAATTTTATCTTCAAAGTATACCATTTTTCTTCCTTCTTCCAAATTGAGTGATTATTTTTATAAATAAAATAAAACTAAGGGCAGGGGATTTAGCTCATCGGTTTGGTGGCCTGCCTTGCAAGTGCAAGGACCTGCGTTCAATTCCCGGTACTCCCTTAAATAAATAAATAAAACTAATACTATAGATTTTTAAACTGTCTTAAATCAAAGGTTTACTTAAGATTTTCTAGCCATTTTGGGTACAGAAGTTTCATTCATAACTAACTTTTTGATATGTACTCAATGCTCCACTTTTCTCTGTGGACATACAAGATTATATCTCCTCCAATAAGAATCTGGGAAATTCACTTGGCCACAAAATTCTAGTTTTACCTCTTTTTTTATTTAAATAGAATTTATTGGTACATTCTAGGTAGACAGTGCAGTTACATTCATTACTGGGATCTTGTACCTTTACACGCCAGGTCTTGGTTCTCATTTTTTCCCCTTGGCCCTACCCCGCTTCACCCCCTCCTCCCCTCCCCACCTTAAAACACTTTAATTCCATTTTTACGTTTTCTGATATTTTTTTTCCTTTTCCCTTGTTCCCCTTTCCCTATCCTTCTCACTGTCCCTACACCTGTGGTCCTTTTCTTCCTATTTCACTTTGCTAATTGTCCGGTTAGTATCTTGAGTACTATTTTAGTTTTTCACACCAGAGAAACTATTTGGTATTTGCATATGTGTGACTTATTTGTTTCTCTTAGGAATGTATCCTCAAAATGTACCCATTTATCTATGAATGAATCTACTTTATTCTTTATGGCTGAGTAGTATTCCATTTTATAGAAAAACCACTTCTTCTTCATCCAGTTTCCAACTGATGGGCAGGTGGGCTGTTTCCAAGTTTTAGCTATTATGAACTGTGCCACTATAAACAGGGGATGCATACATTACTGTGGTATGATTCTTTTAATTCTTTTGGAAAGATACCCAACAGAGGGATGGCTGGGTCAAATGGAACCTCTAATCCTAGTCCTTTGAGGTATCTCCATGTTGACTTCCATAGTGCACCAGTCTGCACTCTCACCAACAATGGAGAAGTGTTCCTTTCTCCCCACAACAGCGCCAACATTTGTTGTTGTGTGATTTCTTGATAGCAGCCATTCTTTGTGGGGTGAGGTGAAATCTCAGTGTTGTTTTCATCTGCATCTCTCGAATGATCAGTGATATGGAACATTTTTTCATATATTTGCTTGCTGTTTTTATTTCTTTGTCTGAGAAACGTCTGTTCATTTCAGATGTCCACTTTAGAATTGGTTCTTTATATTTGGGGGGGCTGGTTGTTTTGAGTTCTTTATATATTTTAGAAAATAGTCCTTTGTCTGAGGAGTAGCTGGTAAAAAGTTTTTCCCACCTTGTAGGTTGTCTCTTAGCTCTGTTGATGGTTTCTTTTGCAGTGCAGAAGCTTTTTAATAAGATGAGACCCCACTTGTTGATTTTATTTCCTCTAGTTCCCGTGCTAGTGAAGATTTGTTCATAAAGTCTTTTCCTATGCCAATGTCTTCCAGAGTTCTGCCTAACTTATCTTCCAGCAAGTTTAGTGTTTCTGTTTTTATATTTAGATATTTAATTCACGTGGATTTTAATTTAGTGAATGGTGACAGATAAGGGTCTAGTTTTAATCCTTTGCAGGTTGAGATCCCGTTTTTCCAACACCATTTATTAAAGAGTCTCTCTTTCCTCCAGTGGGGAATGTCAGCTCCTTTGTCAAAAATGAGGTAGCTGATTGCATCTGGAGTTGTTTTTTTGTCTTCCAATCTGTTCCACTAATCCTCAGATCTGTTTCTTTGCCAGTACCATGCTGTTTTTATCACAGTGGCTTTGTAATATAGTTTCATATTGGGAATTGTTATACCCGCTGCCATGTGTCTGTTGCCTAGGATGGCTTTTGCTATTCTAGGTCTCTTATGGTTCCAAATGAATTTTTGGATTCTTCTTTCTAGTTCTGTGAAGTATAGTGTTGGAATTTCAATTGGTATTGCATTGAATGTGTATAGGAGTTTTGGTAGTATGGCCATTTTCACTATGTTGATTCTTCCTACCCAGGAGCAAGAGATATCTTTCCATTTTCTTATATCCTCCTCAATCCCTTTTTTCAGAGTGCTGTGTTTTTAGTGTAGAGGTCTTTTGCTTCTTTTGTTAGATTAATTCCCAGATACTTCATTTTTTTGGGTGCTATTGTGAAAGGAATTGTTTCCCCAATTTCTCATTCAGTGAGTCTGTTATTTGTGTACAAGAAGGCTACTAATTTTTGGGTGTTGACCTTGTATCCAGCTACTCTGCTAAAAGTGTCTATTAAGTCGAGAAGTCTTTTGGTGGAGTTTTTTTGGGTCTTCAATGTAGAGTATCATATCATCAGCAAATAATGACAGTTTAACTTCTTCCTTTCCTATCTTTATTGCTTTAATTTCTTTCTCTTGTCTAATTGCTATGGATAATGTTTCCAGAACTATATTGAAGAGGAGTGGTAATAGTTAGTTTTACCTCTTTATCAAAACAAAATGAAAAGAAGAAAATAAAAAGGAAAATAGATTAAGAGATCTGCATGAAATCCTACCATAACTCTTTCCAGTGACTATGTTGGATTCTAGTACCCAGAGATGTGTATTTTAGAGCCTTCTTTTCTGTTCTTTTTCTTCCTCTCTTTCCTTAACATCCTATTTTGATTGACTGCTATTTGTGGAGATAGTGGGGACATAAAAAGTACTTGTTTGAAATGAGGGTTTTGCACAGATTTTGAATTTATCTTGTATTTGATTCTACTCCAGTTTAATTGAGGTATTTTATTCCTATGTAGTCAATTGCCATGGTAACTAGATACTTCTCTAAAATCGTATCGTAATGTGAGTGGGGAAAGATGGAATATTTAACTGAATATAAGTAATTATCATTATGGGAAATAGTCTAATGAAAAGTTAATGTTTAAGAAATCATCCATATATATCTTTTATAATTAAAATATACATAAATTACTATCAGTATTGTATACTCATTTTCATATAGCTAAATTATTGCATTAGTTTTGATATGACAAATTTTTTTCTAATTTTAAAAAGTTACATGTACATATATATCAAAAATCTTGGAAAATATAGAAAGCATAAGATTTTGAAGTATCTCCTTCTAACTTTAAGTAGATACCTTCTTTCAGATTTATTTGTAATATGAGAAAAGCACCTGAAAGAATGACAAAGCAAGTTGAAGATATAGTTGAGAAAAACGGGACAGAAAAGAAGATTGAATAAAATTTACATATTTTACTGGAGAAAAATTCTAAGAGAATGTACCAGCTATCAACTG
>NW_022900940.1:10501819-10509407 GCF_012274545.1 Fukomys damarensis
AAAAAAAAAAATTACGTTTTGATTAGACATCAATTATTATTGATCAATTCTCAGTCTTACTATATAATGAAACCTAAGAAGCTGAATAGTAACTTCATGAATTTTGTTGTTTTTGTTGTTTTATTTTTGTTGTTTTTCACGTTTGGCAGGCTACTGTATCAAAGCCCTACAGAAGGGACAGGGTTCTAGCTCAGTGGTGCCACCATCTGCTTCATAAGTGCAAGGTCCTGAATTTGATAAAAAAAAAAAAAAAAAAAAAAAAAAAAAAAAAAAAAAAACACATTGGTAGATTAAACTATAATAGATATGTACTGTCCTAGCGTTCTGGTGGGTAAATTCAAAATAAGGTGTCAGCGAAGTTGATTTCTTCTAAAGGCTGTGAGCAAAGACTGTTTCAGGCTTCTTTCTTTGGCTTACATATGTCCACCTTTTCTCTGTCTCTTCACTTCATTTTTTTTTCCTCTATATTTAAGTCTGTGCCCACATTTCCTCTTTTCACAAGGAAACTAGTTATATGGATTCAGAAATTCCCTAATAATCTCACTTTATTTATTACTTCTTCAAAGAAACTATCTCCAAATGAGCTCACATTACGGGGCATTAGGGGTTAAGACTTCAACATAGGAGCTCAGTTTAGAAACCTTGTTAGGGACACTATTCAACGCATAATTGCAAAGGCTTGTGTGGGCAAGTGTAGGGTGCATTTCCACAGACTCAGCTATAACTGAGATATCCTCATCTTCTCTTATTCTCAAGCACGAGAATGACAGATAATGTGGGACAAAAGTCTAAGATGGTGAGTGTCCATGAATTCAGGCTGAGATTACCCCCAGGGTCCTAATGCGGAATGATATCAGCCTCAATAAGTACTAGTTCCTGTGAGTCTCCATGAGACACCTTGGCATAGCTAAATAAGATACTTCTCAAAAGTACAAGATTCCAGTAATGAATGTAACTGTACTGTATACCTAGAATGTACCAACAAACTCAATGAAAAAAAGATGCTTCTCAAATATTTGAGATTGTTCCTTAATGATCGAAAGAATACCCACTGGAAAGCATTCAATAATTAATTGTAAAAGCCTCATTTGAGTACTTACTGATCAAGAAAATTATGTTAAATATCTTGATGTGCCTATCATGCCTTTTGAATATTGTCCAAGAGCGAATGCTATGGTTAGTGGAGGTTGAGACAATAAATAAAACTGGAAAATTTCATTGTCATTCAGGAAATCTTCCCAGCTTGAAAGGATGTGAGCATCCATATTCTATAAACAGAGAGTAAGTGCTAGTATAGGACCTAAGTAATACATATTTTTATTAAGAGATTTATTTAGTGCATATATCAAGTAAATTAAATATTTCTTTTTAAAATCTTCATGATAGATGTTTAAAAATCATTTATTGAATTGAAATCCACATAATGCAAAATTAACTATTTTGAAAAAGACAATTCATTGGAATTTATTCATAGAATTGTGCAGCCACCACTTTTATCTTGTTTGAGCCTATGTCTTCAGGTCTTTTCAGTATGTGCCTAAGAGTAGAATCATGAAAGCATATGATGATTCCGTTTAACTTTTTGAGGAGCTGCCATAGTATTTTCCAGTGCCTGAACTTTTTACACACCTACCAGGAATGTACAAGGTTCTAATTCATCTACATCCTCGGTATTAATCGCTATTGCATGTTTATATCATTTCATCACCTCTTCTGTTAGCATTATTATTATTACTGCTGCATTGGGTGAGATATAGCGTCCCATTGTGGTTTTCATTTGCATTTTCCAAATGACTAATGATGTTGAGTTTATTTACATGTACTTCTTAGCTATTTGTGTGTCTTCTTTGCATAAATGTTTATCCAAGCAGTTTGCCAGTTTTTTAATTGAGCTAATTATCATTTTATTGTTGAATTGTAAGTAGTCATTACATATTCTAGATGCCAGGCCTCTATCAGATACATGATCTGCAAATACTTTTTCCTGTTCTACCAGTTGTCTTTTATTTTCTGATGTCCTTTGATGCACAAAACTTACAATTTAGATAAAGTTCAATTTATCTACTCTTCTTTGTGTTGTTTATGCTTCTGGTGCCTAAGCTTTTAATTTGTGCAGGGGGTGGAACACCGGGCCTTGTGCATGCTACGCAAATGCTCTAACATTGAGCTAAGTCACAGTCCATGAATGGGTATTTTCTGATAGCATGTATACCATACACATGCAAATGGAACAGAGGCAGTTACTCCATATCCTTGAGATAAATTTTCAGAGTTGTCAGGATGCATGCTGATAGAAGTATAATCAGCTTTTTTTTCTTGAGTGGACATAAATTTCATTAAGTGAAAAAATACATACCACTGTTAATTTAATTACAACTTATTCATCAAAATGAAATAGAGGAAGGACATATTATCTTTCCCTAAGGCAATTATGACCTGAGATGTAAGATTCTCTCATCTGTTTATTAATCAATATTTTTTAGTACCTTTAATAGAGCATTTTAGAAAATAGAAACATGCTAATAGAATGATAGGCAGTTTTCTGCCTTAATTGAGCTTATGTTTCAGAGAGTAAGTGTAAATAAATGAAATTAATATAAAGAAATACTTCCAGATGATAATAAGTACTAGAAAAGAAGAGCAGATTAATGATATAGCAGGGCAACTGTTCTAACTGGGGTGATTGAGGAAGGGCTACTGAGGATATGACAATAGTACTGACATAAATCCAAACATGGATGACATAAGAGGGAGCAATTTAGCCTGAGTCAATCACAGATGTAAAGATTCCAAAGCACAAATGGACATCAACTTTTCCAGTGATGTGCAGAGGGCCTCTGTGGCTAATGTAGAATATGAGCTGTGTCTTTGGGTAAGGCAATGCTCATCGTAACAAGCAGAAAGAAAGTACCTCTTGTTGATCCCTGGATCATTTATTCAGTGATTATAAATAGGGCATGAAGCTCGACATTAAACAATGTGATATTTATCAAGGGTTCAGGAGAAAACTTGGTGGATCTGAGATAAAAGACATAAAAAATACATCCCTTACCTCCATAAATTTGCACTGTAGGGAGGACTTCCTAAAAACTCAGCTGGCCATAGTACAAGACTGATGAAAAGTCAACAAATTATAACTGGGTTGAGTAAGGGAAGCTTCATGATCTTGTGCTTGAAGTATAAGTAGGATTTCTGCCAAAAACATCTAAATGAAAGGAAAATAAAAGTGCAGAGATAAGAATAAGTAAGAAGTGTGGGAATTAGAGTAGTGCACAGTAGATCAGCAATAAGTGGCGAAAATGCAATGCTATTAGAGCTGAAATTACATACTTTATAGCTTTTAAAATAAAAACACTTATTTCAATTTCCCAAAGAGATCCCACTTTGAACTTGAGTCTACTCGAAAAAAGGCCAAAGAAATGTCAAGGATCCATCCCCTGTTCTAACTGCATCTCTAAGATGACGAAGCTGGGCTGGCGCGAACTTCAACCACTGCTCTATGCCCAGGAGGAGCCACTGTTTTTGAAGGATTCTCTTATGTCCAGATTCACCTAGTTTGTAGTGTGTTTCTTTCCTGTAAATATTATATTCCATTTCTTAGGCTGAACCAAATAAAATGTGTATCTGTGATTAGAAGAATTCTAATATGATTCCCAAGATTTCCTCTGTTGGGCACACCTGATTTGTCTAATTCCCATCACTTGAATGTGCCTCAAATGTATGAATTATTAATATGACGAGACACTCTCTTGTTTGATTATACTACATTACATGACAAGTGGTGATTCTGTAGCCATTCCTTGTGACTGTGTCCTTTTATTCCACTTTACCTAAATAAAGGGAGAAGCTATCAGTATATTGCCCAGGGAAGACAAATATCCACTTTGCCTACAGGGTTTGTGGTGAAGACCTGAGCAAGGAATCCAGCTGGGTACTAGCAAGGATATGGGGGATATGAATCCTGGAAATAGCGGGGATGACGTGGAATAGGGCTGAGGCCTCAGGAAGAATGGCTGATTTCAGCCATGTGTTTGTGGCTCAAATGTTATACGTGGACGTCTTAGTTGCTGCAGAAAGACAGAGTGTTCTTTCACTCAATATGTACAAAGTGTGATAAAACTATGCAGTGAATGTTTAAATTTAAAAAAATCATTACAATAAAAGACATATTGTCATTAATCTCCCTCACAATATTCTGCTTCAAGCACACTTATCCCACTGATCTTGCCAGTTTTTGAAGCAGTTCTGGAGTCCTCTTTCCTGTCTTTCTGAGATGATGCTATAAATGCTGCTTCTGAGTACCATACAACAGAAAGGCAGGCTTGTGAAAACATGACAGTGTGTCCTCATCCACAGTATTCGGCAGATCCGGCACAGTGAAACTTCAGTTTCCTCCCCAAAGTCAGAACGACCATGAAGGATAAAAGTTTTTAATTAATTCAGAACATCAAGCAGCCGTGAGAGTGCAATTAAGGACACTCATGAAAGAGGACTTCATGAATTTTGTCAGAAAGTGGTAAGAATGATGAGATAAGTGTGTTCGAAGTGAAGGGGAGCATTTTGAGGGAAATTAAGGACAACATGTCTTTCCTTGTAGTAAGTTTTTCAAAACTGTGACCATTCTCCTGATTTTTCAATCACATTCCATATGTGGGAGAATTTCTAAATCTAGATATGTTCCAATACTGGAATTTATGAGTTTCATTGTCCCTCATCCTGAACTTCTGATGGTAAATCTTAACCTCTAGTATCTCAGAATGTGGCTATAATTTGGGAAGAGGGTCTTGAAAGAGATAAGGAAGTTAAAATGGGGGGTCACAAAGCTAGATGCTAATCCAATATGACTAACATCCATAGAAAAGGAAATTAGGACACACACACTTCTCTAGGTAAGACCATGTGAAGACGCAGTGAAAAGACCATCTATATGCTGTGGAGAAATCTTGAAAGAAACTGACCCTACTACCACCTTGATCTCATACATTTATCCTTCGTAATCATAAGAAAAATTTCCTCCTTTTAGCCACACAGTTTGAAGCCCTTTGTAATGGCAGGCCTACCAAAGTGATTCCCCTGGGCATTAAGAATTTAACAGTAATCCTCCACACCCTCTATATTAAAGATGAGTTTGAAGTCCTAAAACCTTAAGTAACGGTAAATGTCACATAAATCCTGCCATGAAAATGAAAACGCTGCCCTGTGTGGTGGCACATGCCTGGGGAGGATGAGGCAAGACAATTGCTGCAAGTTCAAGGCCACACACAGTGAGTTCAAGGCCAGCCTGAACTATAAAGGAAGACTCTGTCTCTAAAAAAAAAACAAACCAAAATCCTAAAAAATGCTTCATTTTTAGCTAGAATAAGCATACAATCCATTATCCTAACTGGGGCATTTTTGAAATTGTATTTGTTACTATTAATAATTGTGATGGTACGGGAAGTACAAACGAGGTCATACTTTAATAAAAAGTACTCTGGGTCCCTAAAAAAATGCAAGGATGTTACTAGACCATACACTGTCTTCTTTTTAATATCAACATGAAAACTTTCTAACTTTAGTACCAAGATTACTTGTAGTTCTCCTGAGCATTCAGTTAGTTAGGTTTGTATTTAGGAGGCTGTGGAATGTATAACTGATTTTTTTTCTCTATCCCAGTTAGCCTGCTGGAAGGCTTACCCAAATTGCATGCTGATGCAGGTGTAAAAATCAGCATAGTATACAATTTTTAAAATCTCATTTCTTGTTTTCATGGGTTTTTTTTTGTCTTATTTCCCTTCCATATTTGATTGTTTGGATCATGTTATATTTTAGATGACCTTATGAGCCACCTGAAATTACCTGGAATTAAGGTAGCTTTAGAAATCAATGGGCCACTCAAAAAGATGACCTCATTTATTTCCACTGTTCAAACAAACAACTCTGTGACTCAGCACTAGAAAAATCTGCATTTGGGTTCCGTCTTATTAGATCATTCTCTGTGTCCGGTGTGTTTGTAATGTAGGTTTCTAAGACTGTTTGCATCATGCAGAATTTCTGTGGTTGGATAAACATGTGAAACCTAGAGACAATCTGGATGAAGATCACAGAAGCTTGTAATGTGTGTGTGTGTGTGTGTGTGTGTGTGTGTGTGTGTGTGTGTGTGTGTGTATCTATACATGTTATTTAGTGGAAGGAAAGAAAAAGTAATTTTCCTTCCACAAAATAAATTTGTACAATTATATAATTTTTCTAAAAGATGAAAGAATATGTTCCAAACTATAGCAACACTATAGGTTGCCTATAATTACAATGTGCCATTTTACTGAAATTACTTTAGATCAAAAAGAATAATTCTAGTTTATTACATTGTACTGTGTGTACCATTACTAAATATAGAATATCATATTGGTCTATTCCAAATATGCAACTACAGAAACATGGGGTAAAGAGAATAATTCACTGGAATGATTTCAACAAAGAGCCCTGGCTGTGTTAGTCTTCCTGAGTACATTTTTTTCCAGACATTTAATTGTAACACACCTGCTTTCTTTCTCAGAGATAGAGTCTCCTGGTGTGTTTGGTCTGGATTGGAACTACAAAAGCAACTGTCTCTCTATTGTGAGTCTGTCTTGGACAGTTACCCACACAAAAGAAAAGCCTTGCCATATCCCTGCCTTCACTCAGCAATAGAGAGGTTGTCAGGTTTTCTTCTATTTATTTCATGCAGGAAATATGCAATCCTGTGTACTTGAGTGTGTAGCATATACTGAAAAATATATAAATAGCAAGGAGGGCACTGTGGACTGAATTGTGTTCCACAACAACAAAGATGTGCTGAAGTCTAAACTCAGGATATGTCTATTTGGACATATGGTCTTTGAAGAGGTAATTAATGCTAAGTGAGGTTATTAAAATGAAGTCCTGAATCCATCGAAGTAATGTCCTTATAAAAATCAAGAAGAGATGCCTGTAATCCCAGCACTTGGGAGGCTGAGGCAGGAGGATCACTGTGAGTTCCAAACCAGCCTGGGCTACACAGTGAGTTCCAGGTCCAGGTCAGTCTTAACTACATGTGAGACCCTGTCTCAAAAAACCAAAAAAGAAAAAAGAAAAAGAAGAAACATTGGGAATGCTTGAAGACAAATACAAGTCTATGTGATGACAGCAAGAAAGTGATCATCCCCAAAGCCAAAACCAAAAATAAACCAGCATACACTTTGATCTTGGAATTCCAGCCACAAGAACTGTAAGAACTTTCTGTGGTTTGAGTTATCCATTCTGTGAAATTTTGTTATTGCAGCCTGAAAGAATTAAGGCAGAGGAGAAAGAATTGTTTATAATATTTGTATCTAATACTCTGAAAATTATATTTGAACTTTAATAACAAAGCAAAGAGCAGGCAGGCTAGGTATTCTTCTAACTATTTTATAAATTAGAACATAGGAGTATTCAACCTCACACAAGTAAGTTGTTCACTGGTAGTTATAACTATGAGAAAAGAAATGTCATCCTTTATGAATGTTCTTGATCTCTAATACTTTTTCTTTTATTGGTGTATTTTGATACATATATTCAAATAGATTATATATATATATACATATATATATAT
>NW_022900940.1:10509599-10603425 GCF_012274545.1 Fukomys damarensis
TATATGAACTTTATATACATAAAACACAATTGCTTTTGGCTATAGATGGTTTTCCAGGTCTCTTTTCTACCCATAATGCAACATAGAAGTATTGACACTAGAAAAAAATATCAAATATTTAGCTTTTATGATGCTTTTATAAGACTGATTTAAAAGTCAGATAACTGAACTTTCTCCAACAAGACCTTTCCCTCAAGAATTTCAGGGTATTCTGAGAACTATACACCAAAATTTTTTAAGTCCACACAAAACAGATTAGGAGTGAAAAATATTTTTTTTTAGAGGAGTCAAGGAAAAGAAGTAAAAGTTGAAAACAGTACAATAAAGTGAAATAAAATGCCATAAGATGCATGTGATCCAACCAGTATCTGAGCAATGATTGATTCCTAGATGCCTAAGATGGTTTCTACTAAATTCTTCAAAATCAGGATATTTTAAAATGTATAATATACTGGCTAGTTTAGATGACCTGTTTGTTAACATCCAAAAGATTGATAGTTCTACAATTTTCATTTTTAATGATGATGCTCACAGAGCAATTTTTAACTGTACTATATAATAAGAGGTAATTTGGCCCAGACAATAGAAATAAAACTTTCTGAGTAAGCAGAGAGTTTCTTCCCAGCATTTGTATCTCATCGACCAGGGACAGGAACGTACTAAAAGAGGCCATCCGACTGTATAAAAGTCAGCATTAGAGGTGGGCGTCTATGTGGTAGGAGTCACATTGTAGGGTCTTTTAACTATGAAGATCATTCTTCTTTTGTAGTTTACGGCAAAAGATCATCTATAGTTGAAACCTACATCTATGTACTGTGTTAATTTTTTTAACAAAGTTAAGAACAACTTCTGAGCAATTTCAATAAAATTCAAAAATAATTTCACTTATATGCTGAAGTTCAAGAGAACAGAAAAATGTTAAAAGTGCATGAATCTGTAATGAATGTGAAGTATTAGGCATAAAATCCAGAGTTTTAGCCCCTTCATCACTAGGGAGTTTGTAAATCAGACGATAAGTGGCCTTGATTGCTACAAGGCCAACACTCTATGTTTCCCCTGGATACATGGAATTAGAAAGCTAGGAAAACAGATGCCATTGATGACACGGCCCTCTGTTCCACCCCTCTATCCATTCTATTCTCAGACCTGGTTGGTTTCTGGTTTTTTTGTCAATTATCTAACCAGTCATGATGAACATTTTAGAGCTTTTGATGATAACAAATTTGCCACCACTTGTCTAGACTATTGCAGTAGCTCCTTATTGGACCCACTTGTGTTCTAATTTGGTCTTTCCACAAACACAGTCTACTGCCAGAATAAAATACAAATCTGGTCACTCCTTCTATGAATTTTCCCTGAATAGCCATCAGTCAAGCATTGGCAGACATTAACACCCTTCACCATTCTACCTGGTCTTGCATGGATTGACACTTGACTCTCTCCCATCTCCTTGCCCACCATGTGCCTTCTGTTCCTCTGATATAGCTATGACACAGGTTGTCTTTCAGTCCTTCTAATTAAAACTGGTTCTTTTGTCTCTGTGCCTTTTCAATTCACTTCCTCCTCTGGAAATAGCACTTACTAGGTCTCCTTCATGTCATCCACCTGCACTCTTAGTTGGCCTTTGTTCAGTTAAAACTTCCTCAGAAAAGCTTGCCAAATTCCACCTAGCCTTCTTTCTTCCTATCACATGTTCTCAAAGAATCCTACATTTCTCTTTCATTCCACATTGTTTTTGCTTTTATATAGGTGGCTATGTGTAGCATGTCTGTCTATACTAAAATATATTTACATATTTTCCACAACAAACAATTTCTTATGTGCATACTATCCTATCACAGGTACTTAAATGGTAATCAAAACATAACTCAGTCATTTCACTAGAAATTAATAAACTGTATCTTTGTATAGTAATTTAATCATCGAAAATATAAAACCTTTATGTTTGTTTTTTTTCATTCTAACAATTCCTTATACATAGTAGCCACATCCCATTTTTTAACAATTTCTGATTCTAAGACAAATAAAGAAAGATGTTAATTTTTATCATAAAAACTGTTAGTGGTATGAGGTCCTGTGGTGGTGAATTACATCATACAGTATTTAGATATTTATGTATTGCATTTAGTATTGTTTTTGCCTGTCTTGCTTATTGAGTCCCTTCTTAAGTATAGTTTAAATATGCATGCAGCTCTCTTAATTAAAAGATTAATTTGTCAGAAAAACAATCAAAGCTTGAATTTTGTCAATAATCTCTTATGCTTTAATTATGTATGAATTCCAAGAAACATAATCATGGCTTAAGACATGTGTCTGACTAATTCAGCTGAACTTTTAGTATTAGCCAATGTTATAGAAGAGATTTTCTTTAAAGAAATAATGAACACATCCATCTTGAGTCTGTATTTCCAGAAAGAAGGAGATAAATAGCCAAAAGAATATCCTTAATAATACAATTTTTAAATTAGAACAATAAGAGTTTACAAGGCTCTTCAGTTAATGTTGGGGCACGAGAGGACGAATGGATGAAGGACTGACCCGAGTTCCAGTATGCTGGTTCTCACTGGGGCACAGGTGTCCCGAAGGTGATGCGTTGGAACCAAGTCCCTCGACCCGCAAACAATCTCCTAATCTCTTCTTTGTGCCTGTTTCCAGTTTACACTCCCTTTTAGTCATAAACAGGTATTGTTTTATCTAGATGTTATGTCCTTAGTTTGAACAGTGTGTGTCTGCTCATAGCTTCTTGTGACTGCTCTTTATCTTCCTCATGCCTCCTTGTGACTATTGTTAATCATCAAACCATTATGATCATGCTTTTGTGTGTGGCCTTGAAACTACTATAAAAGACCCCGAGTAAAAAATAAACTTTACCATTAGCCATCAGCTTTTGGTCATTCATTGTGTCTGCAGTCATTTCCCCGAGCCCCCTCCTCTAGAAGGAGACCTCAACAAGGTAATACATATCTACCTGAATTATATTTATTTGCACATTGTTAATCTACCTTGATTGATAGTAGTAGTATAGTTACTTGTTTTGGCTAATTATAAAGAGATGAGTCTTTTAAAAAATATAAGTTTGCAGGCAATGAAACAAATCAACCACTTTTATGGTTTCCACATTTATTTTGCATAAGCCAGGGAGACTTGCATGGTTATTTGTTTAATTTTTGTTTGCGCCTTATACCTTTTCTCTATTAGACTTTTGGTTTCTTTCTCATAATTGTAAATACAACATAAGTTGCTTACTCAATTGATTATTTGACAGTTAGAACATTATCTATTCTTCCATAATTGTAAAGTTCAAAAACTATGTATTTTATTTATGAACTATGGCAAATAAACTCTGGGTACATCTAACTATAATTTCACAAGATAGTTACACCTCTTAGATTATATACTCTGATATAACATGATATTCTAATCTTTGTTTAAATCCAAGGTCAGAATTTCACTGTTTTTCACTAGTAAAATATTCATTTTTCCATGTCTAAGAGATAAATGTGGCTTTCCCTAGAATATAGAGCTCATGGTACTGAATTTAGCAACTCCTGATAAGTCAGAGAGTTCATTATAGCAGGCTCACGTTGCACTGAGTTAGGTTAACTTAATTGTAGCTCTTTCCCCATGTTAACAGCAACATTGAAAATAATTTAATACAGTGTGGGGCATTTTACTCATTCTTTGAACTCCAGAGAAGTCCCAGATGAGCTACAGAAAGGAAGCAATATATGATCAGGCAGGAGGGCTGCACTTATTAACAGCAAGTGTTCAGCCTGCTACTGGGAAACAGAACCTAAGATGCATAAATGATCTTTCCTTGTATTCATTTTCAGCCTTTCTGAATGCGCCTGTAGTCCCAATGCATTTACCACAAAGCTGGTATGATGATTATCCACTCCTGATGTTGATGATGTTTTATATCTTTCATTTTATAAATGTTTTAATCAGAGATTGGCATTACAATTATCATTTTATAAATAACTGGAATAGGTTAATCTTTACCCATGCTAGATGTTAGTAGTAGGATTCTTAACCTTAGAGTCACAGATGTATTTGTGGTGAAGAAAACATGAATCTGAGAACAGAGACATGGCTTCTCTTTCCCACTTGGTTACCATGAGAAAGACAGCAGGATTTTCAATACTCACTACTCATTTCCATTTATAAGTTGCTCCTCAGTGGTCCCTTTGCCTTTTCCATTTAACACTGTTTATATAAAGCAAAGTTGGAATTCTTTTTAACTATCAGCATGTTTTATAATTTATTTTTTAGGTGTGTGGGCTATTTCTGTGCCACTTAAGCCTTTAGTAACACAACCTTTAATTTGACCTTCTTTCAGGAAATAATCAATACCTTGTATCTCTACTAATTGGTCCATTTGCCTTCATTAATGTTACAGTAAACCAATAGGAAAAGTGCCATTGCTTTCTCTTCAATTTTCCCCCACAGCTATCAGAGACAGTTGTCTCAAAGGTCAAGTTAACTTCTAAATTAGTTTGGCAAACATCGAATCTATAGGTCATTTGAATGAAGCACCGATATCTCCACCTGAAGAACAGAATTGGGTCACTAGCTACATTAGTGCATCTTAGGTGATTTTTCTTTCACATGCTGATAAAGGGGAAACAAGCAAGAGGCACTAAAAATGCAAAATCTTCCATGATTAGTTTGCATTCAGGAAAGGAAAATGTGCATCTCTGAAGTGATTAATTTGTGAAACATTAGCTGCAAAGCTCTGTAAATCCTGGCAAATTTTGCAGTGGTTTCTTAGTTCTGCTACCTGAAAATGGTTGTGGTAGGTACGGATTTTACAACATTCAAGCATTCAGGTGGAAAACAGTTCTCCATGCTCATTCCTGTGTGCCCCTCAAGCTGGTGTAAGCTTTGTCAGAGCCCTGAATATCATGCCTAGCCAAAAGATAAAAACAAGAAGAATTCCTCAAACCCATTATTGATTCACTGCTGATTTCAAACTGCTCCAAGTTCAAATGCTGAGTTTAATAAAAATTAAAATCTTGTATTATTAATAGGATTACCTGATATAAGTTTTAGTTTTCAGAGATGCACAATATTTGCTGATGTTTCATTTATTTTCTGCCTAGTGAATTTTATAGAATCATTGTCTATTATCACTAGAAAAGATGAAGACTGCTGGGAAAACACCTTTGTACTGAGAGGGGAAGGAATGACTAGTTTAAAAACCTAATGGATATTACTCTGTTACAAAGATGATTAAAAAGAAATAAGGCCAAGATAAAGCAAGAACAGCTGAAATTTAGGAAGAACCTACATTTCTCTGGGAAAAAATGCAATATATGGGCAATCACCACTTAGCGAAAATCATGGCTAGAAGATACAAAAGACAAAAATATATAAAGAGGTAGACAGTAAAAGGCCAATCATCAAGTGATAATAACATTTAACTATATCACAAAATAGGAAAGCAAAAGCAAAACTATTTTAACATAAGAACCGAAACAAGACTTGAAAGAGATTCGTTTGTTTTAGAAATCCTAGAGATTTCTAACTAACGCTAACACATGGCTAAATGAGTAAATGCATGAAGGTTTACAGCCTAAAGAGATAATTTATTTTAATAAATTCTAGTCCTTAAGACCAAGAACATGCATATTTTTTAAAAAATGTATACTCTAATGTTTCACTAATTTTTTTCTACAATATACAAATCAAAGATCAGTGGTATTTGTAGTAGAGAGATTGCTTCTTTTTTGCAAAAAATAAGAACAGGAAGGAGGAAGAATGATAAAGAGAGTAAAAAGCACAGTAAGAGCATGAGATCAGGCATTGAGGGAGTAAGGAATGATCCCCCCGGGCTTGCAGCCAGCACGGACATTAAAAGTATTTGCCAAATTCCAACTTTCAACTTCTTAAATTCAGAATCCACGCAGTGACAAGAGGTTCAGTAACACACCACATGCTGATTTCTCCTAAGGTGTGCTACAATTTCCCTCCATAAATCACAGCCAGAACTTCCCTGGACCACGACTGACTCACTGGGATCCGTTGTCACAGATCTGCACACCACCGACACTGTCTGCCGGGGACAACGGAGCCATGCCTTAAAGGTGGCAGTGTTTTCTTCTTCTCTCCTTCTTCAATCCTCACTTTTATTGTTCCTGTTTTTGTCCTGTTTTTTCTCTATCATTCTTATTTTTACAGTGAGAATAGTTTGTTCTGTTCCTGTTTTGGTTTCTTCCTTCTCTTTTCCTTCTGTCTTCATCCGTTTCCCAAAGTTTGCATGACCATCCTGAATCCTCTAACCTTACTTCTAATTTTTCCCTCTCCTTCTACTTCTCTACACCCCCAACTCCATCTAAATTTCCCCAGAGGGCAAAATCACTACAAGGAAGGGTTCATTTACTGCAAATATATTTCTGATCGATTCTATTTTGATATATGACCACAAATCTGGCTCATACGGTCAAACATAGTAGATATATCATTACCACAGTTTGTCTTTTTCTAAACTGCGTTTGATGCTACTGTTGATGCCACTTGTATTACTTTGACCACAGTGATGTGATTGTTCTAGTCAGTTGTCCTTCCTGGTATACCAAGACTAAGATTACCTAAGGGCCATTCCAGACTCAAAATCCAGAGGCCACTTAAACCTGAAAGACAATCCAAGAAGTAGCCATACCCTAAAGATTCTAAATACTATATAAAGATGCTCGCAATAAGCAGCAACCCAGGAATTAAACCAAAAACATCAATAACAACAATAATAAAAAACAGAAATAGGAAGACACCTAAGCAAGACTCAAAGCCAGACTTCCAGATCACCAAAGGGACAATGAGATGGAACAATCTGTAACCAGGGATCAAACTCAGGATCTCATGCTTGTGAGGTAGGTGTGGTGCCACTGCACTAAATCCCCTACCAATTGAATTTTAATATACATGAAACTATATACAGAGGATTTGTCATGTGCCTGTGAACACACAGGTGTAAAAGACAGCTGATTATAGGTCTTAATTCAAAGCTTTTTGTTCCTCTGCTATAGTTTTTTGTTACCTTTCAATGTTATGTAATTTCAATAGATCATCTACCGAAGATATTCTTTAAGTATGAGCATCTATGAAATTTACACATATTTTTATGTCTCTTATGCTGACAAAGTATCCAATCTAACAAAATCTACCCCATGGCCTCATAATAAAATATGCTTTAAAATGACTACCACATAACCATTCATTTTAGGCTATGATGTAAACATACTGCTGTACCTGTGGAGGAAATTGATGTTTTTCTTAATGATATGCTTTTGTTACATTTCTCTGGTGAACTCAAGGGTTGTATTCCAATGCAGTGATGCTAACCAAAATGAATAAGTAAACAAAAGACGCAAAGCCCAGGCCTATGTGGTACACCTAAAATTTCTTAAGCTAGAATGCAATTACCTTCTCTGAAAGTTTAAGCATTTTACCCAAGAATCTTTCTTGTAGAGATTTACTGCATTAGTATATGAAATTTATCAGTCCTCTGGCACACAGACAAGAAACTGATTTACACACCCGCTACATTTCAGATACACACACACATTCACACATACGTACATGAGCCTCACAATTTAATGCTTGGGAAACTAACTGAAAATAATTAACTATGTATCACTTATGGTAGTTGTTGATTGTTCCTTGGGCATCAAAATTTAAGCACCTGAGACAAAGCCCATTTTATCCAATGACTGAATTAATGTGCTGAACTGTAAGTTGAAATGATCCTTTGTTTTGGGGTTTAATCAATTATAGTTCTTTTTGTCAGTACAGTATAAAATCTGGGGACATATAACTACTTTCCTACAATCCATATAGGGCCAAGTATTCTATTCCTAATTTTAGTTTCTTCATTGCTCCTCAAACTTGAAAGCTGCATTCTACCGGTCCTCAGTAAAACCATACCTGTGTTCTCTATATCATAGTATCTCACACTGAAAATGTTATTGCTTCCTCCAAATGCAAGTTGTATTCCTCCTTCATCATATACCTATAGAATCTACATAAAAATTTACTTAACTGGACTAGAAATATGCATATTTGAAACATTATACATTCAGTGGATTTGGAAAAAAATATCTGAAAAATACAGTGGATAAAGTGGCAGTGGAATACCAGAAATCAGAACACTGTTGTTAAGATTACAAAGTGAAATCATTATTTTTGCCCTTTTCATCATGCTCTAGTACCAACTCTTCCATGTGGCAAAGACCAGAAACAGTGGCAAGATGTCTTAATATGTCTGGAATAAAATAAATTTGTTTTTCCATTAAACTACCTAGGCTAATTTAACCAGAACCATACCAGTGCTTAGTTCTCTAATAAATATTGTTTCAGGACCATGGCAATGATATCAAGATCCACCAAAAAGTGATTATCATCTTTAAACATGTAAATAGCCTCAGTGCTTTATATTTTAATACTAGTACCAATTTATTGTCAAAATTATCTGAAAACACCTAAAATATGAAGATGGAAAGGAAAATTATCAAAAATTACACCTGGATACTAAAAACATTGTGAACATATGGTGTTCACATCATATGAGGTAGGATTGTTTTATGTATCTGCATAGACTATAAAATTACAATGAATGAATGAAGTCTAATAATACATGCTACAACAGATCTTGGCATTCTTGAGTAAAATATATTAGGAGGATTTTTTTTTAACATGTGTGTGTCCTGCAGACTTTTTACTTCATTTTTTTTCAAAATTCAACTACTCCATACACTCTAGCACACGTACTCAAACACTTGTTGTACTAGAAATAAAGTTGTTCCGAGAAAGCTTAGACATATTTTTAATAAATTAGTAGTTGTTTTCTCAAATCATCTAAAAGTAATCTTGTTACCTGAATATGAATACATTTTTATGTGCTTACTGACCAACACAGATTTTTTTTTTTTATGCTTATAAGTCATTGTCCTTATACTTTGAGCAAGCATTTTCCTATAGGGGTTTTTCTTTTTCTCTTTGATTTGTGAAAGCTTCTGGTAGTTATTACTAGTTCACTTTATCACATATATGTTTATCATTCGACTCATAATTTGATAACAGCAGAGATGTGGATAAAAGCATACTCCTACATTTGCTTTACATTCAAAGTATTGATGTCTCTTAATCTTATACTTTAGTTTTTGTCCTGATGCTACCCTTAGAAAGACTTTCCTCGTAACCAACACTATGAAAGTATCACTGATATTTCCCTCTCTGACTTTTATGATTTTCGTGTTTAACCATTACTAGTTGTCAGAGGCCAGAGAATCACTGTGGCTTAACTGGCTTCCTCTGTGAGCACAGAGGTTAAAGTCTGCTCTCAGGGGTGACTGCCTATCACCAGTTCAAAGTACAAATTAAATCAGCTGAGGTTAGGTTGTTTCCCAGAGTATGTAGGAATGGCTATGGGAAAGCAGCTGACTCTTGGGTTACTTTGTTTGTACCAGTGTTTGGGTGAATAAAGGCAAGATGAGCCAGACATGGAGACAGATTGAGGTCTCTCGGGGAACAAGGCTGCAAGGTACAGCAATTACAGATGGTGCTCAGGACCCAGGCTCAGCTACAACTAGTCATTTTAGTATAAAGTTTATAGCAGAGATACAGCTTGCTTTCTTTCCAAATGATTAGTGACTTATAACATGTTATTTTAGTCCAGTCTTTCCTCTTCTTATTGAAAATTCCATATTTTAGCTTTAAAAATTTAGTTACCTCTGTCAGTTGCCTATCACACAGGGTCCCCTATAGTGAAAGAGATACTGAGTTGCATTATTTTTACTGTACATTTTGATAGGGCCAATACCTCACACTTTAAAAAGAAAATCCTTTCTATCCTAATTGTTGTCTTTGTTTTCGAAAAACTTTATTTATTTATTTTGTCCTAGTGTCAGCTCTCAACCTTTCCAGACTGAGAACTAGTTATTTAGTACCATTGAAGGTTCTGTTTCTCACATTCCAACATCAACCAAGACCACGAAACTGATCAAAATGGCATTTGTTGACTTGTGATCCCATTTGATCATCACATTCTCCACCTCTTGTAAGTCCATTATTTATTTTCAGTGAGAAATTCTTATCTTAATTACTCAGATTCCATTAATCTTATTCTTTTCTTTTAAAAATTCTACGTGAGAAGGTAAATCATGATTTCAACTTTTCCTAGTGAGCTTAGAATCAGAAAAAGTGTGTTGTGCATGTGTGTGTAAAATGGCTCATTGCCTCAGTTACCTAGTGCATCTGTTACCCAATGTAAATGGTCTTGCAGGGATCGGCAGTGCAGAGTACATGGGATAATGCTGCTCGCTGCTTGGATGGGCACTAGTGAGGAAGCTATCCTGGTAGCTGGTGTAGGCTGCAAAAAGACCCTTTTAACTCTATGCTGCTTTTCCCAAAGAGCCTCATTCTGGCAGGTTTATTCATTAGAGAGGCCAATCTGCTATTCTGTGAGCTGTTTTCTTGAAAGTTTTTACTTTATTTGGACACATGTGTAGTTTATTTGGACACATTTAGTCCCACGCTAATCACTGCTTGTCTACAGACTAACAGTGTCAGCATGCCTTAGGAGCTTGCTGTGAAGAGAAGCTTCTAGGTCCCACAACAGACTTACTGATTCCAAACCCACATCCCCAGGTTCATTCATTTGCACATGGAAGTCTGCGAAATGCTGGCTAGTCCATGATGCATTGATCTGATATTTTGACATTAAAAATAACAAACATAAAACCCTAGTTTTAGACAAATAGGAGCATCTTACTATGGCCTCATGTAATGACAATATCAGGTATCATAGTATGTGTATTATTAGTGAGTAAGAAATAGAAGTACCTCTTCTTAGTCAAAATGCAAATAGCCATCTGTACCCAGAAACGGTTCATACCTTCTGGTTACCTTTGAAAGTTGTGGTATGAAAACTCTTTCAAGGTCAAGAAAATAATGAAAACCCACTTACAATTGTTTATATTGTAAATATCCTTTTCCCTATCTCTACTAAAATAGTGTAAGAAGAATATTTAATTTTCATTCCCAGTCAAGCCCTGAAGTTGTCATGTTTCACTGTACAGATTTCCTAATCTTTGTGTGACTAATCCAGCATGTGTGAAAATACTAGCTTCAGTTTTAATAAATTCTTAAGTTCTTTAAAAATGAGGAAAAAAAGAATAGCTATTTGAAGCAAGTCATTTAAGAGTGAAAATGACATGATTTTTAAACAAGAGCTTGCTACAGTAATCTGTGTTATTTAATGGGTCAGAGACTTTGAAATTCTGCCAAAGAATTCTTTGTATCTTTAAGTTGCTTGGTAGGCTTTTAGAAATGTTAGTAATTATTGACTACCCTTACACAGTATGTCAATCTTTCCAAAATGAGGAAAATGGAGGGAAAGTGGGCTGAACGTGTTCTTTGCCTAGGGATGACTATAAGATGTTTATTGATCACTTATGTGATTAATCACTTTTTATTTCAACTAAGTTTTCCCATGGTGTATGAGCTAAAAGCCAATTTTTAAAAATATCCAGTGGAAAGAATAAAAATTTGAATATGCCTAGAAGGTTTCTGCACTGAAAGCTCTTTAAATCTTTGCAAAGTAAAGCATATTATTTCAAAATGTTCAGGGAATATAGGCACCTTGCCTTTTTTTCAGATATAGGCCTAGAAATCAGAGGCTTCTGCAACCACTGTTCTTTGACCTGCCAATGCAAAAACAGCTACCTAGAAACATTCCTGTCCTTTTATTATCGCCAGGGAACCTAACATTCCCTGGTGTCTTAGTTCATTCTGTATTGTAAAACGGAATACCACAGGCTGGGTGATTTATAATGAAGAGAAATTAATCTGGGTCATGATTCTGGGAGCTGGGAAACCTAAGCATGTGGCACCTGCATCTGAGGAGCACGGGAAAGGCTGTGCTGTGTCACCCCATGGCAGGAGATGGAAAGGGAAGAGAACGTGGGGACAAGAGAGCAAGAGCTTGCCACTCTCAGGCTTATAACAAAGTCAATTTCATGGTAATTAACTCACTGCAGCAAAAATGACATTAACCCTTGCATGAGGGCTACGCCTCTTACTACAACCAACTCCTAACACTTGCAATTGCGCACATTCAAAACAGCGTTAGGCAAAATTTCAAGGGCCATCCGTGTCATGAGTACAAAGCTTTAGGGGCACTTGGGGAAGCAAGAAGATGGCATCCCTCTGGAAGTGAGATCCCTATTAAACTACCCCGTCATTGCTTCTACTTCATCCAACCTCATTAAGCTCTGCTGTACATCACACTGACTTAGATATGGTAAATGTTTAAATAATTTGTTATAGGGAGGGATATAGGAAAGACAAATAGTAATGAGGAAGGAAGTCAAAGTTTTTAATTCAGTAAATGTGAGTCTTCTCTGTAAAACTTCAACGTCATTTCTACTTCTGAGACTCACTCTCTGTTTCAACCAAAGACTTTCTCAGTTGCTCACAGTTAATACAGATAGTATTGAAAGCTAGTCACAGGAAAACTTAATGATATGAGGCTCACTGAGTTTCAAGAGAAAAAAGAGAACTATCTCAAATCCACTCAAAAGAGGAAAGTTACAAAAAGATTTACACAGAGGGAATGATGAATCTCTTACCACATTGGGCAATCCCATTGAAGTTTTACACAAAACCTCTGTTCCTCTTGCCCCGGCCCGAAATACATAATCCTGGGAAACACAAGAACCTGTCTGCAAATATGGACTTTTCTCTGAGATCAGCAATGTTTGCTGTCCTGAAGGTCTCACTTAATAGTGTCATCTTCTTTTGATGTATTGTTATCATTAAGCCCATTAAGCCTGAATGTCCCAAGAGAAAACTGGCCACTCTCACTGACTTACAATTGATTAGAATTATTTCGTATTCTCCATACTTTAATATCTACAGTAAAAGTTTAAATAAATTTTAAAATTACATGAATGAAACCCACATTTACCATAAATTGAAAATAAAATATACAGCTGTAACATTAATCATCAAAGAAGACAATTTAGAAGTTCTAAAGTTAGAAAACTTATCAACAAATAAGTTTACAAGCAGCCAGACTTGGTGGCATATGCCTGTAATCCCAGCACTCAGAAGGCTGAGGCAGGAGGATTGCTGTTAGTTCAAGACCAGCCTGGACCACACAGTGAGTTCCAGATCAGTCTCAGCTACATAGTGAGACCCTGTCTCAAAAAACAAAACAAAACATTGTCAATTATCTCATTAGGATCTTATGTACTATTATAGTTTTACACACCAGAGAAACTATTTAGTATTTCCACATCTATGACTTATTTATTTCACTTAGGAGTATATCATCAAAATGTATCCATTTACCTATTAATGAATCAAAACAAAAACAAACAAATAAGTTTACAAGCAAGAGATACTAACCCAAGATGAATAAAAAAGAAATAGAAAATGTGTATCTAATAGAAAGATTGTATCATTCTATTTTTTAAAGTGATTTCAATCAGCATATCATATCCAACTATTGATTGACCCAATGTTTTCTCAACAATATCCTTATGATTAGAGTTGCTATAGCTCCATTTCTTCTATTTCATCAATGAGAACTGTTAATATTTAAAGCGTGCATGAAGATGTAACATCTGCGCTGCTGGAAGTTGCTAACTCACATATCTTTTCTTACCCCACAATATGTCCACAACATCCTAGTGTTCTTCCTGGAACACATTACACACATACATACACATACATGCACACATGCACACACTCGTGTGCACCTACAATGACCTTCCGTTCCACCAGGCTTTTTAATCTAAATGGGATACATAATACCAGTTCTTATGAATATCTTTAGCTCAAGTTTATTCTAAGTATATTTCCTGTAATCTACTCAGTGACAAGTTTTAAAAATTGGCTCGGAAGGGCAGTGTGTAAATTCTAGAGTGTGTCTCTCCAGAGTCTTCGTCCCCTGCTCCATCAAAACATGACAGCTTTGTGCAAAATGGCTGTGCCACAAGTGGAGTTTCAGTGGAAGAGTTTTGCCCTATACTGTCACCCATACCCAAGGCCGACTTGGAAAGATAGCTTGATTGCGTTAAACCACTGACATTTGGGTTTTTGTTGCTTTACCGCAACCTAGATTTTCCTGACTAGAACATACTAGTACTAATTTTTTTACCATGTTGTATTCTGATACACAATCCTATAATGCCAGACAACTGCACATAACTAATTAGGATTTTCAGGAGAATCTGCCTCGATCAGCCTTAATTTTCCTCTAGTATTGGTCAGTCTTTCATCCTTGACCTCTTTTCTATGTTCTCAGAAATTGAGTTAACCTACCCCAAGGGCAAAAATACTGAATCCAGAGAAGGGAAGCATAGTTTAATCTGTGGCATATGAATGTTGCAGAATAGTTTATAAATATTTCAATTAACATAGATTTTCTTTTTATTTTGTTCAAGTGGATCTGTTGAGTTCAACATTTTGCTGATACTCTCCTAGCCTAATTTTCTCAGCCTACTTGTGCTCTGCTGCAAAAAAAATGGGTCACTCCCTAGGAACTCTAAGCTGGACCCTTTTTACAGCTTTTGATATTAGCAATTGGCTATTCTCTGCTCCTGTGACAGTATGACAGGTTTATTCTGGGATGATAAATTGAATAGGTTGGTTCGTATTTCACACGCAAACACCCTAAATGCAAAGGTTAGCAATCCATTTTTTTTTAATGTAAGGTGCCTCAGAGAGAACACTTTTGTGCATTTTTGAGGATTCCTGGTGCTTTAGATCTCTTGGAGGACATTCTGAAGTGGATGTCCGCTCTTCCTCTGTGGGCTCTTTGTGCATTTGTTGTTGTTTTTCAGTCATGGATTAAAAGAAGTAGAATTCAAGTAGACTCTGTTAGCCATTTCCAGAGACAACCTTCTTTCTTCCTTTTTCAAAGTGAAATTGATGTTTCTTTTCTTTTTATATGGGTAAATACTGAAAAAAAGGCATTCTTTGAAGAAGAATATGTCTACTATTGATCTGAACCAGATAAAATTATCCATAGAGTCTTTCTCCAATGCTGAAAGGCCATTTATTCCCAAGAAAGATCAGTTGACACAGACTTTTATCCCTCTAGGAGGAGATAGCTTCATAGCCCAAAGAGAGAATTGTTCAGGATCTGGAAAGATGAGTCCCATGGAGTCTTTGTGTCCCTCTGTTCCAACTTCTAACATGGCTGACTCCTCATAGGAAATAATATAAAAGGAGACTTGATCTAGCCCTACGTAAGGGGACTATTTTCACAGTTGTAAGATGAAAAAGATAGGCAGGATTGAAAACACATCTCTTTAATGTTTAGAAAATTGTCCTGACCTAAGGTTGGCCTTTACCGTGTTGTGTTTGTCATGCTGTCTCATACTTAATATGTATTTACCAAGATTCAGCTTTATATACTATGAGAGTTAAGGTAACGTTTCCCCAAAGATGTCCATGTACTAATGCTAAAATCTGTAAATATGCTTTGTGATGTTACAGAAAATATTTAGCAAATGTGATTCCGTTAAAGCCCTTAACATAAGAAAATTATAAAAGATTATGTATTTGGGTCCATTCTAATCACAAGTCTTTAAAAATTATAGAATCTTTCTCAGTAATGATCATAGGGAAATGTGACTATAAAAAAATAGTTAAGAGATGAACAGCATTGCTGGTTTTGAAGACAGAGGTAAAAAGCACAAGGCAAGGAATATGGAAGGCCTCTAGGGGCTAGGGACGAATTCTCTTCTAGAAGCCAGAGAGAAGACCTAAGCCTGAGATACTGATTTTAGCACCATGGGACCTATATTAGATTCCAAACACATAGGGATGTAAGTAATAAGATAGTGTTGCTTTAAGATAATAATTGTGTGACAATTTGTTACATTAACTATAGATAACTAATATACAAACGCAGACTTAAGAATTCTTGTTCCACCTTGAAAACATTCTTTTTAGGCTTTTTGGCCCTTTACAGAAAACGAAGCTTTGGTTTGTCTTCCGAAGTCTATATTTATCTTTGTTTTGTTTTTGATTTTCCATAATTCACCTTACTAACTTGATATGCAAAGTTAAGCATGTATGGGTTCCAAGCAATTATGCAGCATTATTCAGGTGCTACACACTTAATCAGATAAGAAAGGCAGCAGAATGGTTAGGCTGAGAGTAGGATTTTGGAATGTGACAAACATCACTGAAATCCTGGTTCTGCCTATCATGATCTGTGTGTTATTTGTCCAGGCATGTAACTTTTCTGAACTTGCTTCCTCATCTGTGCATTGGCGAAAATATTTGTAATAATTTTTTTCATGGGGTTAGAGTGAGAATTTATTTTAATAAATTTTTAAAATTTTTAGCACTCAATAATGCATGATGGTTTTTACGGTGATGCTGTCATCCATTTCTTACACGTAAGCAAATGAAGAGAAAGCCTTTGATTAATCATAGTTTTGTGGTCTCATTTTCTCAGTGCCTCACGAGCCCACAGATAATCCTGCTCATATTCACAACTTCTTTTGAGCGTACATCCTACTTTCCCATTGTATATTTTCCAGTCCTGATTTCTGAAAAAAAATCAACCATACTTCAGTTTTATTATATTTTCAATGATTGCGTAAGAACTGCTACTTCCTGGTGAATCTCTAATCGTGCAGGCAAACTAAAAATCCACTATAAACACAAAACACCTGATGTCTTTCTTCTATTCTTTACAATTAACTAGACCACAAGCAATAACCACATCCCTTGGTAATATTACAAAAAATATACCCTTTGATCTATGAGTGTATTGCCTAATTTCTACTATGGATAGACAAATTCCAGACTCTCGATAACTCTGTTGACTTTGATCAGGATGGGTAATTCTTACAATAGAAAAGTCAAACATCATGTATGTAAGGAATTAGAGACTCTTTTAAATCTAATTTATGTTTTAAAATCATATTAACATACTCTTTTGATAGACAGCCTCAGGATGTGACCTATATCTTTTAAATTATTTATCACTGTGGAGTGCAATGCTTAGCAAGGTCTTTGTACCTAACAAGAGATAAAGCTATCAGTGTGATGGCAAATTTACAGAGCTGTGTATTCACTCTTCCTTTCTTTGTGACAAGGCCTGAGAACTCTCTGCTCTCTTCCCTGCTATTTAATTACATTTACTTCATACTGATTCTGCAATCTATGCTGCGAATTTGACTGGTTAAGCCAGGTCATATTTTGTACACATTTTCTTAAATGTAACAGCCTGATTTGTATCCAGATAAGTAAGCTAAGCATTAGTCTATTATATACCTACAGAGAAAGAGCTGAGCTTTCGTAAACATAGCACAAAAAAGAAACAAGAAAACAGGTAGCTGTATTAGTCAGTTTTCCCTTACTATAATGAAAACCTGAGATGATAGATTTATAAAGAGTGAAGGTTTATTTTGGGTCCCAGTTTTGAATGTTTATTTTGGGTCCCAGGTGGATCTGTTGATTGAGGGCTTGTGGTAGCCTCTCATGGCAAAAGTGCTTTATAGAACAGAACTGCTCACTTCATAGCCAGAAAAGAAAATGGAAGCAGCTGTAGTACCACTGTGCTCGTGACCTCAGCCCCCCTCCTTCAGGTTCTATCACCTCCTACCTGCACCACCGTGTCTCTTCATAGCCAGAAAAGAAAATGGAAGCAGCTGTAGTACCACTGTGCTCGTGACCTCAGCCCCCTCCTTCAGGTTCTATCACCTCCTACCTGCACCACCGTGTTGGGGACTAAATCTTCATCTCTTGGCTCTACCACAGAGATATTTGGGGGGCACGTAAGATATCCACTGAAGCAGCTTTTATAAAATAGAAATGCTGGGAACTTTCTTTCCATTTTGGCTTCTTGATAAGGAGCAAGTTTTGAAGGAAGAGCAGGAATAATCTTTGGAGAAATATGTTGGAAAAATAAATGTATGGATTGATGCAATATATATTTGCATCTATAAAAATGAAGATTTTTGACATTGGGTCAAAGATCTGAAGTTTGAATCCTGACAAACCCACTTAGAGGGCCAGGGATTTAGCTCAGTGGTTCCAGCGCCTGCCTCGCGATCACAAAGTTCTAAGTTCGATCTCCTGTACCAAAAAACAAAAACAAAAAACCCCTCTTAGAAAAGTGTGATCTTAGAAAACTTAAAATAACTCATAAACTTCAGTCACATCATCAATGAATGTAGAAAATACTAACTTCCTAATGGCAGCTACAAGAACATAATAATACAATGACCGTGTTATAAAGAATGTTATAGAGCATAAGCAATTGTTTTGCTATTATATGTAAAAATGAATACCTTGTTTCTGGGATTAAATACTTCAGTTCTTCTGCATTTAACCTTAATTCCACAGTTAAGAGTGGCATATTTGGAAATGATGTAAGTTAATCAGAAATGAATTGGTGGCAGGAAGATAAAGGCATATTTACATTTGCTACTCAAAGACACATTCTCTTCCATGCTGAAATTAGAAATGATATAACTCAATTAACTCATGTGCCCAGCATTGTCACAGTAACAAATAAAAAATAAAATACATCTATAGATTAATATATTTATTATACCCCAAATACACTTGATCTTAGCCAAAAGGCTGAGAAGCAACTATATCCTCCCCAAAATTAGCAAGTCAAATCCTGAAATATATGAAAAAGATAACATTAAATGGTGTTTATACAACCTGCATGAGGTAGGTTTTTATAAATCAGTTGATGTACTTCATTATATAAACCTTATGAAAACCATGTATGTATCAATACACATAATAAAAAATTTTACATGACAAAATTAATACCTCCTTGTGACAAAAACTCTATTACCTAGAAATATAAGGTATGGTATAGTAATTTTATGGATTAGTTTATTGGAACATAGTGCCCAGATATTTACTCATACATTATTCTAGACCTTTCTGTACGTGTGTTTGTTTTCATTGTTCAATGATTAAATAGAGGGACTTTGAATTAAGCCACTTGACCTCCATCAGGTGGGCTGGACTTATCAGTCCAATCAGGTGAGAGTTTAAGAGAGTAGACTGAGCTCCCTCGGCAAAGCAGAAATTCTGCCCCCAGTAAGCTTTTGGTCTTGAACTGGAAAAACACCCTGCCCCTACTCTGAGGCTGAAGCCAGCCCATCTACCTTCAGATTTTGAATTAACAACTCTCTAGCATTGCAACTGCATGACCAATTCCTTGAAATAAATATCAGTCCCCATTGCTGGCCACTGACAACACACACACACACACACACACACACACACACACACACACACACCACAAATACACACATTTTATTGACTCTGCACCTCTAGAGACAATAATTAATACAGAAGGGAACTTTGTAAACCAATAAATACTGTGTACTCAAAGCTGACAACTAGCCTCATACTTAATGGTGAGACAGTGAACACATTTTGAACACTTTTTTGCAACTGGGGAACAGGGTTTTATCTCATCAATCTCACCCAACATTATATTGAAAGTCCTAGCTGGTCCACTAGGAACAGAAAAATAAATAAAAGTCACATAGATTGAGAAGGAAGATATAAAATATTTTTCTTTGAAAATGGCATGATTGTTTATGTAGAAAAATGTAAAAGTACCTAGAAAAACTACAAGACAAATTTATTCTATAATTTTTAAGTTTCATTTTAACTATTACATGAAAACATAATAATCATACGTATAATATTTAAATCAGGTTAAACATATTTGTCTCCTGAAATGGTCTTTACTTCTTTACACTGAATCTTTCAAAATCTTCTGAAGTATGAAACCTTTGACTGTTACTTACAGTCACTCCACTCTACAATTGCACATTTATTTATAATAATTATAACAGTATTAGTTGAATCGCTTCTCGCCCTTTTGGCTAAGATCAAGTGTAGTATTTGTTGAGCATCCTCTATCCAACCCTATTCTGTATACTTCACAGCCTCTGATATCCACTCCCAATTCTGCAAGATAAACTTTTATAGATTCCACATATGTATGAGATCATGCAGTACTTGCCTTTTTGTCCCTGGATTATTTCACTTAATTTAATGATTTCCACTTTCACTCACATACCACAACTGACAGACTTTTATTGTTTTCTATGAATGAATCATATTCCACTATGATATGTGCCAGTTTCCAGACCATTCATCACTTACTGAACATAATCCAAGAAAGAAACAATATGTTACACTTTATCAAAATTAAAAGTTTATCCAGTGCTCGCTTCAGCAGCACATATATTAAAAGTTTATCCATGAATTTACTGCTAAGAAAATAAAAGACAAGTCTCAAACTGTAAAGAATATTTTTAGATAACATGTCTGATAAAAATGTATGTCTACAATATAAAAAGAAGTACTACAAATTAACAATAAAAACCAACTTCTCTTTCTTTGGTGCTGCGAATTGAACCCAGGTTTTGCACATGTTAAAAATATGCTCTCTAATTATCTCTGACCCCAGAGCAAATCTTTGATATGTTATCCAAAAATGCTACTTAGCACACATAATATGAAAAGGTTTGTCAGCACCAAGAGTGAATACTAATGTGTCGGTGTCAATTTCTCAACTGTGATAAGTATACTACTCTGTCATGTCTGGTATTGTGGGAGGCTATGCACATAAAGGGTAAAATGTACATAAGAACACCCTAAATAAACTCAGCTCTGGTCAGCTGTGCTAGGACTCCAAAACTGCTGTGAAAAGTAAAGTCTATTTTTAAGAAAAAATATGCATAGCATCGCTTGTCACTGGGAAAGTGAAAATTGAAAAACAATGAAATACTACCCCACACCTACTAGAACAGTTAAAATCCAAAAATAACCCATATTATCAATTGTTGGCTATCATGTGGAGTAGCAGAACTCCTCAGCCATTACTGGCAGGATGTGTAATGGTGTGGTTCAACATTTTCTTACAAAGCAAACATTGCCTCACCATACAGTTTAATAATCACAGTCTTCATTATACACTGAAATGACATAAAAGGTTATGTATATTAAAAACTGTATATAATGTTTATAACATATTTGTTTATAACTACCAAAATCTAGAAACAGCTAAGATGCTCTTTAATAGGACAGTGAATCAGAAAACGGGTATTGATATACTCTGGAACAAACTATCAAGCCATGTAATAAATGAAATAATACATATTGTGTGAAGTAAAAAGATCCTGGAAAACTGTAACATGTGGGATCCAATTTCTGTGACATTTTGGGAAAGGCAAAATTATAAAACAAACATATTAGTGGTTTCCAGGATCATGGGGAGGGAATAGTTTAAATACGGGCAACACAGAGGACTTTTTAGGACTGTTACACTACAGCGCCCTCTACTGCAATCATGGTAGTTCTTGGGTATAACCCCTTGGTCAAAATCAACACAACTTTGTAACACAAGGTAGAAATTAAAGAAAAAAATCTATTTCAAAGACCAGAGGACTCCAGATAAAATGAACACAGTACCAGAATGGACAGAATATTATTAAAAATGTATGAAAGATGGAATTAATATGAGAAAATGAAAAAATGGAAACAAAGTCTTTGTAAATACGAAGGCATGGAAGGGTTGAAAGGGAGAAATGGGGAAAAAGAAGAACCAAGATAAGTTATGTAAAGGTGCGAATTTCCAAGATGAATATCATTATATTGTATTCTAAAATGTACCAATAAGATTAATCTTTAAAAAATGTAAGGAAGAACTTCAATGAGGAGGGAGCATAAGCACATGCTGACATTAGCAACTCCAAATATAAATGGAAACCATGAGACTAAACGGAAAAAAAAATTGTGTAAAAGCAACAAATACCAGGTATACCAGGTGGTAAAATCATTTTCCAGTTAAATAAATTGATGGCGAGTTTGAGGTGAGGGCATACAGAATACGAGTTTGCATGCACTGGGATATTTTCTTACTCCATTAGCTGAGAAATCCTGAAAGAAACCATGCCCTTAAGAAGAAACATGATCCTACACCGTGCCCAGATTTTGGTTCTCATGCCAATAAAATATATTAGGGCTCTTTGGAGAAATGTCTGATCGTAGGCCAGGCACTAGGAATGTACAACCTGAATCTACAGCATTTGTAATGTAAGCAACTATAAAACATACATGTACAAATGTACAAAAAGAAAGGGACATGTCAAAGAGACACAAAAGCCAACTAGAAGAGTTCCCACTGGCCAAAGCCAGAACAATTTCAGTACTGGAATAAATAATGTAGCACTATTTTATAACTCTAAATTGAAAATAAGTATCTATAACTCCGTGTACATATGAAATATTGTGTAAACAAAGAGTAAAAAATGAGCAAATCTCATATTCAGAGGAGTTCCAAGTATTTTATACATTTCTCTCAAAGAGGTAACATATAACCTTATACTCCTTATTTAGAGACTGGACATAGTGACTTCCTTCAAAGAACACAGAGGGGGAGAATAATTTGATAGTGGAGAAATCTGCCAACACTGCCTCAGCTAGGTGATAGTGAGCTTGACCATCAATGCTGATGAATCAGCCGGGCATGGTGGCACATACTTTTAATCCCAGCATTCAGAGGTTAAGGGGACAGGATTGCTGTGATTTTGAGACCAGCCTTGGCTGCATAGTGATTTCGAGGCCAGTTTGAAGTACAGAGTGAGACCCTCTGCCCTTCTCCCTCAAAAAACAAGAAAAATATTATACAAAACTAAACCAAAGGTTGGTCTACATATTGCCTGACTGCTCATCCTCAAAACTTCCCAGGTCTTCAAAAGCATAACTAGCCTCAGAAACTGTCATAACCAAGAGAGCCCTGATACAGGACAAGTGTATATAATGCGGTTTCTTTAACAGAAAAAGCACATTAGGTTAAAATTAAGGAAACCTGAATAAAATACAGTCTTAAGCTAAGAATAATAATAATAATAATGTATCAAGAAAAGAACAGCCAAGTGTCGTGCATATGCCTGCAATCTTAGTGCTCAAGAGACTGAGGCAGGAGGATCTCCATGAGTTGAAGGCCACCCTGGACTACATAGCAAGATCTAAGAGAGAAGAGAGAGGAGAGAGAGAGAGAGAGAGAGAGAGAGAGAGAGAGAGAGAGAGAGAGAATATCAATGAGACCTAAGTGTGTGAGACAACGTTTCCTGGAATACAATAATCAATTCACTATACAATTAGAGAGGAACTTGAGAGTGGGATATTTGGTTACTCTTCTTACTGCCATCCCAACCTTCTAGAAACATAAAAATATTCATTTTTCTGGCTTTTTTTTTTTTTTAGAGAACTGAACTCATGGCCTTGCATATGTTAGGAAAACATTGTCACTGAGCTACATCCCCAAATCTATAAATAAAAGATAATCTGAAATGAAAAGCTTATTTTAAGCTAGCATGGGGGCGCACACCTGTATTCAAGCACTCTGAGAGGCTGAAACAGGAAGATCACAAATTCAAGGCCAGCCTGAACACTGCAGTGACATAGATCCTTTCTAAAGCGGGGAGGGGAGGGGTTCATAGCTCGGTGCAAAAGCCCTGGTTTCAATGTCCAGTGCCACATAAAAAATTTTATTTTAAAAACATGCCTGCTCTCTACCACTTCTTAACTATGTGATGTTGATATGTTACTTCCAATGCTTAGAGCATCTCTTTCCTAAATGGTAAATGACAAAATCTCGAACTCACTATGAAGATTTTAGGTATGTCTCAGTATAAATCCCCTCTCACTTTGCTATAGCAGAGGTAAGAAAACATTAGTTCTCCCCTCTCCTGGCCCTCCTGCAATACTATACATTTCAAAAGGTATCGATTTTTTCTTGTTTTCAAAGGAAGGATCGTCATTTTAAAGGAAACCTATTTTCTTGTATGGTGACATAATTTTAAAATAGTTTTTAAAAACTTGTAACATAGACTTGAAACATAGTAACATCAATATTGCAGGGATGAAATACATCTTTCCCCATTTTATGAGCGCTCTTCTATACTATAGAATATAAACTGGTAATTGTCTAATTTAAATTATAAATTATCAAATAAACCTGTCAACATTAAGTCTAAAATCCATTCCCTAATATAAGGACTACAGCTGAAAGATTTAGGGACTTACTTTGAGTTGGCTGAAGCCAAGAAAAAAAAATACATGGGGACCCAACATATATAAAGACAACTTCAACATAATATTTGCAAAACTTTTAAGCATTACTTGGAGAATGACAGTGTATATTACCACAGAATGTCTTTTCAACCAAGGGAGCTGTAACATGGTACACCTAAATAATACAACAATTTAATAGCCCAAAATAATTTTGAACTGCCTAAGGTAATATTGTCTAAAATTCATATCAATGCAGAAATAATTTCATTTTTAAAACATAACCACTGAATTTGCAGGAAGAAAACTCAAGGTTGAAAAAAAAATTGGCTGGTGCCTAAATGAGCATTTTTATTTGAATGTTAATTTTCCTAACATCTGTTTAACTTAACCTTATTAAAGTGAAAAAAATGTGATATGACTGTATATGTCTGTCATAAATAATAGAAAAGGCAGAACCACTTCTAAAATGACAAATACATTTGCACTTGAGAGTAAGTAGCCTTTGTTTCAAAAAATACTGCAGCAAATGTCATCTCAACTACTTCTGAAAGCTTTTTGAGTCATTTTTGGCTCCATTCGCATTTTATGGATAAGTAAATGTATGTACCCTGCGAAAAGTTAGGATTCAACAAATCTCATCTCCAAGTGCTGACGGTGAAACTACTGATTGCCACACACTGTGCTGTGTGTTGAGAAGACAGTGTTAAATATTCTCAGGACGGTTGTCCTAATGGAGAATGCATTTCATTTCTGGGTCTTGGTTTTGTCACATTGTAGAACACAAAACGTTTACTTGTCAGTTTAGTGGCCCCTGCATATCTGATATGGTTTTCAGAAGACAAGTCTGTTCCCAAAGAATGTGGGTATCAGGATTAATTCCCTGAAAGGGTGCACACCAGCTCATGACTGTGTGTCAGAAAATGTTATCTCGAGCATTTGTTTCCCATTACTTTTTTCTCTCCACCACATGCTTCCTAGCAGTGCCTGAGCTCAGGTTGCAAAAGTGGAAAGTAAATGTTTTTTTCTCTCGCTCTTTCACTCTGCAAACACCTAAAAGCAGCCTACCTTTTCAAATATTTAACACGATAGTCTGTTTCCTTCTATACTTTTATATTTCCCCTTTTTCCCCACTGGAGATTGAATGTAGGGCCTTCTCACTGAGCTACTTTCTCAGCTCTGTTTTTGTTTTCACCTTTGTTTTTGTTTTTTGGTCCTTATTGAGACGTATCTTGCTGCATTCCTAACTCCCACAGGCTAGGCACAAAGTTGCAATCCTCTGTGATCCTCCTGCTTCAGCCTCCCAGGGTGCTGAGATTAAAGGCACACACTATTACGCCTGGCTTCCATATTTTAGTTTTAATTAAAGATTATATCTTTTAGTCAAAAATTTAGAATTGTCACTTACAAAGAACTAACTTGGCTAGTATTTACAGATGTCAGACAACAGCAAGTTAGAAGTATGTTGCCATCACCCCATTAAACCCTAAGTTAAAGGAAAATAAATACACTTGTTGACAGGAACACATTTGTTTCTTACTATGGTGTCTGACACTCACATTTTTTTCATTTCAAACGAATTTAAATTATAATGAACCATTTGAGGTTTGAAATAAATATTTCAGGACATTAGATTTACACTTGCCTAAGAGTAGCTCTTCATAATAAATGCATGACTATAGTCACAAAAGAATAGAAAGGTATTGATAGAATCTGAGTTCTTTTTAATCAGTCATTTAGTGTGTCCATTATCCAAAATAATTGGTTTGATTTATTTCATTTTTATTAGACTGGTCACATCAAGTGAAAAGGTTGGACTATTCCTGGTGTGCAAACAAAAAATAGTGTCATTGACGTATTCCGGTTCACAAGTGTAGAGTAAACAACTGACAATGGATTCCATCCCCCTTTCACAAACTAGAGAATTAAGCAGCCGAACAGAAATGGTTTGAAAAAAATCAAAGCACAGTCAAGCACAAAATGTGTTTTGCTTTTTAAGTGTGAGGTCAAAATATGTTTTTAGTTTGGCTCTAAACCTACTTCAGAGTTTCCTTCCTCGAACCTTCTTTTCCCCTGTGAGATCACATAGAACAGTGTTTTGACATCTTAGTCATTTCCATAACAACAGATTACAGACACAAGACAAGCAGTCAAACAAGTAAAATGGTTTGATTTTAGTAACTGTTCTGGATCGCTGTGAAGAAAGACATGGAATTGTGCTCTGTTTGTGAAGAAAATAGCAACCAATCTTTCTAACTGTAGATAATCACTAGAAGGAAAAATCACTGCATGAAACTTCTAAATGAAATCTTGCCATGTTTTTCTAAAAATGCTATGCTGCTTATTATATCTTGATACATTTTAAAGTTCCTTTTGTACTTGTTCCTTCTTACCATCCCATTCTTTTGTCCTTCTGAAATCTATCAATTTCCAGGATGTGAAAGTTAAATTATCAGTATTAACAGTTTTATCAATAACACTCAGAAGAGAGGGTGCCAATATTTTGTCCTAGCAATCATAAACCCTATAAAAAACATAATTTGTTGAGACCAAACTTATTATGCAAAAGATCTACTAAAAATTTACTATAAGAAAAACAATATGGAAAGTAAAGTTTTGGCTGAATTTATTAGAGAATGGTTAGTTTACTCACAATTGCTGATACTGCTTGAGTTTATAGGCAGTCTCTATGATTTACCTGAGGAGTGCTAAACCAACATTCCAACCCTGGACCTAAATTTTATATATTGACTGCTCGGATTACAAGCAAAATATTCAATTCTTTTTGAGCCTTACTTATTTTAGAGATAGAATGGAAGGAATAATACCTACCTCCAAGGTTACAATCCATGCTATAAAACTAACAATTTGGAAAGCACTAGTTTGTAGCTTTTGCCAATTTCCATAAACCAATACTTTCACTGTGCACATTTGCAAGCTACCAATGTAACCTCAATTACAAGGACTTGTGAGTCACTGTTTGGAATCAGCTTTTATGAGCAGGTACCAACCAGTTCTCAGTTTTAAAGAACTAAGAAGACACCGAATATTAAGTACTTGGTACCATAATGAGCACTTCATAACTAGCTCCTATTGTTATGATAATTTTTAGCCAAATTCATGAGCACAAGCAGCCTAACTATCCCCAATCCATTAAACAGAATAGAATGTCTTGACAGTAACAGGATTCTAGTAGCATGCCTACTTTCTTATTTACTTTCTCACCTCTGAGACACGAGGAAAGGTTTTTCTGGCTCACAGTTTGTATAGGTTTCAGTACATAGTCAACTGGCTCAAAGCCAGGGCAGCATGGCAGAAGGGCATGGCAGAAAGAGTTTATGGAAAAGTGATGGGAAGGACAGAGTGATCTAGGGAGGAGGGAGAAGGACACACTTTCCAGGCCACGCACACCTAGCGACCCACCATCTCCGACCAGGCTTCATCTACCAAGTCACATTTCGCTATGAACTCATCAGTGCAATGATTAAGTCGTCACTATCACGTACTAGTGACCCAGATACCTTCTTAAAAATACCCATCTTTGAGCTCATGAGGCTTTAGAAGGACACAGAGGTGTAAGCCACCACACCTACAAATGAAATATTATTGGCCAGTATTATTATTGAGTAATTTTGTAACTTTAAATCCAGTTACCTAATTTCCTTTTTAAATTTAGCAGATGTGGTTCAATGAGGTTAAATGAGGTATCAGGTGATGTTTCCAAGGTAATGGTTCTGATCATCGAGATCCATTGCTTGAAGTACTTGCAAAGGTGGAGGCAGAACTATAAGAATATTGAAGATAGAACCCAATAGTTAATGGCTCACTTACTCATTTCACTGTCAGTGTGGCTGGCAATTGCTGCGTGAAAAATCGGCAGTATGGCAAGCCATTCTGACTAACCAGGTTTATACCTGGGTCATCATGAAGCACAGTTTGACTTTGACAGAAATTAACATACAAACAAAAATACACGGATAGAGTGTTCTTTTCTCCTCTTTGCAGTGTTCGATAAATCATGTAATATGCCAGTGAAGACAGAGTAAAATTTACATGTCCCCCAAGTGACGTTGCATGTAGTAAATAATAGTGATTGAACTACACATTCAAAAAAATCAAGGTTTATAACCTTGGCGTGCAGGCAACTTTTTCTGAGAGAAAAACGACAGTTTATAAATCATAGATAACTACATTGTGAAATAAAACATGCAAGCCCTCCCTTATGTTGTAGAAAATGCTATTCTATTTATTACCTTGATTGTATTTTGGCAACTGTACTCTTTATGTTGTAGTTGGCGAGGGCTGTCATGAGGGACTCAGCTTCCAGTGTATATTGAGAATTTATTTTAGTTAACTGTATTCTTTTTCTGCTTGGGGTGGGGGAGTCATAAACATGGACTTTCCACACTTTCAATTGCTTAGTGAGCCATAGATTTCAGTTGAGAAAAAGAAAAGCCAACTCATACATTATTAAATCCCATAGAGTCTATTAAATCAGCTAAAAAGGACCATATTAGGATATAAGTTGAAAAACCATGGATTTTTTTTTCCATTTTGTTTTGGTTCCATTTGAAGAAGAAAATATAAATGTAAGAGCTGATATATTTTTCCTAAAGAGTTTCCATGTTTGAAATAAACATATGAAATAAAGAAGTTAATTCTAGAAAAAAATATTTAATATTTAATCCTCTTCTTGGTGTTATTAGACTAGAGATGAGTGCTCAGAAATTAGATCCTTACTAGGAGAGATATATATCAAATACTTATTTCGTACTTTACAAGGAACAATAAAAAAACTCTACTGAAGAAATGTAAATAAGAGATAATCCTAGGTTTCAAAGAGTGGACAGTACAAGAAGGGAATAAAAGAGTGTATCCCAGGAAAAGAGAATTAAGATAAAATATGTACAGGTCCAAATTCCTTGTGATGAAAGTGATTATTATATAGGACAACAGTGTACCAATAAAATTAAATTTAAAAATAAAAATAAAAGAAACCAGAAGACCAGTGTTATAGGAAGGCTACAAACAGAGCTATATAATCAAGGAGTAGAACTATTAAAATTGCTTGCAGAATCTGGTTTGGTTTTTAAAAGAGCTGCCATTTAAAAAGCATTTTACTAGATCACAATAAAGTAGGAGACAATCACGAAATCTAAAAATTGGACTGAAGTCCTTAACGTGAGATATAAGAAATTTTGCAAAATAATTAACTTTCCAGTAAGCATAAACTCCAAGCTAAATCAGACTCAAGACTGTTTTCAAGTGGTGATTACTAAGTTAAAAAAAATCAATAAATAACTTAAATTGCACACATCCAGGCACATGTAACGTGAGTGATGTGACTGAGTATCTGTCAAACATTTTCTGACTGCCTTTGGGCTTTCAGAAATTCGTCTTGATCCTGGCTTTCTAACAAGTAGGTCATGGAATTCAGACACCATAAAAATAATGTAAGTAAGTTCATTGTTCACTTGAGTGAAATTCTGGTATAGAGTGTCTGTGGGAAGTAATGAGAACCTCCTTCCCCAATTATCATTATTCTCCCCATGCGAAAAAGCTTTCTTCCTCCTTGCCTAGAGCCTGCACTTCTGATGGAGCCTCCCACAGTGTCAAACAGCAAGGCATAATTCCATTACTCCTGGAACTATTCTTACATATTTATCCCTGCTGATATTTGTGATCTGGAAATAGTACATTGAATACTGATGAGGCTATATGATATGAATATGTTTTATTTTGCATTGCTTGAGTAAATTAAATTCTAACCAAAAATAACAAAATTTGATTTTAAAACATAGATTTTGTGTAGTTATAATGTAGTTCAGATCATACTGCTCATAAATACATAAAAACTAATAATTATCTCATGACCTCCTAAATCCCTAGGTTGTTAGAATTCTCTAACAAGATAAAGTATATATGAATTCTGAACAATAGAAACTGTTCCATCAGTATTAGGCTAGGCAGTTTTCCTAGGTTTAGAGCTCTGGTGGCAAAATTATTATTTTATTGTGAAATTTTCAAATGATAAATGTACAGTTTTTATTTTTTATATGTATACAATTTCTGAGTTTTACACATTAATAAAATGTAGGGCTTTCCCAGATTCACAGGACTAATTATATACAGAACCAGGCTCTAAAACTTTGTAGGATAGAAAGTTTGCCTGCTTGATAGTGCAAAACACTGCTATTGTCCTTGTTTCTTCGAGGTGCAAAGTCCATTTACAGTTTTCGGAGGACAGAATTAATAGTTTGTCCAGAAAATTACCATCATGGAAAGTATGACCATCCGTAAGACTTCAGAATTTGAAAATGAATTGCAGGCATTGTAACTGAACTCATCTTACAATTAAGATGTATGATTTGTTTGCAATTCACAGCATTTTATTTTATCTCGGTGTTTATAGAACTTTATTTTTTTTCACAGTTGTATGGAATTTAGTGGTACATTTTAGGTATACAGTACAGTTACATTCATCATTGGAATCTTGTACCTTTGCATGACAGGTCTTGGTTCTCATTTTTTCCCCTTACCCCTGCCCTCCCTTCACGCCCTCCTCCCCTCCTGTTTACAAACACTTTATTTCCATTTTTTCATTTTCATATTTTTTTCTTTTCCCTTATTATCTTGCCCCTCCCCTTCCCACTTTCCCTACGCCTTTAGCCCTTTTCTTCCTATTTCACACTGTCAATTATCTCAATAGGATTTTATGTACTATTATAGTTTTTCACACCAGAGAAACTATTCAGTATTTATACGCACATTTATTTCACTTAAGAGTATGGCCTCAATGTGCATCCATTTAGCTGTAAATGTCTCTAGCTTCTTATTCTGCATGGCTGAGTAGTATTCCATTTTATCTAAAAAATACCCACATTTTCTTTATCCAGTAACCAGTTGATTCTCATTTATTTTTAACCATTTTTTCTTTTGTTATAATGTAAGTCATAGCTACAAATTAATCTCTTACAAAACCTTTAGTTGTACCCCTTAGCTTCAACATGACACATTTTCATTATAATTTGCCTTATAATAAAATATTTTCTAATTTCCATTGTGATTTATTCTCTGATCCATGAGATCTTTAGAAATGTGCTCTTTTGGTGTAAGGATGTTTGGTGTGGCTTAGGGTTAGAACAGTTGCCGAGCATGTGTGAGGCCCTGCACTGGATCACCAGTAGAGTATCAGTTTAACTGTGCAGCATTTAAAAATATGTATAAATTTGCTGTCTATACATAGTATATATTTATGCTATTTAATTTCAGTCAGGACTTTCTTTATTCCACCATTTATTAATTTAACTCATCAATATCAAAGAACATTTTTTGTGTTATATCAAACCATGGAAGTCAAGTTGGTTTCCACATTGCTTATGTGAGAATTTGCTTTAAATTGTTATTGAATATTTTTGCTTACTTATTCTAGTAGTACTGTCACTTGGTAGGAGTCTTTTTTTGTTGGTGATTTTTTTTGGGGGGGCGGTTTTGTGGTGCCGGGGATCGAACTCGGGTCCTTGTGCTTGCGAGTCAGGCCACCGAACCACTGAGCTAAATCCCCGGACCGGTAGGAGTCTTTTAATTTGTTATATTTAATCCATCTTTTTTTTTTTTTTTTTTTTTTTTTTTTGGTGCTGGGGATTGAACTCGGGACCTTGCGCTTGCAAAGCAGGTGGTGGAACCACTGAGCTAAATCCCCGACCCAATCCATCTTAATTTTGATTAATAATCATTTTGAAGGCACAGAGTCTTAGTTGAGTCTTTTTTTTTCCTTCAGCATTACATCTCTTTTGAGGTCAGGTTAGTCTTATTGTTAAGATTTTGAAAATACTGCTTTTCCTTTACTCTGGTAGCTTTTACTGATTCCTTTTCATCAACTTTAAGATAAGATATGGTTATATGCAATTTTTAAACATTTATTCACTTGTGATTTGGTATATTGAAATGATATATTTCATTTGACTTGGAAAATTATACAGGTTTTATCATAAAATATTTCCTTTGCACTCATTTTCCTCCTTTACACATGAAACTCTGGTTACACAACGGTAGAATTTTTATTGTATTTTACACAACTGATTTGTTTCTTTCCCTTCTCGTTTTTCTCCATACATTGTAAGTCATTTCCACGGACATGCTGAGTTCATTAACCCATTTCCCCCTTATATCCAGGATCTCAGTAAGTTCAATTAATGACCTTTTAGTTTCAGGTAATATAGTTTTACCTTCTAAACTTATATTTTATTTCCATAGGTTGTATTTCTGTATTTAAATCTCTAACTTCTCATTTATTTTATCTCTTATTTTTTAAAATACCTTTGTCATATTTAACTGAATTACTTTAAATTTATTGTGCTTGACTTCCAATATGAGTTTACTTGTGGTTGTATTTCTGAGGTTTGCATTACTTCATGATGTTTAGTCACATTTACACTTCTTTTCATTGGTAGCATTTTATGAAATTGTATATTTTGTATCATGTACAAGTGAATCACAGTCTTAAGATTTTGCCTTCCTTACCTAATAGTTCAAATTCCATTGATTAAGCAGACAAGAAAGGGGATGGTCCCTTTACTTAGATAAAAGATTAGTCTGGGTTGTAATGTTAGTGGACTTAGCATCCCTGGTGTGTCTCTATGTGTCACACATGACAGTGTTCTTAACTGACAACCAAGCCTGTCTCGGTCTCTTCAGTTCTAAAAGGACAAGATTCCCTTCTGAGATTAGAGTTTAAAATCTTTATTTCTTACACCATGCAAGAACAAAATATGTAAACATTTCATTTACAAAAAAATTATCTGCCCTCTACAAGGATTTTGTTCCCTATATTTTAAGAAATAACAGTAGGTGACACTCAGACTTTCTCTTTGTGTCCCCAGACTACTGGGATAAATCACTCATCTTGTGGAGACAGCTGATGTGTCAGGTATTTGCATCTTCTTAGGTTTCGAACTCAGACTACTTGTCTCTTCTTGGTTGGTTTCTTTTTTTTTTTTTTTTTTTTTTTTTTTTCATGGTAGATCTCCCATTCCTGGGCCAAGACATCCTTAGTCTAAACTCAAAATTAACAAATGCTCACAAATAAAAACAACAGGTTTTTTAGCAGTTCAAGTAAGAGGCAGATTTCTAGCAGACTGAATCCCTGGTCCCAAAGATTTCACAGGTCATGAATATCTCTGGACCCTTGAATAGGATACATGTTTCTCCCATGACTAGATTATATTATATGACATAGTTCACTTCAAAAACAGCAAGATTATGGAGGTGGGCCTAACCTAATCACGTAAGCCCTTTAGAAACAAGTACATTGTTCAAGTCAGTGACAAACATTCTGCCTGACCTGGAAGTAAGCAAATACCCATGCTGTTAAGGACCGGCACAGATAGGGTTAGCATGGGTGAGATAGCATGGATAGGATTAGCCTCTCATTTCTGAGAGTCATTCCCAGCCAATAGCTACTGTAAAACTGGGACCCTGAGTTCTACCACTGCAAGAAAATTAATTATTCTAACAATTGATGAGGTATTCTGTGCCACAGATATGAACTACAGTCCAGCTGACTGCCTGATTTCAGCCTTGAAAGACCTCAAGCAAGGAACTTTGACATGCTGGCCACCAAATTTTGAATTGCAGAACTACACTCTAATCATGACTGCTATTTTAAAGCACTAATTTCAATATTATAATTTGTAACAGCAGGAGGAAACTATAAAAGTTTAGTTTATTTACTGGTTCTAACTATAGGAAGTAGTGTTTCAATATTAAGCTCCCCAATACCTTTGTCATAAATTAATCAATGCATCTGATCTGTTGACTGCTGTTATTTATTGCATAGCAAAAAATGTTTCTGTTTGGTTCTAATGCATAAGAACTTGAAGGCAATCACTTATTCATCCATGATCCAACAGATATCTTACCTCAAAACTAAATTATGAGAGAGAATTAAGCCAAGTGTGTAGCAGAACGTTTCTTCAGAGTTTTTCCATGTTCATACAAATATAGAAGGGTAAAGAGATAAATGATGGAAGAATGTATAGATGGAAAAGTTACAGCAGATAAAAACTGGGAAACTTATTACATAGTTTAATCAGAAGATTTACGTTTGAAATTATGGCTGCAAACTAAATTATGAGTTAATGTTCTAAACTGACCAAAGCAAGATACGTCATGTGTCAAATAAAAGAAGAGAAATCTTTACTCATTAAATCAGTAAATATGAAACATATATTTAAGCATTTTTGGAGTATATTTTTGGAAAAATAAAGTGTCTGCAATGCGGCTGAAGTAATACAAATATTAGTACCATCACAAAATTGAGTCTTTTGGCATGTTACCATTAACACCATATTTATGTAAGATTGAAACCAAATGGTAATAAAAGTCTTTGCCACAATATATTGCCCTGTCAAGAAAATTTTTACTGCTTGTAGGAAAGTGACATAAAATCCTTTACCAATTGATTTTTTAAAGTTGTACCTCAGTGAATAGTTGTCATGACTATATTAAAAATAACTCTGCCTATTGCATTTTATTTACTTCATGGATTTGGATATATTTTATTTTATTGTTGCCATATCTATGTGCCTAAGAATTTTTTAAAATTTTATTGGTGCATTTTAGGTTTACAGTATAATGACATTAATCATTGGAGATTTGTGCCTTGACATAATAAACTTGATTCTTATTTTCTTCCCATTTCCCTGCTAGCCCATCAATACCTCCATGCCTCCCTATTTAAAAGGACTTTATTTTTTTCATTTTCGCATATTAATCCCATCCCCTTTCCTTCCACATACCCCTTTACTTCTCCTTCCCCTTGCCTCTTTTCTTCCTATTTCACATTAATTATTATACATTTTTATCTTTATTTATACTTTCAGTTTCTCACACCAAAGAAACTATGTGGTATTTACACACGTTTGCCCTATTTATTTCGCTTAAGAGTATGTCCTCGATGTGTACCCATTTAGCTATAAATGCCTCTAATTTCTCATTCTTTATGGCTGTGTTGTACTCCATTTTATAAAAAATAAAATAAAAATATCTTCCTTATCCAGTACCAACTTCATGGGCAACTGGGCTGTTTCCATGTTTTAGCTAGTACAAACTGTGCCATTATAAACATGGGTGCACATATATCTCTTTGGAATGATTCTTTTAATTCTTTTGGGAAATTATCCAGTAGGGGGAAAGCTGGGTCAAATGGACCCTCTAATTTTACTTTTTTGAGGTATCTTCATATTGATTTCCACAGTGATTGTAGCAGTCTGCACTCCCACTAACAATGGAGAAGGGCTTGTTTTCCCCACAACCCTGCCAGCATTTGTTGTTGGATGATTTCATGATAGCAGTAATTATTTCTGGGGTGAGGGGGAATCTCAGTGTTGTTTTCATCTGCATCTCTCGAATGACTGGTGATATTGAACATTTTTTATGTTTATTTGCTGCTTTTACTTCTTTGTCTGAGAAATGTCTGTTCATTTCAGATGTCCATTTTTGAATAGGGTCTTTATATTTGGAGGATCTGTTTTTTTAAAGTTCTTTATATATTCTAGATAGTAGTCCTTTGTCTGAGAAACAACTGATAAAAATTTTTCCAACATTATAGGTTATCTCTTAGCTCTGTTGGCATTTTCTCTTGCAGTGCAGAAACTTTTTACTATGATGAGGTCCTACTTGTTGATTCTTCATGCTAGTTCCCACCAGGCACTGTGTACTAAAGAGGCTATCTTTCCTACAGTGAGGGTGCTTGGCTCCTTGTCAAAGATGAAGTGGATGAGTATGTCTGGTGGTGTTTCTGCATCTTCTATTCTATTCTACTGATTATTGGGTCTGTTTCTTTGCCAGTACCATGGTGTTTTATCACAGTAGCTTTGTATTACAGTTTCAAATAGGGGATTGTGATACCCCCCACCTTGTCTTTGTTGCTGAGAATTGTTTTTGCTATTCTAGGTCTCTTCTAGTTCCAAATGAAGTATTGGATTGTTTTTTCAAGGACTATGAAGTATGCTGTCGGAATTTCAATTGGGATTGTATTGAATCCATAAAGCTGTTTTGGAAGTAGGGATATTTTTACTATGTTGGTTCTTCCTACCCAGGAGCAAGGTATTTCTTTCCAGTTTCTGCTATCCTCTTTGATCTCTTTTTTCAGTGCTATAGTTTTCTAAGTAGAGATCTTTGGGTGTTTTCCTCAGGTTAATTCCTAGGTATTCCTTTTCCTTTCTTTCTTTTTCTTTTTTCTTTTCTTTTTTTTGGGGAGGGGATGCTTCTGTGAAGTGAATTGTTTTTCCAGGTCCTTTTCAGTGAATCTATTTTTCATGTACAGGAAAGCTATTAATTTTTGTGTGCTATTCTTGTATCCATCTATTCTACTTATTTTGGTTAATAAATCCAGAACATTTTTGGTGGAGTTCTTGAGTTTTTCTATATAGAGAATCATGTCATCTGCACATAATGACAGTTTGACTTCTTCCTTTCCTATCTTTATTCCTTTTCTTTCTTTCCTTGTCTAATTGCTATGGCTAATGCTTCCAAAACTATATTGCAGAGGAGTGGTGATAGTGGATATTCTTGTCCTGTTCCTGATTTTAGCATGAAGGATTTCAGTTTTGAATCATTTAGTATGATATTGGCTGTTGGGTTTTCATAAATGGCTTTTATCAGGTTGAGATAAAGATAGTTTATTCCAATTTTTTGTAGGGTTTTTATCATGAATGCATATTGGATCTTGTCAAATGCTTTTCCTGCATCTATAGAGATAATTATTTGGATTTTGGTATGGGCTCTATAAATATAGCATATTACATTTATTGATTTGTGTATGTGGAACGATCCCTGAATCCCTGGGGTGAATCCCACTTGGTCAGAGTATAGGATCTTCTTGATGATCTTTTGCATTCTGTTTCCCAATATCTTATGAAGAATTTTTTCATCCATGTTCATTAGTGAGAATGGCCTACAGTTCTTTTTTTCGGTTGTATCTTTCTCTGCTTTGGGGATTAAGGTGATGCTTGCTTCTACGAATGGATTTGGGAGTATTGCTTCCCTTTCAATTTTATTGAAGAGTTTAAACAGTAGTAGCAGTAAATCTTCTCTAAGTGTCTCATAGAATTCAGCAGTGAAGCTATCAGGGACTAGTTAGTTGGTAAATTTTTAATTTTGTTGATTGATATTGGGTTGTTTAGAATTTTTAGGTCTTCATGCAACTTTGTTAATTCATACATCTCTAGGAATCTGTCCATTTCTTCTGTTTTCCATCTGATTGGCATATAGGTTCTAGAAGCAGGTATTGATGATCCTCTGGATTTTTGCTAGGTCCATTGTACTTTCGCCCTTTTCATTCCTAATTGCATGGATTTAGGCTTTTTCTTTCCTTTTTTTTTTTGATAAGTTTGGATAAGGGTTTTTTAATTCAGTTTATACTTTCAGAGAACCAACTCTATGCTTCATTGATTTTTTTGTATCATTCTCTTAGTCTCCACTGTATTGATTTTTGCTCTGATCTTTATAATTTCCTCCATTGTATGAGCTTTGGGTTTGTCCTGCTCTTCTTTTTCTAGAAAATTGAGGTTCACCATCAGGTTATTTAAGCTTGCTCTGTTTTCCTAATATGAGTACTCACTGCTATGAATTTCATTATGTCACATAGACTGTAATATGTTGTAGTGACATTGTCATTTAATTGTAGAAACTCTCTGATTTCTTCTTTAATTTCCTCTGTGACTCATTGGTTATTCAGAAGTGTGTTGTTCAATTTCCATGTTTTCATGAAATTCTTGTGGTTTCTTTTGCTATACTGATCTCCAATTTCATTACACTATTGTCTGATAATATACATGGTCTGATATATACAGGTTTGATATATACATACGATATAATATGGTCTGATAATATACATGAATTCCTCTGCACTAACTTAGACATGTTTTATGAGTGAGTTTGTGGTCTATTTTGGAGGAATTCCTATGTGCCTCCAAAAATCTATGCATTCTGATTTTGTGGAGTGGAACACTGTGCAAATATCTGTTAAATTCATTTGTTCAAGAGTTTGAGCTCTAGTATTTTGTTGTTTATGTTTTGTCTAGTTGATCTATTTGTGACAGTGGGGTATTGTGGTCTCCCACTATATTTTATTGGTGCTTATTTAATTTTTCCTGTCCATTAGTATTTGTTTTATATAATTGAGTACGCTAGTATTTGGTGCTTATATATTTATGATTGTCATCTCTTCCTCTTTGATTTTTCCCTTTATAAGGATGTAGTATTCTCCTTTGTCCCTATTAAGCAGTGTTGGTTTGAAATCCTTTTGATCTGCAAAGCAGATCGCTACCCCTGCTTTGGGGGGAGCTCCTGATGCATGGAGTATTGTTTTCAACCATTTAACTTTCAGTCTATGAGTTTCCTTTTTAATTAAATTAGTTTCTCATATATAGCATATAGTTGGATCTTGTGTCTTGACCCATTCTTCCAGTCTATTGCTTTTGATTGGTGATTTGAGACCGCTAACATTGATGGTTATAACTGATATGTATTGACTTATCCTTGTCATGACTTTTTCTTTTTGTTGGATTCTCCCCCTTTGAATTTAATTTCTTTTTGTGCCTGATGGATTCATTCTTCTGGGCTTCCTGGTGTTGTGGTCCTCAATGTCTTTTCCTATAATATTGTTTAAAATTTTTTGCAGCACTTGTTTGGTATTCATGAAATTCCTCAGGTGCTCTTTGTCATGAAAGTATCTTATTTAGCCATCAATTTTGAAAGGTAGTTTTGCTGGGTTCATCAGCCTGGGTTGGAGGTTGTTTTTCTTTAGGACTTGAAATGTGTCACTCAAAGTTCTTCTTTCATTTAGGGTTTGTGTTGAGAAGTCTGTTGTAATTCTGATGGGCTTTTCTTTATATGTGATGACATTATCTAGGTAGAAATGGGCAGCACAATCATGCCAGAGAAATGGAGCAGCATGCGAAAAGCTTCATAGTCAAGTGATGAGCAAGAATAGCTTCAAAGTACTATAGGAAGTTTAGAATTGAGAATAAGCAGGTGTGAGATCTTGCAAAGTCTGAAATATAAGGTGCTTGCTATACCATGTTGTGTGCTCCCCATACCAGGAATACTCAATGTGTGGTCACAGAACAGTGGTGGAACCTGAGATATTAATAATTAACCAACAGTGGAATAAGTTCAGCACTGGGGAGGGAAATTTTTTAAATTTTACCAATTGGACACATTGATTTCATGTCCATTGAATTTCATAACAATTAAAATTTTTATTTTGTATATCTTTGTTTTCTTTTTATATCCTTACAGCGAATGTGGTTTTGGTATGTATAAAATTATCAATCCAAATGGAATAACCTTTTTAATGGCCCTGTATGACAAATAATTTGAAAAACACTTCCCAGAGTAATTCTGTTCATCTCTAGGTAATATTCACTTTTGTAGTAAACCAGCAAGGATGAACCATAGGTTTGTAATAGTGTGTGTAAATGAAAATTCTTATCTCTAAGGTATATATTTGATCTAAGGTCACTCAGCTGGTGAATGACAAACTCTGCTATCTCACCTTGTTGATGACTAAGCATAGGGACACATGTAGGAGACGAGTGTATTCTGTTCTCATTCACTCGGTTCTCTTGCATTCCCATATGTTCAAAGTCCTCACAAGCTGCTAACAAGGTACAAAACTATGTGACTTGAGGTGCCTCCCTCCTACTTTAAGTTCTTCAGTTGTCAGAGTAATAAAAATCTAAAATGCTTTATGGGGACCCATACTAGAAAAGGGGGAGGCAGATAACAAAATAGTCAGCACCTAAATAATTGAGAATTGACAGTCCAGATTTGTCTTCTTTTCTCACTGCAGCAAAAATCCTGCAGTCTTTGATTTATATATAGACAAAAGTCTTGTCCTTGATCACCAACTAAGAGATCTAATTGGTAAGTATTTTAACACAGTACACCAACTATATTTTATGTCTCAAAGGATGTGAAAATGGGAAACTTTCATTCTTCATCCATACAAAAGCCCTGATGTAAATCCTTTACACTTCACTTGATTAACAACCACAGAAATTCATTTTGTTTGCGGAAGCCCTACAATGCTTCAACTTCATCCTATGGTTAATACTATATCCCCTGGCATCTTGTTAGAAAGAATGAAAGAAAATAAGCCAATTTAGATACATAGAGAAATGAAAAGCCATAGGTAGGAAGAAACAAGTATAAGAGGACACTCCTGGGATTTCAATCTGATTCACTAATGTTTAGAATGTATAAATACCAGTAAACTTAGAGTCAAAGCCCAATAATTGTTTCATTTGAGAGCCCGATCTGGAAAGAATGACACAGCAGTTTGATACTATTATAGCTACATCAAGGATATTCTGTGGAGTTTTAGAGAGGTGGGTTCAGTTGCTCGATTTGTTACTTGCTGCACATGCAAGCCTAAGAAAACTGGTATTTTCATGCAAACCTTAGTTTACTATTTATAAAATAGAAATAATAATAGCATAAATCTCATAGTATAAATGAAGTCATGCATATAAGGTGCTTGCTATAACTAACATACAGTGAACACTCATGGTAATATTATCATGTGCACTTTGGCATATGCTACTACTTTCATTGTTTTATTATATAATTTGGGGATCAACTCACATGATTTTGACATCTTTATGTCACTGAAATTAGAATTTTTCAATTTAAAAATTGTTCAATTAGGACATGTTTGCAGTACATGTGGTTTATAATCATCTAGGGGAGTGTACATAATGCAGCTTTTTTTTTTAATCCCCTTCCTTTTCCCTCCCATCTCTCTCCCTCTTCTTCTAAATCCCCTTTTCCTATTTTTATTCTTGTTGATATCATTCATCTTATCTCATGTTTATGACATTTAATGTTTGCATTCACTGAGGTCATTGGATTCCTGTACATGGCACATCTTTAATCTTCCTAACTCTACACCCTGTGCCACATTCTCTTAGACACTTCTCATTTTCAAGAGATCTATTCCCTCATCTCCTTCTATCCATTCTTCATTGTGCTCTTTGTTTGCATTTTGTCTTACTTAAATAAGAGATACTGTACCATATTACAGCTGGTGTGAAATATCTTTCATAGCCAATATTATGACATAATTAAATTGGAAGATTTTTCTTTTTGTAGCACTACATAAAATGACATAAACCATGGTATTACTATTATTATATCACATTAAACCTCCTTAAAGCCATTCATGTATTAACTAGGAAAATAATTTGAATATTATTGCATACTAGTTGCTTAAAACTTTAAAGCTACATGTCTCAGAAACTTACAGCATACCTTTCATGTGCGGACTTTTACACTGCATTGAGGAGCCAAGGGTATATTTCCTTATCATGATATAGGGAAAGCTTGACAAGTATTTAATGATCCTTCTTGTTGGATGCTCTAGGAGGACTGCAAAATACAGAACAGGTTTTCTGCCCTTACGGAACACTTGAAATGAAACACATGTCTACATATGACATATAAAACAAAAATTATTTTATAATTACAATAGGCACTGAATCAAAATTTGTCAAACCAAAAGGATAAAAAGAAATTACATATATAGGCAAGTGAATGAAAACTTTTTAAATACAGGCTTTACATCCCCACTAGGGTCATGGATTTTTTAAAGCTCGAAAAGATACTAGACACCAGTCATTTCATAAATATAATGTGAAATTTGTCTGCCCTGGTCATTACGTTTTAACATGAGAATCCTAGGCCCAAGAGAACTCACTGAGATTGACAATCTTGCCTACTGGGAACTGACAGATTCAGAGGACAATCTTTTTCCAAGTCTGGATGCCAAATAACCATATAATCTTCTGAGCCATTGAGCAGAACAAAAAAGGAAATTGATGTGATTTGCAAGTATGTTAGAAGCCATGCTGGGGAGGATAGAAGGGAAGGTAGATTCTAATTGGCCATGTGTAACTAAAATTAAAGGGAGGTCTATCACTAAAAGGTAAAGTGAAAAGAAATTGAATAATGGAGGGAAATTAGAAGTCTGATACAGAGTCTTTAGGGGTCTGACTGAAAGAGGGAAGGAGGAATATCATTAGGTTAAAGTATATGAAATGACTGATTTTTGAAAGTAAAAAAGACTGAGTATTGATTACATCATATATCAGAACCTTGTATATTGGTACATACATAAAAGAATAGAGAAAGAAAAATGAATACATTAGTGCCTTATACTTTCATATTCTTTGATCTCTTTAGGTCTGCATGGTCTGCCCAGTTGGAGGTGTAGTCATGAGGAGGAACCTTCTCGAATGACTATGTCCATTGCGTGAAGAGTAGACCCCAGACTGTAAGCCCCAGATTCCAGCTACAAAGAGACAAAGGAGAAGTCTTCCTATCTCCTTGGATACCCAGCATCAGGAGGAAGTTCTCCAAACAGAGTGGCCACATCAAGTGACTTTGAACAAAGAGCATCTTTTTTACAGTGATATGTGCATACCTGTTTCTTTTCATTGAGTTTTGGCACATTTTAGGTATAAAGTACAGTTACGTTCATCAATGGGATCTTATACCTTTACATAACATATTTTGTTTATTATATTTTCCACATTCCCCTCCCCTCCCTTCACCCCCTCCATCTTTCCCTATTTACAAAGACTGTTTCCATTTTTTTTCCTTTTTTTCATATATTTTTCTTTTCCTTTCTTTCCTTTCCCCTCCCCTTCCTATTTCCCTACTCTTCTAGACCTTTTCTTCCTATTTCATGTTATCAGTTATACAATTTGAACCTCAAAACTTTTAGTTTTTCAAAGAGAGAAACTATTCAGTATGTATTTTAAAGTGGGAAGCTAGACAAATTAGACTAAATGTTAAAAAAGTAATGGGTATGTTGCAGGTGGTAGAATAGCCTTTGAGATTATGAGGGATCAGGCAGCATAGAATGTGGATTGTTACTGTCCCTGTCAGCGCTTCTTTATATATATATATTCATGTATGTGTGATGGGAAGGAGGTGACTCCACTTGCGGCCCATGATAATTTCTCAGTGCTGAGATTATCGGCTTCAGTTCCTTCTCTTTCCATAGTTTTTTTTTTTTTTTTTGGTATTTTATATAGTGAATATTTGGTACTTTTCAACTATGTGTATCAATAATTATAGAGTTTTACTCACCAGTGCCAAACTTTTTTCTTCATAATTTTCAATGCAAATATCAGATATTGAAAACTATCCTACATCTGAATTTCTGTTCGGGTCTGAATCGCACTGTACCCTGATATCATTAAACACAGATGGAATATTATACCTGCCTAGTAACTTTAAGATGTTATTGCTGACATACTTTCTCCATACTAATCTGCAGGAAACATTATTACTGTTGTATTTTTAAAATAATGTTCCTATTGTAGTAAAGATGAGCTTAAATGTAACAACTTAGGAAATATTTTAGTTTTTAATATTTCTTCTTAAATGCTGCTTTTGCTGATTTATAAAGATCTCAACTGCATTTTATTTTAGCTTTTACTACATGTAAACATGGGAAAGAGCAAGAAAGCTAATTAAATATGTTCCGTTACATCCTAGAGAGCTTGCACATTAGCTTGCTTGCTGTGTCAACACTTTTGTCATGTAAAAAATGAAGGTTAATCGACTCAGTCAAAAAATATACATATTGAACACTTATTTGTAGGTAACAATAATGACATATAGTAACATACATTTAAATGCGGTTTTAGCTATTTAGAACAATGAGAATTTTTCTAGATAAATGCAACATACTGTGCTATTCAAGAGAACAAAACTCCAGTCCATGTAGTTTCACATATTAAAGTCATGATGTACAACTGGTTCTGGGTTGCTCCCTAGTTTGTAACCTCTTGTATAACTATCTGTGAAAGAGACTTAGTTAGGAAAATAAATAAAACACTCCAGGCTTTAAGAGCCCCAAGGCCAACACTGTGTTATCAGCCTGATGCTGCCTGCAAGGGTCTGGAATCCAAAACAAAGCCAGAGAAACTGCAATTGTGTTTTACCAGACGTCAAAAGAGATTTTACAAGGGAAATCAAGTTATAAAATTTTAACTATTTGATTTAAGTTTAATTGGTGTGCTTTAAACATTTCTTGTGCATTGCAAATTCTTGAATTGTGATTATAAGGTTAACCTTGCTCTTTTCTGTACTTTGTTGATAAAAACTCAATGTTAATAATGTTCTATTGGCAGCCAGTCAAATTTAAATGTAACAAGGTTTATAGTAAATGATTTAACAGAAAAATATATATGTTTGCTTGTTGATTTCAAGTTTGTTATAAAAAGGTTTACAATTATAGTCAAGAAGAGTACTCATTCCTTTAACCCTAATTCTACAAGAGATCTCTATTAATTTTGACCTGCAAAAGTTTTGACTAGTCATAACAAAAAGATTTTATAATTCAATTGGCCAAAACCATCTGAGTGCACTCATTAAAATAGTCTTATATGTTTGTCTGTCTTAAATGTTCAAAGATGTTTGTATGTTCTTGATCAAAATGACTTCAAATACAAATAGATTGTTGATTTCTACAGGCTTTATAGGATCAAATAAAAAACTTAAAAGATAATTAAATATAACCTTTAAGTTTGGATATGCTTCTGTTGGTAAATAAAGAAGCAGCTGCTCAGAGAATTTATTCTGATCTTTGTTCACTAATGGGAGCCACCAAAATAATTTTCATAGCCTTATAAAAAGATATGTTTTGTTAAATATGTTGTTAAAAATGTCTATATTGGTTATCATCAAAAGTCTGAATTATAAATATGTTATTGTAACATGTTTCTGATGGTTATCTTCAAAATATACTATTTTCTGACAAAAAAAAGGGGGAAGGAAGATCCTATTGATACAAACCTACATTACAGGACATAAGAATTCATTATTATTACCACTTTTCTGGTATACAAAATGTAGTCATATTGTTTGACCATGCAGGTTTTCCAGCATATTGTTTATAACCTTTTGGTTCAGATATTCTCCCTTTTGCTCTGTTGCATATTCGGTGTACTCCCAAGCCTCCTCTAAATTTGTCACCCTTCCAAATTATCTATGGGCGTACTCCCCCCTTGGTTCCCCATATAGACATGGAATTAAAGGAGAAATTCTCTCATCTGAGGTAGCTTAAGTCTCTGAGAGCTTTACATGAAATACAGTCTCAACTACAAGACCAGGTTTGACTCTAAAACCTTGGAACCACGGTAGAAGGGGCCTTTTCCAATTGTCCTGTCTACTCCTCTGGTTGTGAAGTTTGCAGAACACCCGACGTGGATCCATCGCAACCACCTCAAGCCCAAACCAAACAACAGTCCAGAGGCACGGAAAATGGAGCATCGTCAACAAACCCGGAGAATTGAAAATAAAACTCCGCTCAACTGGACCTTCATTATGATCTGGGTGATTTCCCTTGGGACAATAATAGCATTATCCAAAGAGAACTTAAGTCATACTAAAAATGTTTGGGTACAATTAGCTGAATCCTTAAATTTGTCTGAAATATGTTTAAATGCTGATGTAACTTTTCATTATGTGCTTGGAAGATGTTTGGTTAAAATATTAGACCATATACTATGTTTAAAAATTTACTCTCTGTGCCAAATATAAAGGTTATACTTCCCAGTGTTTAAATCTTAAACAAACAGATGCTAAAGTTATTCCTATGATTATTTCTGTGATAGGTATACCCTCAATTGGAATACATGCTGATAAGGCAGTTAGGAAATTAGCTTGCAAGATAGTTAAAGGGTTAAATACCACCTCTGCCACATTGGCGCTAATTAACCAAGAACTCCAAGAACAATGTTGTTTTTATACAAATAAGTCTGGTATTGTTAGGGATAAGATCAAAACCTTACAGGAAGATTTAGAAAAACACAAAAAGGAATTACACAAAAACCCCCTCTAGACTGGGCTCAATGGATTTCTACCTTATCACCTCCCCTTATTGGGCCCCTATTAGGGCTCCTGATATTATTAACCATCGGGCCTCTAATATTTAATAGACTTACGGCCTTTATTAAACAACAGATAGATACCATGCAAGCCAAGGCCATCCAAATCCATTACCATCATCTTCATCTGGCCGATCAGGAGGAAAATTATTTACAGGTCCGAACATCTATGGAGACCAGAAAATAAGCCTGACATCTGAGAGGTCCAAAAGAAAATATTACCAGGTCCTTACAGTCACAGTTACTGGAGGGCCTTGGAATATCTTTGAAGTCTTCTGGAGACTTCGCCTCTCTTGCTACAGTTGACCCCAATGACGGGTAAGACAGTCAACGTCTGACTGATCAACCTAAGACAGGGGCTTCTGTCGAGATGTCAAGGCCATCTCTTCCTCTACCAACTACGTGGCCTCTACTTTTACTCTATGGTTAAAGCCTACTAACAAGATCAGGACACCTGGGATGGTCTTTCTAAACTGATTGGCCTCCGCTCCTGGCTTGCGTGATATATATCTCTTCATTTTTTTTTTTACTGTAAAAAGGGAGGAACTCATGACACTTCAGATCCAAAAGAGATCTTACCATTTGCTTATTGGAAATCTGTAAGTATGCACATAAGAACATAAGGATACAGAGACACAAAGTCAAATAATTAGTAGGTTTCCTAGCACAATTAAATCCCAAATTTTTACTTCCCAATCAACACTCTTCAATTAGATGACAAGTGAATGTTGAATTCATTCATTCTACAAGTACTCATTATTAAACAGCACTTCCTTTGTGCAAACCACTATGCTAAGAGCTGAAGACATCAGGACAAATCAGGCAGTGCCTCACCCTCTAAAAGTTCACAATCATGTTTCTGCAATAAAGTGTTAAGAGGTATTCTGATAAAACATGTATTAGTAGATGTGTAATGTGGGAGTCATAGTACAATGGAGACAGTGAGCTCAATCATGAATGTTGAATAGGGATGCAGAGAAAAAGGTTTATGTGTCTAAAGTATTAAGAAGGAAGAGGAAAAGTTTCATCAAAAGATAAATGCAAAAGATAGTGAGTGACCAAATGGTAATAGACCTTGAATTCCATGAAATATAGTTCCACAGTTTTTCTACATTAAATAGAAGAGAATTTAATGGAAAAGATGTAATTATTAGCAGATACGAGAAAAACACAATGTCATATAAAGAACAAAGAACTGGAGTTTATATTAAAGGGCTTTGTGAGACTTTTTAAAGATACAGAAAAAATAGGCAAAAGAAATTGAAATTAGAAATAACCTCGTAACGTTATTTTACTTCAGGATTTAAAAAAGTGTTCTCAAAGCAGCAGGCAGGGCATAAGCCAAAGTCAAACAAACTGAGGTTACTAAAAAGAAACAGAGAACAATTTCTCATGATTCTGTACCTTTGCAACAGTAAGAATACAACTCAACATGCTAAAAGTCTGCAGAGTATCACAAGTTAGAGTTTGGACCAACAGATTATTAAAGAAACAAAATCTGAAGGCCAAGCAAAACCAAATCTTAGATATTAAAAAATTGAAGAAATAAAGTTGGTAGCACTCAAGAGCAAATTTAAAGTAGTTAAAATGATCAAAGAACCCACAAAAATGTAGCAATAAAATTAAAAAGACAAGATTTAAGAGCTGCATTAAAGCAGCTTAAATACAAATTTATGAGTCAATGATTTCTGTGAATATGAATGTAAAACAGAACTTGTCTTAATGAAATAAAGTGACCATATTTGCATTTAATAAAGTAATCAGATAAATATATAAAACAGACCTCATATCATAGCAAAAATTAATATCATAGTTAATGCTCGGATGACATGGAGAGACAAAGTCATTCTGACAGGGATATGTAATTGTTACAATTACTCAAATTAAAAATAGATGATAAGACCACTACCAAATAGGTAAAATAAAACAAAGGTAAATTTATTGATTATTGTTGTAAAAAAGATTATTGATAGGCACAGTCTTCTTAAGCTAAACACAGGGTTTTAGAAAAACATGAAGTTCAAAGACTGTTGTATTTCTAGAGCTTTAAGTAGGATGACACCTGTAGCAGTGTGGTTATTTGGGAGAGATTCCTTCTGATTGCATGGCACAGAGGCATATATGTATTAGGCTGAAGCTGTTTCTATTTAGCTGATATGTAATAGCAAGTGTGTTCCTGATAAGTGGTCACTGATTGGCATATAAGTAAGTATTGTTAATCTATTGTATAGCTTTTAAAATTGACTCTGATGTTTCTTGTACAAACAAATGACTACCAACAAATCAATCTAGTCCTAAGTTCAGAACTTTCTCAACATCTACCATATTATTAAAGGAAAAAATACTGAAAAATCTTAAGGTACCAAGAAAACTTATAAAACAAATCATGAAATATAATAATATATAAAATATTTTGTTACTTTCATTGGTAATAGGATAAACATTTGTACTAAAAGAAAATTATTCTGATCAGTAGGGGAATTCCAGTGCTGGGAACAGCAGAAAAAATAGTATTAGATTAGTTCTGTGACCATTAGCACGAACACTTGAAAAAATATTAAAATAAATTGCACATATTCTCTGATAAATAGACAAAAACAGGCAGAAACCATGGAGAACATAGTCCTGAAAGAAAGAGTGCCACCCATAAACAGCTTTTCCCTTAAATGTGTTCCCTAGTTTCCTGCAATAGAGAGCAGTTTTTCTTGGCAGAAGACAAAAAAAAAGGAAGAAATTGGGGTTATGATTATAGCTGGAAATTGGAGGAAACTCCCAAATAGGGGTGAGCCAAATATGGCATTTGACTCTCCCAAATCTTTGAGCAATATCTTTAAAATCTATGTACACAGAAAGAATTTAAAAACAGAAACCCTATAGGCAAGCAGTAGTTAGGAGGCAGAGACTTCAGGAATTTCCTGATGCTGAAAACAGTTTAGAAACAGGTTCTGTTTAGTTAGAATAGCTTGGCCAACACTGTAGGCTTTACCTTAACATGTCAACAGGGACATGTCTTGTAAGTGAGCCTAGGACTGATAACTATATGCTTTGTGATTAAAAGTAAAGCTAAGGTACACACATTATAACTAAGCTTAGAACCAAGCCTCTGTAAGACCAAGAGGATCTACCAGTAATTTAACTGCCTTTCTACAAGGGAAAAATAAAAGAACAAAAATATGTATTGAGAGCCAGATAGGGTACCAAGGCTCCACAATGTATTATCCACATGGCCAACATGTACTAATAAACTATTATCATACAAAGCATGTGTTTTAGTTACTTGTTTTTATTGCTCAGACAAAACACCTGACACCCACAAGTTAAAAGAGGAATGACTTATTTTAGTGCACAATTTGTAGAAGTTTCAAGCCATTTCCAACTGGCTCCAAGCAGAGAAGCATGGAAGAGGGCATCACAAAGGAGACAGACAGGAAGCAGGAAGCAGCAGCAGAAGCAGCAGCAGCAGCAGCAGCAACAAGCCTCTGCGTATAGTCCCTCCAGTATACAAGCTATTGACTGGTGCCCTCCACACCCAGGGTGAGGTCTCTGTTTTTAGTAAATCCATTTAGCCACCTCAGAGCTATGCTAATCTGATGAATGTACTGATCAAGTTATCTTGCACCCTAATCCAATATCACACACCCATGATCCAGCCAAGTCCCAAAAGCCCCACATAGGAACAAATGAGGCTTTGGGTGTGTGTGTGGGGGGGCATCTAGATATGAAACATAACAGCATGAGAATCTCAAGCAAAAAGATAATAGAAGCATAAGGATAGATTTCTCAGATGTAGAATTCAGCAGCTATGTTAAAAATTTTATGAGACAATGATATAATTGATAAATATGAGAATCAACATTAGAGAAACAACAGTATTACAAAGCCAACGAATATTCTAGCCTTAAAAATAAATCCAATACTTAAAAACTTAGAAGATAGATTTACAAAACACTAGCCAAATAGAAAGGAAAATGAATTTAGAGATGTCATTAGACACCAAAAATAGCAAATAAAAGCTGAAGAAGGCAAAGAGAACCTAGAGAAAATACATTTATTTTTGTATACTAATAGAAATGGATTGCCACTGACTTTACAGCAGTTTATTGCAGGAGCTCTAGGAAACTGAAACATGTCAATAAACTTTTCATAGTTGTTCACATTACCATCTGCTGGTCTATCATGGACTTTCCATAGATCTTTTATTCAGGCATGAGTTTGTAGTATCATACATTGCTTATTTGCAAACTGTTGCTTCAGTAAATTGTGTCGATCTCACAAAGTTGATGTATTTCACTGTGTACTGCCAAAACACACGTGTATTATTAGCACCACCAGTCCGTTCAGATACATCTTTAAATGTGTTGGGAGCTGCTGAATACAAGCATTTTAAGACTCAAAGTTTGGCTTAAAAGTTCAACATTTATCATTGAGAATATATACCATCAGATGTTTTCTGACTGTGATAAATGTACCTTAGTTCATTTTTGAAAAACGTCTAACAAATCCCCAACCTAATATACAGCTTTTTGCGTGAAGACGACGTCCTGTGATTAAAAGGGGCAGAGCAGCGTCATTCACAGTGAAGGAGGTGTTTGTCACGAGAGTCACTGCACGTCTCAGCATAACAGTAGCATATGTACATTTGTCACAACGGTATTAAATATACTCAAGTGTTGCAGTTTAGTAAAATCATAAATGTTCAGTCCATCAAGGACACTCTCCTATGATAGTAACATGTTTAAATTTTATGTTCCTTTTTGCACTCAGGGCGCATGGGCTATGATACAATGTATTGCCACTGCCTTGATTATGCAATCGACTTATTTCCCTGCATCGCACTGCATCAGCACACTTCTCACTGCGGAAGAGATGGCAAATAACACTTTTTTATTATTATGAAAATAGCTCAAATCTCAATCATTAATAGGTTTTCAGGAGCCTCCAGAGGCACACATGCTCCACTTCAGTTCCCACTGATGTAGAGTAACTGCTTCCATTGCGGTGGGATTGAAAGCATGGTACAACGAACTACTCAGGAAATCTATGTGGCAGTTTCATAAATTTTCCACATTTTTTACCTTAGTGCCCAGCATTCAGCTGAGGTAAGTAAGAGAAATAAGGACATATGCCCAAAAAAGATTTTCCCAAGGACATTTGTAATGGCCTGTTATTTATAATAACTAAAAACTGGAAACAACCTAAATATCTACCAATGCAAAAATATGTTTAAAAATGATAGTTTATCCATACAATGCTATGTCCTTTGAACATTAATAAATTATTGATGCAAGAAATCATAGAGATGAATTCTGAAAACACTATTTTGAGTGAAATATGCTAGATAACATATGGACATGTTAAGTAGGGTTACATTTATATAGTGTTCCGGGCTGGGGATTTAGCTCAGTGGTGCTGCCACTTGCCTCACAAGCACAAAGACCCAAGCTCCATCCCAATACAAAAAAAAAAATTCAAAGACAGCATTTAATCTTTGTTTAAAACATCAGAAGAGCAGTTTTTCTGAGAAATGGCAGCAAAAAACACAAGAGGGAAGTTTCTATTGCAGTGCCAATGTTCTTTAGTTTTTTTATTAAAAATATATTTTAACATTTAAATCTTTTGAAAATGAACTGTATTTCATTATAGAAGATGTGCCCACCTCTCCTGTTACTCCACACTTCTTACAAAAACACTAGAGGTGTTGTTAAAGTTATTAGTCCATTCTTAGCTGTATTTGATGTGTGATTGTGAGCTGTTAAGTACATGATGTAGTATGTTACTGTTGAGGAGAGCACTGTAGTAATTATGGACTTAAAGTTTAATCTTTCATAGGAAAAAAAAGGGTAAGCCATGAGGGAGTAGATTTGGAGAAAGACTTGCTGCATACAGCTTTCTTTTTTTTTTCTTATTGAAGATTGCAAACATACATGATAACAAGAAATGAAGATACTAAATAAAAATTACAAATTACATATATATGACAGCAAAAAAGGATATGAAATAAACAAAAATTTATGTAACACAGACTAATTGAAATACATTATTAGTTTGATATGATCTTCAAACATTATGTTCTTTGTCATTTTCTTATATTTTTGAAATAATGTAATTATAAATAAAACAAAGTTACATATTATAGTTGAGAAACTGTCCTCAATATTTTATGATTTATAAACTCCTTGGTTTTATTAATTGATAAATATCCTATGCTTGATTGTACCACTTACATTTTCTAACAAAACTTCCCACAGAAAAAAATATACTTATATTTGAAATCCAAAAGCAATTAAAAAAAATTCACACTTTTAAGATCAGATTTTTCTGTTTCTATTTTATTATATCCCATACTTATTTTTATTACATTTTATAAGCATAATGATAGACTTTAACACCAATATATATGCAATATCCTTCCCAAATGAATGAGTATGAATTAAGTCAAGCATGTAATTTAAAGAAATCATAAGATTGCCAGAGAAACTATCAAAATGCCAAATGTGCACAATCCTACCACATTCATGACCATGTTTCTCATTTAATAGTAAACACATATGTGTAAAAACATACCCCCCACACATATACACAATGCATATTTTCTACAATACAATATATACTTAGGTATAATAAAACAGTGCAATGATGTGTGGGATGTTGGTGATTTGTATAAATTGAGAAAAAACAAATATCATCTTTGAGAGAGTTGGAGCATTTGTAATATGTACCAGATACTAAATGATATTAATGATTAAGTATAGTTATAATAAAATTTACAAAAATTAATATTTGTCATCAGTAGAAAGTAGGTACAAAGATATATTGATAACATAACATTTGCCTTAACAAATTTCCAACCAAACAACCTGTAGTGACAGAAAAGGAAGTTTGTAGGAAGCAGAGATGAAAGAGGAAAATGACAGATGGACCTTAATACTTTTCATACTACTCATATATACAGATTTCATAAATTCTCAAATAAAAAAGCAAAGAAAATGAGAACCAAAATAACTCATCAATTTGGTAGACCAACATATAGAGACAAGAATTAATGTTTTCATAAATTTTAAAAATATGAAATGTAAAGCCTGATATTTAGCTCAGTAGTATTGCACATGCCTAGCCAGAACAATGTGCCAAGTTTAATCCCCCGCATCAGAGGAAGAAAAAGAAAAAAGAAGAAAAAAAAAGCATATGTACTTTCTGACATACTCAATAGATTAAAAATAAATTATTTGCTATCTCTTCCTCTTCAACTATTCCCTTCACAAGGATGTAGTGAACTTCTTTGTCTCTTTCAATCAGTTTAGGTTTGAAATTTACTTTGTGAATAAAATTGCTACCCCTGCTTTTTTTCTGGGCTCCTGTTACATGAAGAAATTTTCTGTCCTTTCACTTTCAGTCTATGGGCTTCTTTTTGCACTAGACATGTCTTGTATACAACATATTATTGGATTTTGTTTCTTAATCCATTCTGCTGGTCTATTTCTCTTCATTGGTAAATTGAGGCCATTAATATTGATGGTTATAACTGATATGTACTAACTTATTATTGTCATGTTTTTTTTTCACCTTCTCCTTTTAGTTTCTTGGCTTGCCTATTTGATTCGCTCTGTTGGGCCTTATTGTGTGGTGACCTTCACTGTCTTTTTCTAGGATATTGTTTAGAATTCCCTGTAGTGCTGGTTTGGTATTCATAAAGTTTCTCAGGTGTTCTTTGTCATGGAAATATCTTACTTCCCCATCCATTTTAAAAGAAAGTTTTGCAGGATACATCAGTCTAGGTTGGAGGTTGTTTTCTTTTAGTACTTGAAATGTCTCATTCCAGGCTCTCCTTAACCTAAGAGTTTGTATTGAAAAGTCTGCTGTGATTCTGATGGGCTTTCCTTTGCATGTAAGTTGATTCTTATCTCTTACTGCTTGTAGTGTTTTGTTCTTCTGTTGGATTTCTGGGATTTTGATTATTACATGTCTAGATGTAGATTTCTTTTTTTTATCTCGGCTAGTTGGAGTCCTATATGCCTCACTTATCTGTATGTCAAATCCTTCCCTCTGGGAAGTTTTCTATAATTAATTCTGTGAAAAGCTTTTTTAAGTCATTTGCATTTTCTCTTACTACTTCTTGAATTCCTATCAATCTTATGTTATTTTTCTTTGTATCGTGTAAGAGTTGTTGTATCAATTTCTCATGATCCCCTACTGTTTTTAAGAGTCCTCTCTTTTCACGGTCACTGACTGCAATTTTATCTTCTATATCTGAGATTCTATCTTCGGACTCTTATTCTTTTGTGAACACTCTCAATGGAGTTTTTAATCTCCTGGATATCTGTTTGAATCTGTCCTATGGATTCTATTTCTTTCTTGTATTGAGCATTTATTGTTTCCAATTCTTTCTTATGCTGGCATTCATGGCTTCTATCATGGCCCTGAGCACATCTATTTTCCTCTCAGTTTCTGTTCTAGAGTCACGAATTATAAATTTCATTTTGCTCATCATTTCTATGATTACCTGGAAAATTACTTCTGTTTTACATTTCTCTAGAGCCTGATTGATCAGTTTTATTATTTCCTGTGCTTTGAGTTCAGGGTGTCCTGATGATTCACTATCAGCCTTTTCATCCTCATCTGCCCCACTGTTTGCCATTAGTGAAGTGGAAGTCTGTCCCTGTATCTTGCTTAAGCGTTTTCTCATTTTTACTATTGTTGTTGGGTTGTCCTTAGTTTGACCTTTAGGTTATTACTTACATTTTCCTGATATAATCGGGCTGCAGCCCATGGGGCCCTAATGACTCACAGACATTCTCATTTTCATCATACGGAAGAAAACAGCTCATTGAATCAAGCACAATCCTTTATCCTAATTGATACAATCAGCACCACAATATAATGAAGCACAATTTGCAAATTGACCACTTATGGTAGTCATCAATCTATCACCTTAAAACCATGTGAATTTAATTAAAATCAAGAAGCAATCCAAAATATGCTCACAGTAAATAAACTTTTCAATAAGGATATTTACCATTTACAATGGGGGCTTAACACAAAGTTAAGACAAGAGGAGTAGATAAGTAAAAGAATTAGAGAAGGTTTCATATGAAGCCAAAAGATGCAGAATGACCAAACAATCATCAGGAAATTGTTAAATTCAAAAATAACAAACAAAATAGAAGTATAATATCCTTTAAGTGAGGTAGAATAACATAAGAAAAGAACATAGAGAAAAGAGAAAAAAATAATAAAAGAAGAAATCTGAGTTAGGACAAGAGCAGAAACAAAAAGGGAGATGAAGGGTATTATAGTGGAGTTAAGAGACTGAGTTAGAGAAAGAAAACAGAAAAAGAAAAAAAAAGAATTTGCAGAGTGGGATAAAAAAAGAAAGAAACAAAAATGAGTTTGAAGGGCCTCTTTCAGACTATATCACTGCTGTCATAATGTACAATATGTGCTGCCATTTGCAGAGCCAAGTCCCCTAATCTCAGCTAGCTGGTGGCAGAACCCCACAAAGCAGACTGAGCTCGGGCTGCAAGGCCCAGGCTGAGTTCCCCGACCTCCTGAAGGGTTGAACTCCACTCACCTACTATAAGTTTCCCCCAACACTTCTTTAAAGATGTTCAAAGTTGAAAGTGCCAGAAAATACTCTTTATGACCACCTCTGCCTCTACAGAGTAGCTCCAAAGACTGGTACAATCAGGAGGTCTAAAACCACAGGGGAAAGGTTGGGGGGGATCGTGGTTGTCCACGCAACTACCTTTCTGGTGCTGAAGATGGCGGCAAGGGCACCAGCAGGGGAGGGCCTGGCCGAGAAGACCCTCTGGTGCTAAAGATGGCAGAATGCAGCCTGCAGGAGAGGGCATGGCCAAGAAGACACCCCCCCACACTCCCCACCCTTCACTGAAGATGGCGGAACAGGCCGCAGGCAAGAGAGGGCGGGGCCAAGAAGACCCTATGGTGCTGAAGATGGCTGAACGCAGCCTGCAGGAGAGGGCCGCATACAGCTTTCTCTTAGGACCATCTTCCCCCTTGAGGTCTGCTGTCTGGTAACCATTCATTCGTTCACTTCGCATGAACACATAAAAATTGTACACACTGTACTTATCTGGCACTATATGATGCACATATATACATTATGCAGTGTCCATTTCTTAATTTAACAAACATTTATTGAACATCTATATCTATTGAAAATTAGTTTAGGTGATGCTAAATTAAAGCAGAATAAAGCAAGAAAATTGGCCTTCAATAGTCCACCTCCTAATAAAAATAAACAAGAGTTTTTTTAAATGTTTCAGTAAAGTAATACTTAAAAATTTATACGAAACAGAGTGGAGAATGATTCTGGTGATTTTATGGTAGGCTACCAATCTTGATCATGGGAAAATGAAAGAAGATATTAAATAAAAGCTTAACACCAACTTTGGTTTAAATAAATTATTTTTTGATTAATGTTCAATCCATATGCAAAAATATCCAATTAACCATATAGTTGAGTTATCACAGAGTAAACACATCCACATTGTCACCACCGAGACCAATGAACGCAATACTACTAGCATTGCTAGAGTCAGTCTATGCCCCTTCCCAGTCACATCTCTTCCCAAGTTGACTTTATTTTTTAAATTTTAATGTATTACAAGTAGATATTAATAAAGAAAATATAAAAGCCATTCTATGAAAAAATAATTTTTCATAACAAAAATTATTAGAGAATAACCATAGTGAATGTGCTGTGTATCATGATCTTAAAAGAATATATTTTCATTTGATAAATATCTCTCAGCTCATTTCCTAATAAAACTATATTTTATTTGCATAAAACATTGTAATTATTGACAAAGTATCTCAAATTCTGTATAATTTTGAACAATTTCTTCCTCTTTCACAATATTTATTATTCTATTTGGTCCTTATTTTCACTTTCAGTTTCTCACACCAGAGAGACAGTGTGATATTTACACATGTTAGATTTATTTCACTTAAGAGTATGTTTCCAACATACATTCATTTACCTAGAAATGTCTCAAGTTTATCCATTTTTATGACTGAATAGTACTCTATTATTTTTTTTAAAAAACATACTTTTTTTAATCCATTCTTCAGTTGATAAGCATTTGGGTTGTTTCTAAAGTTTACCTGTTACAAACTGCCATTATAATCATGGGTGCACATATATTACTGTGGTATGCACTTTTAATTATTTTGGGGAGGTCCCAAGAAGGGGAATAGGTGGGTCAAATGGGACCTCAAATGTTAGTTTTCTGAGGAATCTCCACACTGATTTCTACAGTGGTTACACCAGTCTACACTTCCCCAAACAGTGGAAAAGTGTTCCTTTTTTCCCACAGCTCTGCCAGCACTTGTTTTGGGTTCATTTATTGATAATAGCCATTCTTTCTGGAGTGAGATGGAAGCTCAGTGTTGTATTAATTTACATCTCTCCAGTGACAGTGATGTTGAAATTAAGGTAAGCATACCTGTCTCCTCAAACAATTATCATTTCCTTGTGGTGAAAACATTCCAAATCCTTTCTGCCAGCTTCTTGAAATAAACAATGTATTGTTGCTATCCAGAGTTACTACATTTTAGAATAGCATATCCGAACTTCTTACTCTTATCTAATTGTACCTTGCTAGTCCTTGACCACCCTTCTACCTTGTTCCACTCTATTCACTTCAACCTTTAGTAACTGCCATTTTATTCTGAACTTCTATGAGATCCAGCTCCTTTGGTTCAATATATGAGACCGTGTGGTACTTATTTTTCCATGCTTCTTTACTTTGATTAATATAGTGATATCCATGTTACTTGTAAAGGGCAGAATTTTATTCATTCAATGACCCCATTAAAGAGATAAAAGTACTCCATAAAGTACTGTAAAGGGATACAATAGTCCATTGAATATATGCACCACAATTTCTGTGTTCTTTAAACTCACTGGCATATTGATACTAGATAAGACTTTTTATCTGTATATTTAATAAAAGTACACTTCATTATATTCAAATTATATTTCAATACATTTCTTAATTTAATAAGAATATCAATGTAGTCTACAAACACAAGTGTGTATACACATTTATCAATAAATGAACTAAATACTGTTCACAAGATATGTGGATAAAACAAAGTGCCCTAGAGAGTCCAGAAAGGAAACAAATGAGAAAACATATGCAGTAAAAATACTTTAAAAACAAAGTAAGGATTCCATCATTATCAAAGTAAACTTTAGCTAGCATAAACTTTCTAGTAGAAAAACATGTTCTTTGGTATGAAACACACAAACCACAACAAATAACAAACTACAATTTGATATTAGGTACTTCTTAATGCCTAAATATGTAGGTTAAAAGAAATATAAGCTTAAATAGAAAAATAGTCATAGAATATTTAAGCATAACCTTTTAACTTTTGACTAAACAAAAATAGAATATGTATTTATATAACATATGGTTCATATATGTTTGTATAAAACCAAAAGCTAATAGAATATGTTTATATATAATTCATATAATTGTATTTAAAAACATGAGCCAATATAATATATATAGTTTATATATAAATATGCAAAAATAGGCCATAATGTACAAAAAGCAGAAATAATAGTGTTTCAGCACTTAACGTAGGATTTTAAAATGCAAACCAAAAAAAAATATAAAAAGGGATAGTCAGTTATGCAAATTTAATTGGAAACTTTTTAGATTTTTTTTGATAGAGCAAAAAGCAAAAAACAGGTCTGAGTAATATATTAATAGATATTATTTTATGTATAACTGTATTTCAAATCTTAAATCCTGCATAAGTGCTGCTCTTTCTTTCAAGAGCCAGTGGAACAGTTAAAATGATTGCTCATATATCAAGCTATAAAGAAAAAACTAATAAATCCCTAAAAGGAGAAATAAATCCAGCCACATTTACTACTATACCACTGAAGACTAAGAACATAAGTTATATCTTAACTTGATTTCTTCTAAGATATACAACGTCAAAGCAATTTTCAAAATCAAGAACATGTTCTTGCTCCTATATATTGCAGTTGTTGCCTGGATCAAAAGTAAGAATCTTGCAAAGGGCCGGGCATTTAGCTCAGTGGTTCCACTACCTGTCTTGCAAGTGTGAGGACCCAAGTTCGATCCCCGGTACCAAAAAAGAAAAGTAAGAATCTTCCAAAAGAGAAAAAAATATATATATATGTGTGTGTGTGTGTGTGTGTGTGTGTGTGTGTGTGAATATATATATATATTCACATATATATATGTGTGAATATATATATATATGTGTGTGTGTGTATATGTGTACATATACATGTATAATTTTCTCTCAGTTGAACTTTGCTTTGCTCCAAAGCTCATTTTTCTATTACTGAACACTTTTTTAACAGATGAAAATATATGTGTGTGTGTGTGTGTGTGTGTGTGTGTGTGTGTGAATATATATATATATTCACATATATATATGTGTGAATATATATATATATGTGTGTGTGTGTATATGTGTACATATACATGTATAATTTTCTCTCAGTTGAACTTTGCTTTGCTCCAAAGCTCATTTTTCTATTACTGAACACTTTTTTAACAGATGAAAATCAAGTACAAACTTAGCTAATATAATTAAATTATCTCATATGGATGAATATTCTAGCATGTTTTGTATAATGATCAATTTTTAAAATTCTAAGACAGGAAATCAGTTTATTGCCAGCAACTGAAAGTTTTGTTTAGATCCAAATTATTATTCCCACAGTTTGGATAGAGGCTTAGGATAGGGTAGATGCTTAAAGCAGATTTATTTATGACCCACTGATTCTTTGACCTTCTTTCTTTACTTCTCCTGCTTAATTTAAAATAATATGCATTGTCTCTAAATAAATAAATAAATAAAAATAATATACATGATCTCTTTTAGTAGACAAGCAGAATTTATTGCATTTGTAATATATAGTTGTGAAACAGGAGCTTCTGTAACTATTCAGTAACAATCTTTAAAATACAACAATTGTTTAAGAGAATTTGTGTGTGTATTTTGAATGACAGAAGAGTATATAACACAACAAGGACAATGCTGGGTAGTTTACAGGACTATGAGAAAATCTCTCCCCAATGTTCAAGTCTATCAGGAATCTAGACTCAGGTGGAAAGAGGGATGATCTCACCACTGTCTAAAATAGAATCTTCAAATGATTCTAAGCTGTGCACCAGGACAAGTCTTTGGATGGCCAATGGCTGGCTGGCTTGCCCTTTCATTGTTTCTGGATGCATCAGCAGTTTAAAAAAGAAGAAAGGCCAAGGTATGCTTGTGAAAAAAAAATACACCAATATGAAAACCAAAAGAAAAGAAGCTTCCTCTTGATAATTTACTAAAGAACTGAAGTACAGTATTGGAGAAAACTGGCAGCTTCTAGAAAGGACTAAGAGACAAGAATTTTCAGACAACAGGATGAAATGAAACTTGAAATGACGGGTGAAAGTTTTTTTTAAAAAATGCTTTATTCAATTCCAGCCTTCAAATTGGAAGCTGAACAAAGTGAAATTAAAATTGTGGAAAATAAAATAAGTAATTTGAGGAACTATGTTGAAAAGAGCGTTCAGAGTGAAGACAATTCAAACAAAGAAATTGAAAACATATATTCATTAAAAGTAAAAGAGAGACACAAAATAGGAATAATGGATAATGGCATTAAAGATCTTTTAAGAATTGTATATTTGTTACCAATCTGGAAAAAGAGTAAAGGAACATTAGTCAGATATCGTGAACAAAAACCTTCATGTACTGAGAAAAGTAAATCACAGATTAAGAAGAACCTCTTTATAGGAACAAAAACAGTCCTAAATAAACAACAACATTTTTGAATTATGTTATTTTGGATTTTTATCTTTAAACTTTAAATTTTTAAAAACTGTACCTTTAAAAATTGATGAATAGTGAAATTAACTACCAGATACCCTTTAACAAGTGTTATCTTTTACTACATTTGCAATATGCTATTCATTTCTCCCCCATCTCTCTCTCTCTCTCTCTCTCTCTCTCTGTCTCCCTCTTTACTCCTTCCACTAATAAGGTCATTCATTCTCTTATATAACCAAAAATTAAATAGTCCAGAGCTGTAACATATATAATAATAATAATAATAATAATAAACCACATATTCAATTTCACCCATTTTTCTTTATGTGGTTTTCAACACACTTATGACTTAACCTAAGATTAGGCATGGCATTTCATTGTCATGATTCTTGAGCCCTTAATCTAGAATTGTTTCATTTTTTTTGTTTATGTATCTACCTCATTTATTTATTTTTTTCCCTCATTGAGTTTATTGGTACATTTTAGGTATACAGTACAGTTACATTCATTATTGGGATCTTGTACCTTTACATGACAGGCCATGGTTCTCATTTTTTCCCCTTTTCCTACCCTCCCTTCACCCCTCCTCCCTCCCTCTTTACAAACACTTCATTTCATGTGCACAGCACGTAGTGTTCCCCAACATGTATGGTCTGACACTGATCATGAGGAAAGCACCACATAAGCTCAAACTGAGGAACATTCTACCAAACAAACTGTAGTCTTCAAATGTCAGTGTAAAGAAATAAAAAAGAAACAATTCTAAAATATGAGAGAATAATAGAATTATATTTATAATTTACACTATAATTTATGATAGAATTATATTTTATAATTTTTTAAAATTACAATAACATATAAAATATTCTGAGAAATAAATGTTAGTTTGTAAACTTTTGTATATTTACTCAATATTAAAGTAATTTTCCAAAATTCTGAAATACATTGATGATGCACAAAATATTCTCTGCTAAAATATGCATTTTAACTGGGTGTGGTTGTGCATACCTGTAATCCCAGCACTCAAGAGGCTGAGGCAGGAGGATCACTTCGAGTTCGGGGCCAACCCGGGCTACATAGTGAGGTCAAGACCATCCTGAACTACATGTTTTGAGACTCTTGTCTCAAAAAAAATGCATTATAAAAATTCAGGAAAGTAAAACCAGCATTAAGAGAAGTGACGCATAAGTCATTGAGTTTTTAGTTATGAAGTTTGTAATAGTGTGGTAAAATATTTGCTGTGCCTTAGTAAGTCATACAGCAGAGAAACGATAGCCACAGAAAAACATACAAGATCAAAATATTCCTTGGTAATGAATACTGACATTTCACTCACATTTCTTCATAAATATTTATGCTTTCAAAATAGTCATGTATTTTGAAATAAGACAAAATACACTTTGAGCAATTTAGTAAGTTTTATAAGTAGAAAGTTGCAGAAGGTAATTATTTAGAATGTTTCATTAAGCCATTTACTGCAAAAGATTATACCATTCAGCCTGAGATGCTGCTTTATTCCTTGCTGGCCAAAAGGCGTCATACACAAGTGACTCCAGTGTTAGCGAAAGCAAGTGATGAAAGCATTCTAGGCTTCAATTGCTTTGTGATAAAGAGAGGGCTCTACAACCACTCTGTGCAGCATTTCTCATGTGGAGGCAATAATACAAGTTTGAAATATACAACATAGGCACATTATAAAAATTAATGATCCCTGAACCCATAAAGCCCTTAGAGCTTGAAAACTATGTAAACAAATGCAGCAAACTATGTATAAGTCCCAGTCTTGTCAAAAATGTTATGTTTCAATATCATTCTCAAATTCACCCAAAAGCAAAGCTAAGTTTTCAGTTTCCCATGAGGAGGCCCAATGGCATGGTGCTCCTTATACCTGGTGCATTATATTCTTAGATATATATTTAGACTAAACTCACAGGGTTTGCAACTAATGCAGAGTGTTACAATACGTACACACAGTTGCTAATTCGTATTATGCCCACAATCTAAGCTGGTCTTCTACACCATGCTCCTCCTGCGTCATTGACACAAACTCCAGCCTTCCCCACTGCTGGTTATGATTACTGCTGGCTGCTATCCAAGTACAAAGGATCTCACGGTCGTCAATTTGCAGCGCCAATCACCTGGTCATACTTTTGCCTTAAGGCGCCTTGTCTTATTGGCAGCTATGAAGTTGGCAGAGAAGGGAAATTTTACAGGATTTTTCTTACTATAAACACAAAAGGATAAATGACTGCTACTGATTTGCATTGTTGTGATCCTTCCAGTTGTTTAGGAGTGATCTAGTCTCTCAAGGCATTAAAGGTTTTCAGAGTGTGGCAGGCAGCTTTTACTCTTCGAAACTTCCTGTCTCTTCAGGGGGATATTAACTTTATAATTGCCAAGCCTATTTCTAAAGAAATATTCCTTACTGTTTAAGAGACTCAGCTTTGGAATCAGGCAGACCTGGGTGATATTTTGCCACTTTTATTGATTATCTATGTGATCCGAGAAAAATTATTTGACTTCTCTGAGCCTCAGTTTCTTCGTTCCTTCTGTTCTCCCATAATGCCATTTTCATGTCCCAGCGTCTTTCAATGTGCTGTTCTCCTAGATTCCTCGTTGTTCAGAATACAAATCCCGTATCTTTTAAAGACCCCCCGATAGCTTTTGTTGTCCTCCTACTCCACCCTTATCATGTTCTATTCCACTGCTGTGTTAGTCCGGGTTCTCTAGAGAAACAGACTGGTAGACTGTGTGTGAGGGTAAAACCATAAGGAACGGACTGCAGTTATATGGAGGCTAACAAGTGAAGTGTGGGTTGGCAGGCTGGAGACCTAGCACTGCGAATGGGACCGGGGAAGTTCAAAAACGATCTGCTGGGAATTCTTTCTTGCTTAAGAAGCCTGATCCTTTCGTTCTTTGCAGGCCTTCAGCTGAGGACACAAATCTATCCTCATAATGGACGTGATTTACTATCATAAAAGTTTGCTGATCTCAATGTTAGTCTCTAACAAAAAAGCATTCCAAGTTTGACACATAAAATCAGCTGTCACAATTGTTACCTTTACTTGTAGCTATCGCAAAAACTACACTAGTGATGAGGCATTCCATTATCTCAATCTTAAGAATTAGAATCTTTCTGTTCTTACTTACTTTTTATGTAGGCACTATAAAAGCGGGCATCTTGTTTATCTTTTTTCTCTGAATATTCTTTACCTTTCACACTGAATGTTGTCAAGAATACAGTAGATGCTCAATAAAGACTTTGACTAAAACATTATGAAGTGAGAAAATAATCGTATCAACTTTGTACTGCTACTGTTTTGTGAGATTTTTTTTTTTCAAAATTCTTGGTGAAATATCTGGTAGACTTTACTTGGAAAAAAATGTCAGCATATGAGTATGCAAACATATATATATATGTATATGTATGTATGCTGATTAGTATATATGTATGCTAAGGTATATATATATATATGATGTGTCTGGTGACTGAACAATAGAGATCAGCTTGCTTTTACAATTCCCTAGGTATAACATATTTCCAAACATTTTTCTGCTAAACATTCTAGAGTCTTAAACCTTGCGCACTTTTAATAACTTGCTTCCAAAGTAGGAGGGAGAAATATTGGATTGCTTTTTCTTTTTATGTACCGACATATCTGTCTCAAGAAGATATAAGGAAATTTGGTGGTATTCTCCCAGAGGGAGTGCATGCGTGTGGGTGTTATCTGTGACATAAACAATTTCAAATGGTAAACCTAACATGTAAAGTCAGCATTAATTTTGTTCTTATCGAATGGAAGACAGAAGTGCTAAGGCAGTTTACCTGCCCTCTTCTACCCCTGTAATCTGTCCTCAGAAGTGTCCCTCAAGCCAGCACAGTTCATAAACCACTAATCTAATCCTCCCTTTTTCCAATGAAGAAATTGAAAATCTAAAAAACTTGTGCATGACTTCCATCCCACCCAATTAGTGAATGGATCAACATTTTATCCAGAAAACCTAACTCCCATGCTAGGACTCTTTTCAGTTTCCAATTAGGTATCAGCCTTATGTCGGTGTGTTATCTGTGCTTTGTCCATTCACTCAGCAAGTACTTACTGAACATTCACTTGAGAGTAGGAAATATTTAGTGAAGAAAAGAAAGCTTCTGTCTAAGAGAGACCGAAGAGGATGGGAAAGTGGGTTGCCCGTTTACTCAATAGAGACAACATGGAGGACAATAAAGACACATTCACTGCGGCCAGAATTATAAAAGGAGAGAAACTACTATACCCTTGTGCTTCCCCTGAACATTCACTTAGCCACCAGGCACCGTGTTCAGGAATAGAGCACTGGACAGGCAGCCATAATACTTTTTGTCAAGGTGCTCTCAATTTTCAGACTGAGTCATTAGAAAAAATCACACATAAAATGATTTGACTAAAGCCCTGTGAAGAAAAGCATCAGGAGATCTAGATCAGTGTAATATTGAAGTTAATTCCTGAATCCACTTCCCTTGCTACACCATCAAATAACATAAAACCATGGTGACTTCTTGTTGGACTGCCAGGCAATCCCGATCCATGTGATGTACAGAATTTCCAGGAAGGAGGTAGAGGGTTGGAGCTTCATTATGTGGCATGTTAGGAAAAACACTGGGAGGACCAAAACGCCAAAAGAATTTATTTTTGTTTTTCCTCTCTAGCCTACATAGCTCTCTCCAGATTCACTGACTACTATTTACCAAGAAGGTGTTATGGTTACAATAGCAAAAGTCTTGCAGTTCCATGGCCACAAATAGACTGTGAAAATTAGTGACGGTTTCTAACTAAGCCTCTCAATATTTTTCTCCTCTTTTTCTGCGTATAAAGAAAAAAATCATTCTACTATTCCCATTCAGTCCTGGAGTTTTGGAAAACTTTCTCAGGGGTCCAGGGCCCATTGTCCTAGTCCAGCACCCCAGTGTCCTAGTGACACATAATCCTTCCCACTATTCCATTCTGATGGGGAATGAAGGGACTTGGAATACTCATGCCAATGACAGAGTCTGCCTGGGAACTCCCTCAATACCCCAAGTTGTGTAATGTTCCACTGAGCTCTTACTATCACTCTTCTACCAGGACTGGGGCTAAGAGAAATGAGGTGCAGTGACCCTTCTTGGAATCGGTCACTAAGCAAATCTTCACCTCAAATTCTCCTATCTCAGCCTCTAAAATACGCATGATCTTATGATGGAGGTGGGAGGTTGTGGAAGAAGAGGACAGTTATTATTGATAATTTATGAAAATTTATCATTTCAAAGTCCTTCCTTATGCCTTCTGTTCCTTTTGAGTCAAAACCAAATATTTGATTCCACTATTGTAGAATGTTCTTGGTCATCCCCACCTTGGGCACCAAACATGGAATGCATTGCCTGGCTAGTGAGGAAAATGTGAGCCAAATATTCTTGGGATTATATGCTAAATACTTTTCCTGTATCTAGTAATTGATAAACAGAAACATAAGAGATGAATTTTGTCAAGAGTTGCCAGTATTCCACTATAAACAAATAAACACACTGGAAATGAATAACAAAAATATTTTTATAATGGAAAACCCAGGCATCCTTTGGTCCAGATAATGATGCCTAAATTACATAAGCATAAAAAAGGAAAATAGAAAAAGAGGGATAGAAAAGCAGAACAGATGAATAGAAAACCAAAAAAAAAAAAAGGCTGAACATATAATTTGAGATAGAATTTTTCTGAAATTAAAAATAAAGAATTGCAAAACAATGGATTTCTCTATAAATAATGTTGGGACAGTGGCTGTTAATATGGAAAAAGGAAAAATTACACTTGTATGATAACATACACATATGTAAATTCTAGACAGATTTAAGATGAACTATCAGAAAAGAAGCTTTTAACACTTTCAAAGAGAACAAAAACAATGTATTTACAACAGGACACAAAATAGAAAACATAAAAAAGATGAGAAATTTGATCATATTAAAATTAAAGACATCATAAATGAGTCAGAAGTATAAGCTATATGCTAGAGAAAATGTTTGAATGTAAATAAACCCAGAAATACATTCCATCAGAATATATAGTAAACAAAACAATAAAAAATGCAATGACTCAATAGAAAAGTAAACAGAGATTTCATGAAGAGGTAAATTAAATCAGCTATAAATATGTACAAAGATTCCCAGCCTCAGTAACTTTTATCAAAGGCAAAATAAAATTATTACTAGATAATCACTTCCTGCCTACACTGACAAAACTTAGTATATCTGACCATACTGGCAGTTGGAATGTAGGAATGAGGGAAATCCTTATGCCAATTTGCTTCAGAGAATGTCAGCTCATGGTTATTTAGACATTTTGATGATACCAAGTGAATTTATACTACACCCAGAAAGTGTATGATTAGGTATTTATCCCCAAGTAGCATTTGTGCAAGAGCCTAAGGCAACATGTAAAAGTACGTTCACTTCTGCGCTCTTTGTAATCACAGAATAATTTATACATCTTAAATGTCTGTTAGCAAGACATGAGTAAATAAAACACAATTTAATCACACAATTGAAAATGCCCAGAAATTAACTATGGACAACATTCCATAAATTAAAATGAATAAAATTCAAAAACCACCAGGAGGGACAATGTATATATAAAATAATATGGTCAGTATGATTCTTCTTTGGTATATTTAAAAGATACAGAAAGAGTAACATGTATTGATTATGTTTATGTTTCTAATGTAAAAAGTTACTAACATGCATATAGACATCCTACATACTCAGAAGTAGATTCTAAGATTTTTTGCTACCCTTTATTTCCTATGAACAGGTCCATTCTGAAAAGGACCGAGGGGAGAACCTAGGAAGTTATGGGGTTGGGGTGATGCTGCATATATATTGCTTTATTTCTCTTCAAGCACAAAAGCAATCTGAAGCAAACATAGAAAAATATTAACATAACTAAAATGTAAAACGTGAAGGAACTAAACAGATGTATTTTTATTTGAATAAATTGTAATAGAACTTACTGTGTGTCAAGTACATTATGGTGCATTTATCATGCATAAACTCATCTAACACTGTTTCTTTATATGTTTGTAATTTGCATAGTTAAGCATTTTAGTTAAATAAAAAATCAAGAAAGCTAAACATGATTTTCTAAAATGAGTAAGAATTTCAAAATAAATGAGACTATAATTTTTATTTTCTATGCACATCCTCTATACTTATAAAGATTTACAACTTTCTTTGTACATAGTTTTAAAATATAAAAAGTAACATGTGAAAATATTGCTTAAGAAACATCAAAATTGGAAAGAGGGGCATATTTTGTAAGAAAACTGGAAAACAACACAGGCCTGTCCAGAACCTACTAAATATTAGGGTGTAAGACTATTCCAAAAAAACAGATAGATTATAGCATGATATCATATGCAAATATAAAATGTGGAGAGATATCCATTTCATAAAAGTCTGATAAGTCATTTGTATTGTTTAGAATAAGAAAGAAATAACTATTAACCAGAATGTTTGTTTGACAAGAACAATTTAGAAATATTCAGAAGTCAAGGTGGATACCATAGAAATAAGTTAATGGAACAGCCTTATATTTTGCTAAGCAATTCAAAATAGGCCTCAGGGGACTGTGTCATGGGACTCCAGCCATCCTAGAAACCTAGATTGTATTGCCCTCCAGAATTCCTCCTAACTGACAAGCTCATCAGGGAAAAGAGTTGAAAAAAAATATTTTAATCCCGGCCCTGTAATAATGATGCTTGGACTCCCGCTGAGCCATTGTGAAGTGAAAACATGCAGAAGGAAATCTGTTAGCATCAATTAAGCAATAAAGCAGTCAAAGTTACTGATAATGTGAGGAGCATGTCTCACACCTTCCAATTTAATGAGGAGATCTAGGTTAATGCATTAATTATACTCATTTTCAGGTCTTGTGTTATAACTGTATCCCACATAGAAAGGCTTCCTCTCGGTCCATGAAGGCTAATTCTTAGATAAAAGAAATAGCAAAATCATTCTTGGACTTTTAAGAGATGCACAGCACTGTTTAAATGATTTGAATTCAAATGATATTTTCTGAAGTATCTTTACCCATTTGTGTTGGTCACTGTCTGTCAGCACAGGATCTGGTTTCCCTGTCATCTCCATCTTAAACAAGCCACTTTTATTCAGTATTTGCCTCTTACCCACTGAACCCATATGCTTCATAGCAAGAGAAGCTTCTGTAGCCTTTCACTCACCCTATTACTCTCAACTAGCCTGACTGGTCTAAGGGTGCACTAATTATTTGTCTGTAAGCACAATGCCCTATAAACACTTTTCTGTACATTCCTGAAGAAGAATGGATGCCTGGAATTGACATGCTTACAGTATCGTGGCAACAGTCCATTGCCAGAAAGAGACTCTGAGTGGGAATTAAAGAAGGACTATGGCAGGAAGAGCTATTGTCTTCCTCCTTCCTTTGCTGACAAGTCTATCAGCCGCTGTGAGAGTAACTTTGCCTATAGATTCTGGCAAAGTGAGTGAAACAGAGGGCTCCTACGTTCTTACCCATTGAAGAGCAGCACTTTCATCAGGGGCAGCACCACTTAATAGGCCCTGGCTTATACTGTTTTGCCCCTTTTGCTTTGCCAGTTTAGGTTAATAGAAACTTCTTGCAGTTATTGACCTCTGGATAACTTCCCCAACTCCATTGTTCATTCTGCCTCTTTAGAGTTTGGTTACCAACTCCATTTCTTTTTTCTTCCAGGGCACTGATCAATTCTAAGAATAATCCCATTCCACTGTGATAAATTCAAGCACAGGCAGATTGAGCAGCTTCAGGCAGTGATAATGCAGGAAACACTTGCTGGTGAAGCCTGGGATTATTTTTCTTTTATTTTCTGAAACATTTTTTTTTTTTTAACCATGACCTTTCTTTTACTCTTTCTTTCTCCGAATACTATCATGTGCTGGTTATTTAAACCATTTCATCACCCTCCTGAGGATTAGGTCCACACACAAGAAAATAGAGTCAAAAGCACTGCAGAGAAATAGCAGTTGAGCAAGTGCACATTTTCATCCCAAATATGGCGTCTACTTCTGGACTGCCAGCCAACGGCAGCCATCAATGTCCTACTCTTTAAGTCAATATGCATTGGGGTTTCTGTCACTTTCTGCCAGATAATACACTCATAATCTACTAAAGGGAATGTCTAAGAAGAAATTTCTGGATCTAGACAATTCATCAAACTGATATCTTAAATTTCTTTACAAGTCCTGGGGCAAGGACCCAAGAATTGTCTGGGTTTCACATCAAGTATTCAGTGCCTATAGTGATGTTGATGCTGCAGGCTTATTCAGCAATTATTTTGAATTCTAAAGGTATTTCATAGATAATCTATCTTGAGAAAACCTCATTGGCCCTGTTTGCAGATTCAGGGTATGTGATGTCAGATAGACCAACTTTTAAATAAGGAATTCTGATCTAGGGTTTCATACTCAGTGGCCCAAAATAAGTCTCAGACATCTAATGGTCAGAACATCTAAGAAATTTGGGGACCATTTCATTTTCTTATAATGTTCCGAAAGTTTTTTGGGAATTTAAAACCTTAATTTTCTGCTTCCAATGATGAAATACTTGTTAGAGTAACTGCTAGATTTCTTTCAAGACCTGTTTCAAAGTTCAAAGTCACACTTAAAGACTGTTTCTCTCTGTCTTTTCAGGACTGCCTACACATGATCAATCATTAATACTGTTGACTTCACTTTCTGAGTCTCATTCTATTCAGTCACATCTATTCCATCCAGCTTCATCTCAGCGTAGACCTTTCTAACTAATTTTTTACTTCATAACTTTCTACCAACATAGCTCAGATTGTAGGTTTACAACTCTCCTGGATGCTTTTGATTCAAAGTCAAATACAAATCCACTTATAGTCAGACTCCAAAATACCTTTAATTTTTATCTTTTCCTTTTCTTTATAGCTTCTCTAATTACAATTTTTACTTTTTTTATTTTTAAAAAAATGATTTCTAGGGGCCAGGGATTTAGCCCAGTGGTTCTGCCACCTGCCTCGCAAGGGCAAGGTCCCAAGTTCGATCCCTGGTACAAAAAAAAGAAAAATTTAATAGCTTAATTCTTTTCTCATCACTGTGATGTAATACACAATATCCACAACTTCACGAAGGAAAGGTTTATTTTAGCTCTAAGTTTGTAGAGATTTCAGTCCATAGTCCTCCAGCTCCAAGGCAGGGCAGCATGGCAGAAAAACATGGCAAAGGAAAAACAGCTCCTAGAATGGCTGTCAAAAGCAGAGAGAGGGTGAAAGGGAGGTAGGAAGGAGATAGACCCTTCCAGGCCATGCCCCCAGTGACCTCCCTCCTCCAATCTGGTTTCCCTTCCCAAATCACATTTAACTTTAAAGTCATCAGTGAAAAATCCTAAGTATCATGTAACAATCACCCAATCACCACTCAAAAGTACCACTGTGAGCACACAGGGCTTTGGGGGGACCATTATATATAAACTAACACGCACTAGTTGTATTTATTAATCTATTCCAATGTGATATTTCCATATGTGAATAGAGTGTGCATTGGTAAAACCAATCACCCATTTTTATCCTTGATCTTCTTTACCCACACATCTGTTGAGAGGCAACTAGGCAAATTCTATATCCTGGCTATTGTGAATAGTGCCCCAATAAATATGGGTATGCATGTATCTCCTGAGTGCTCTGATTTCATTTCCTCTGAATATACACCTAGAAGGAGGGCACCTGGATCATATGGTAATTGCTTTTTTAGTTTTTTGATGAACTACCATATTGCTCTTATTTCGCACTCCTGCCAATGATAAATGAAGAGTCCCCTTTTCTCCATATCCATGCTGAATGGTTAGAGTGAGGACCCTTTTGCTCTTCTTGATCTTAGAGACAATGCTTTCAGTTTTGATGCATTTGGTATGCTGTTGGCTGTTAATTATTGTGGCTCTCACTACGGTATGGTACATTCCTTTACACCTAATTTGTACAGAGCTATGATCATGAAGGAATGTTGGGTTCTATCACATCACACTTCTGCATCTATTGACATGATGATATGATTTTTAATCCTTCATTTTCTGTTTGTGAAATACATACTATATCTACTGATTCCTATATGTTGAACTAGTCCTGTAACTCTGTCATGAAACCAATTTGGTTATGGGGAAAGGCTTTTTTAATGTACTGTTTAATTCTATTCCCTAGGATTTTCTTGAAAATTTTCACATCTATTTTCCTCAGGGACTAGGTCTTTAGTTTTCTTTATTTTTTTGTCCTTTCTGGTCTTCAGAAGGTAATGCTGGCCTCATGAAATGAGTTTGGCATGGGTTTCCTTCCATTCAATTCTATGAAACAGTTTTAAAAAACATTGCTGTTACTTCTTTAAAAGGTTGGTAAAATTCAGCAGTGAATCACTCTCTGTAGCCCATGCTGGTCTTGAACTCACAGTGATCCTCCTGCCTCAGCCTCCTGAGTACTGGGATTACACGCATGTGCCACCACACCCAGGTGTTAGGAGATTTTTTGTTACTGATACAATATCATTACTTGTTATGGTTTATTCATTTTTTTCTTCAATTTTGGTAGATCATATATCTGAAGTATTTTTTCCATTTCTTCCAGATCCCATGCTGGTCTTGAACTCACAGTGATCCTCCTGCCTCAGCCTCCTGAGTACTGGGATTACACGCATGTGCCACCACACCCAGGTGTTAGGAGATTTTTTGTTACTGATACAATATCATTACTTGTTATGGTTTATTCATTTTTTTCTTCAATTTTGGTAGATCATATATCTGAAGTATTTTTTCCATTTCTTCCAGATTTTCCTATTTATTAGTATATATTGTTTCATAATAATCATTAATGAACCTTTTATCTTGGTAGTATTGTAATGTCTCCTTTTCATCCATAATTTAATTATTTGAGTCATCTTTTTTCCTTATTGCTTAGTAAAGCTAAAGTCTCATTGACTTTGTTTCCAAAGGACAAACTCCTTTTAGTTGATTGTATTTTTTTCTCTCATTGTGTTTATTGGTGCATTTTAGGTATACAGTATAGTTACACTCATAATCGGGAGCTTGTACCTTTACATGACAGGTCTTGGTTCTCATTTTTTCCCCTTGTCCCTGTCCTTCCTTTACCCCCTCCTACCCTCCCCATTTACAAACACTTTATTTCCATTTTTTCATTTTGTCATATTTTTTTCTTTTCCCTTTTTACCTTTCCCCTACCCTTCCCACTTTCCCTACACCTTTAGCCCTTTCATTGATTGTCTTTTTAAAACCTGAGTTTCATTTATTTCTGCTCTATTCTTATTATTTCTATTCTTCTACTAATTTGGGGTTTTATTTGGTTTTATTTTACAAAGTCTGTGAAATTCATTGAAAATCTCTCTCTTCTTTTTGATATAGACATTTATTGCTATAAAATGTCCTCTTAACATTTATTTTACCGCATCTCATAGACTGTGTATGTTGTCATTTCTATTTGATTAGACAAATTTTTCAATTTCCTTTCTGACTTACTTTGTGTCCTACTGTTCATTCAAAAGTATTGATCAATCTCCATGCAATCATATAATTTATAAAATTGCTTTTGTTGATTTCCAGTTTTATTCCATTTTGATCAGATAAGATTCAAGATATGATTTTGATCTGTCTGAATTTGTTAAGATTTTTGTGTGTGTGTGTGACCTAATACACTATCTCTTCTAGAGAAAGTTCCAAGTGCTGACAAAAAATATGAGTATTTGGCTCTTGTTGGTTGGAATGTTTTGCAAACATCTGTTAAAGTCCACTTGATCTGTGGCACAGTTTACTTTGATGTTTCTTTGTTGATATTTTTGTCCAGTTGGCCCACATGCCATGCCCTTGATCTTAGAGAGTGAGCATCCCAGCTTGCCCATGCCAAAGGCAGTTCAGTGGGAAGACAGCAAACTTAAATTTCACTCTTCCGGGCCAAGGTGTATTCACAAGGCTGCTAGCACCCCTATCAGACAGCACAATGGAGTACTCTGAAATCCCATAGTTGAGAATGTACAGGGATTTCTGAACAACAGAGCAAGCCAAGCCCTGTCAATATCTCATTTCTCAAGATGGCTTTCAGCTTTAGCACCTACTATGTTCACAGGAGACTACTTAAGAAGTTTTTCCAAAAGCAAAGTTATTTTGCAGATTACATATTATTTATTTAAAAAGGCTTAAAGCCTGTGAGGATTGTGCAAATTCTAATAGCTAGAATCTCCAGTATGTACATGAATGTCTAGTGTGGCTTTAGCTTTCACCCTTATCCACACAAAAGTGAGTCCTCACTTCCCATTTGTAAAAGAGGGGTGGCAGAAAGAAGGATACTTTATTTCTCTTCTTACATTGTTATCTCAGGTCTGTGAATCTGACCAGGTTCCAGTCCCTCTCTTGCTGATTTCCAGGGTTCTCCAGCCATCATTCACCTCAAAGAGCAGTATAAACTTGTTACTTTGGTTCTCCTTTGTGGAGTAGCAGGTGAGTGTCAGCTTCCTCTCTTCCACCACCTTGGATCTCTTTCCTAAACTTTATATTTCATATTTATCAAGGGTAATATTTATTGATTCTTCAAACATCACATTTATATTCATACCTATATGGAAGTTTAATACTATTCTATTTTCTAGAAAGCTCATTTACTATTAATGAGGTCTTCCGCATTTATATATTCAAAATTATTGAAAATTAATGGACTGAACACAGCTCATGACACTGAGCATTCAAAATGTTCAAGTTTAATTCCATGAAAGATATAAACATGCATGTAATCAAACAAAATATAGTGCTCTAAGTACTGTCATATAGCTATGTTTGAATCTTCATAGGAGAATGGAAGAGAGGGTAATTTGTCTTTGAAATTAAATTTAAATACTATCGGGGCTGGGGATTTAGCTCAGTGGTTTGGTGGCCTTCCTTGCAAGCGCAAGGACCCGAGTTCAATCCCTGGTACCAATAAATAAATAAATAAATAATAAATTAATAAATAAATAAATAAATAAATAAATTTAAATACTATCATCTCTTTGGAAGTATATATTCTGATATTGAGAAAAAAATTAACTACTACTTTCTGTATTCTCAACATATGCTACAAACACAAACGCACACTGTAAATCATCTCTCCATTATGCCATTGTTTTGGGGGAAATATCACATTCTAAACATCACTTTATTGGAAAATAAAGATAATAGTAATATTATGTGCTTTATACAAGGGTTGTATAGATAAAATAAAAATGGGATCATTCAAATAGCATCCATCACATTGAAAAATAATTATTTAATACATCTTTCATAGTATTGTTTATCTTTTCACATTATCATTTTCTCAAGGGCAGGGAGAATATTTTATTAATTTTGTATTCTTCATTGTTAACTTGGAGCCCAAAGAGAATGGCCTGTGAAAGAATGAATGAATGAATAAATGTACACAAAACAAGCCTTTTTAAATTGGTCTAGCTATATGGCTCTGTGTCTGAACTATTGACATTTTATTTTTGTACAAGAGTTCTTTTCCCATTAATCAACTCTTACAGTAGAAAATGATTCTGACTTCAGGGACTGCTTACAGGGGAGAATGTTAACAGACCTTTCAGTAGCTGCCGTTTCCTTGTTGCCCATTGATGGATCAAGAGCTAATTCCCAAACTATTTTCAAGCCAACCTGGTAAGTACATAATATTTATTCAAGCGACACTAAGCCATTTGGCATGATTTCAACAGAAAAAATGGGGCACTTTGAGGGAGAACAGTGGTCTAAATAGGGTTGGCAGCATAATTGTATGGGCGATGCTTCGGTTCAACTCTTGTTATGGGGGCTAGGAAATATTCTTTACAACTAGCTCTTTTTAATATTTCTCTGATTCTTTCTGCAATCCTCATTTAAGATCTGAATGACAGTATAATCAAACAGAACTAAAGTATAATTCCAGCAGAGAAAGGACAGAAACTATTGGACCTTGTAAATAAAGCAAATGAATTCTAGTTCACCCAAGAGGAAAAAACAAAAAGCTCAGCCTACAAGACAATGACCACTTTTATTTTTTCAAGCAGTAGAAATTTTATCAGGGTCAAATGCTTGCTTAGGTTTGTTTTGTGAATGAACTTTCCTGCTTTCTTAAAGGAGAAATGCTGAGAAACAGAATTCTTATGTTTTCTTTATGATGGCTTTCAAGGATGATACTGTTATGGAAGGAGACAGCAAGTGACACACAGAGAGGCAGCAGAATGGAAGTAAAATAAAAAAGTTTACTCCATCGATGGGGATCAATCACACCTAATGGCGGTGCCCTGATTGACTCCTCCATTGGGCTACAACTCTTACTTTTATAGGGTTTTACAGTTTTGATCTTACTCAGTTGGTTACACTGCATTTTCACAGATACCCAAAACATGATAGCAAGGCAGTTGAATTCCTACATGGACGCAGTTCTTTGTTAGGGAAGTTACCTTTTAGATTTATTCACTTAACTACTCTAGCGGGAAGGGAGCTTGTTTGATTAACAAAGCTAACAATAGTTCTTTTCACTTACAAACTTTTGTGAGAGACTAGGTGTCTCTGGTACCATTCTGAACTAAGCAGAGTGAGGGGCAGAAGTTATCTTATATTGTGATATTTCCTAAATTTTTGCTATTAAAGTTTTCCCTATCGATATCATTTTTAAAAATCCATCTCCCTAAATAGTGGAAGATTTTGATCTTCCGTTAATCTGTTTTCTGCTTCTATATCAAAATATATGAGACTGGCTTACTTATAAGGAGAAGAATTTTATTTTGACTCATTGTTTTTGACTCTGGGAATTTTGTGCTGCTTCAGTACATGATGGAAAATAAAGGGAAGAAGTCACATGTAAAAGAGGCAAAACATGAGGGGCCATTTCCCTTTAAAAGCACCTACTTCAGTAATAATAAATTCAGTCCTAAGGAAGGAAAAACTCACTCACTACAAAGAATTAACCTATAAGAAAATCATGACGCCCTCTTAATGTAAGACCTAAATTACAAGCCCGTGCTAAATGACAAAGGGCCTAGGAGACAGTGCTTTAACCCCCTCCCCCAATTGTAGCCATAGCCCTGACCTTTGTTCTAACCCAGGCCTAGAAATGTAAGGCAATCTTGTACTGTTTGAAGTCCGGATCCCAATTAACGTATAAATTAGTGGTTCTAGACATAGAGACCCCAAGTTAATTGTCAAACTCTTTTTGCTCAGCCGGAATGTCTTGGTGACCTTTGAAACATCCTATAGGTATCTGTTGCTCATCTATATGTGACTGCTGAGTATGTGGCTGCTGACCACCAGCTCAAATCAGCAGACCTTTGTCCCCTGCCTGCAAGCCTAAAATGTTAACCCCCGCTTTATAGACCCACTATAAAAGGACCTCAGACCCTGAGCTGGCGCCTCTCTGAGCCAGCTACTTGGTTCTGAGAGCGCCGTCTGGCCAGAGTGATAAAGGTCTATTTACCATCTAGCCTGGTGTGTTCCTTCCTGGGTTTCTCGGTCCTCCGTCGAGCTCCCGGAGCCTCGTTGGGCTATAGGACCCAACATTGTGGAGGCCTTTTTGGCTGTTCACACTCTGTGGAATGGAAGTGAGATTTTGTATCTTCCGTTAATAGCATAATTGCCTCAAAGGTACTACCACACTTCAGTACTGTTGCACTGGGACTCAAGATTCCAACCATGAACTTTGAGGGAGACATTCCACCTCCACAGGGAACCCATATAAAACAGTTCTTCTTTTTTCCTGTTTTAGGAATAGAGAAATAGTTTCAAAGTATACACTTTAGAAATTTCAATAGGTTACTTACAAAACTTGTTTTGAAGAAAGATAAGTACCTTTGTTGTTTGTTTACGGGCCACAACATATGAACCCCAGTGATGCGGGAAATCAGATGAGGAACACTTAGTCAAAAACAGCCATTTCATTGAAATCCAAAGAGTAAGAATGGGACACTAAGAACTTGGGTGCAAGCTATAGAAGGGGTGGTGGGAGGATTATGTTTGTTGCATGTTTATTCCAACCCATCAGTAGGAGCTCAGGATTATGCACAATATTTAAATAGCTAATACTCTCAAACCAGAACCAACTATATGCCAAAAAGTCCTATACTACTTGGGAGCTGCTTACACACAGATAAAATTTTTACTTTTGAACCTTATTTCACTGTTTCTCATTCAATTTTTAGATATTTTAGGGTGCATCTTATCTCCTTAGATAAGGAGTTTTTGAAACAAACAGAATCTTAATAATATCATCAAATCTAAATGAAATGACAATATTTCATTAATAATTTCAAACAGTGTTCAAATTTTCTCAGCTGTCTGATAGTTTTTTTTAATAAATTGATTTGAGTCCAAACAGAAAGAACTGCCCATTATTAGGATCTAGCTGTGCTGTCTTTTCCGTGAGTTTTAACCTGCAAGTTACTTTCATTTTGCTTCTCTGAAAAGGACTGGATTGTTAGTCCCCGGTACATAGGAAAGATTACTAAAAATTAATAGAAGAAAAAATCACAGATAAAGTATTCTGCACTATCCTTCTTGTATTTGGAACATGGTTCTTTTCAGCATGATTGCCTTTTTGTTCTTCCTTTTTACCTTCCTGCTGCCCCTTCTTTGGCCCCTAAGTTGAAGGGACACAGAAAGTGCATTCCTGAACACACTCCAGCCTGCAGCCCATGGATCCCTTCTCTGTACAGCATTCAAATTTCTCAACTTCACATAATTCACATAATAAAACACTTTATGTTTTCTTTCCCAAATGAGGATACTGTAATTTAATTGATCTGCCTATCCATAGTTCCTAAAACCCTTTGCACCATAGAGTATACAATCAATGAAATTTTTGTTGTTGTTCTTGATAAAAATAATCATAACTAATGTCAATTCTTGTCAACAGATTTAGAGATTAGAGCAAAAAGGCTGCGGAAATAACTGACCAAGGATAAGCAATTTTTATTCATGTGAAGATTCTAGTTTTCCGCAAGCCCCTATACAAGCACCAGTTAAGTGTTATTTGTTTAACCCACTCTGGTTTCAGTTTAGAATGTATATAATTCCTTTTGGATTTGTGGGCCTGCAGCAGTCTTCTAGTGAATCTTAATTGATTATCTCCAATTTTATCTTTTGCACAAATGATAGAACTTTGGAAGATGGAGGAAAATGTTCCCAAGGTGGACATCAGTACTGGTGCCTCAGAGAAATAGCTAAGCCATGATTACACTTTTAGACTGGAGTTTCCTATAGCACTGTGCAGGAATCAAAAGTAAATTTGCAACCTGAGAAGAAAGACTAGGATTCCATCTCTAATCAATAGTGAAGAGCCCATCCAAAGCATGGGTGAGGAATGAAGTTACCATTTTTAAGCATGTTCCTTCTTTCCCACCATTGCTTTTAATGAGAGGTTGGTGCTATTTGAGCAAAATAGGGAATATTTTAAAGTGATGGGGCAATCTTCCTGTGGCCTCCCTTATTCCAGCTGAAAGCTTCTAAAGAAGATCAGCTGCAAAACTCCAAAATGTATTTTTATCTAACATTCTCAATGGAGAGTATGAAAGTTTGTATTCATATCCCAGTTGATATTTAAATTTCTGAAAACTAAAGCTTCAAGGACCGAGCAGACATGAAGGGTAAAAATGGAGATGGGTTAACTTACTAGGTGACCAAATGGAGAAGTGGTGCACAGAGCAAAGAAATCCAGTACTTGAGTTGCTTAGAGATGACTGAACAAAAAAATGAATTTGGATTCAGCCTAAGAAAGTAAATATTAATTGTGTTGAGCCAGAAGCATCTAGAAAAAACAACTAGTTAATTGCAGGAAGATAGTTGCAGAGAGGATGACCTAAAAACCCGATAGAGCTATGTACTATTGTTCTTCTTTCTTCTGCTTTTAACCCAAAATATGTCTATTTGTATCTTGTTGTTAATTTCAAGAGTTAAGTTTTAGCCTAAGATGTAGATCCATTTAGTCATTTTAAGTTCATAAGTATTAATTCAAAATCTACCAACTCCTCAAATAACATTTTCTAAATAAAATGCAAAATAAATGGAATCCATCTCTTGTTGATTGACTAGTTGATTTCTCTGTAGCATTTTTAAGTCAGTTTAAAATTGACCTATTTCACTATTTAGTTTAAAACATGGTAAAGTTATGTGTGAAATCACATTATAATATGATTGCAATACATTTTTATATTACTTGAAATTTTATTTCAATGTTTACCTATATATTATGTAGAATAATATCAAATGCAACACTTTACAATGTAAACGCTGTTCTGTAATGTACAGGTAAGAAACAGGCATGCTTTCTCTATTATTGGCCCATGGCACCACTCTTGAGAATTTTTAAGTTAAAATCTGTTGAATTTTTCACTAGACACCTCCCTTGGGGTGTTAGAAAATTCCACATTTCTTGTTGAGTAATTTTGTCTGGATTGAAAGTGTTTGTATTGAATTATTAGTTTCTATCCAGCAAGAATCCTACTTGGCAGATTTCTTTCATATTAGTCTCCAGAACAATGACATCTAAAAAAGAGAGATGAAGTGGGTGGTAATAGCAGTTATAAGTATTCCTTGTATGTCCACAGAACTTTAGTAACAATATTTAAGATACAGAAAAATTAAGAATGTGAATATTGTGGTATCATAATCAAAAGATAAAAATTTCAACAGTTATTTGGCAACAATATTTCTGTACTTTTGGAGGGAGTGCTTTGTGCTTGTATTCCTCAAAATACAACTCAGGACCCAACACTCATAAGAGTATTTTCTAAAGAAGAAATTTGTATTTTCTTTTCTAAAGAGGTGTTGCAAATTTCTTTTATGTGACAAACTTTATTTCTCGGGAATTTTAAATTGTTATTGCTAATTTGTGAATTACATGCTCCTTACTATCAAAACATGCAACTTGTCTTATTAATGAAAGACTCTATGGCTATGTTTCCTTTTTGCCCCCTATGGCTATATTTCGGAAGAGGTGCTGAATGCACACACACACACACGTGTGTGTGAGAAAGACAGGCATGTGAGAAAGAGTGAATGAGATCCGCTGGACTTATTAGACGACATCCCTTGAAATCACTGTATGGATCTAGATAAGCTCAGAGAGGATATGAAATTATATAGATTATGAACATCTCTGGTTGATTCAATTGAATGGAAATACAATTTCTCTTTCATATTGGAAAAAGGCTTAACATTCAAAAACTAATCTTTTCTGAGATAAAGTTCATTAATACAATGATTATTCATTTGGCTTTTATAATGATATTGCTGCTTAATCACCAGAACATTGCTTCCTGTGCTCGGTGGGAACCAGCAGGAAACATTTGAAGAGCTAGTCTTGTTGCTAATGTTACGGAGTGGGAACGGTATTCTCCCTGCTCGTGCTTTCAGAAGTACAGCACATTCCTGCTCAGAAGTTTAAAATCTCTTGTCCAGCAACATGAGCTTTCAACCCTACATTACACACAGAATAAAGTTATATAACCCTGAAGGCTCAATCTTTGCCTCCAGTCTGCCGTTTCTCTCTGGATTGCATATAAAGTTTCCCAGGGGTACAATTTCATTATAAAACAAGATTTGAGGTGTTTCGATCTTGGTACATTCAGATACTGTAACACCATATTTGACAGCTCATTTGACTATTTGGCTCAGCAAACAAAGACAAGAACAAGTTCGGACCGAACTACAAATCTTTAAAACTAAATCCACCTTAAAGCAATCACAACCCACAATACATCCCTAAATCCATAGAGTGGTCCCCTTGTAATAGAATCTGAATGAAAATGAAACCACGGGATACCATATGGAAACACAACTGTTACAATTAGTTTTCATTTACTAATGATTCATTTAATGTAAAAATTGTTACACTCTCTAAAGGAAGCTATATTATCAACAGCATACAAAATATATAGTTATTTACCAATTTGTATTGCACGGTATAGCAGTATTAGGGCTGTAAGTGCAAGCAGTAGAAACCAAGCTTGGAAGATATAAGCAGACGGCAAATGTATTAGAGGAATATTAGGTAATTCACAAATTAATCCAGTGATTCACTTTCAAAACTTGAACAGGAACAGTGTTTGTAGTGGTTACAGCAAATACCAACACTTTCCCACAAGAAACCACATAACTGAGGATGGTGTTTTCATCAAATACTGAACTTCCCAGATCACACAGGATACCCACTTGCATCTATCCCAGAAATGTAACACCAGCCACCAAAGGAGGTTCTCTAGTGCCCCTACTACACTAAGTTGAGAAATGAAGTGTCTCTCTAAGAGTAAATGCATCCACTTACCAAACAACATAACCTGTACAGGTACTTGCTAGGAAGAGATCAAGGGATGGGACCACTGGTTTTGCCAAGAATCCAACTGTGTTGAGTTTTCCCAAGAGAGAGAATTCAGATCCTGATCATCCAAAACATGACATATCTTTGCTACCCAGCAACAGATATGCCCAACACAGTTAAACATTCATAAGAAGATACTCAGTACATATTTTTCCATAACCAAAGACCTATTATTAACTCAGCTGGTTTATAACTTCTCTACAAGAGCAATTCACTGGTCCAAATCTTAGCTGTGTGTTTATGCCAGAGCTAAACAGTGTTCTCTCCCGTAACCACATAACTCTTCTGGCCTGCTCAAACTTAACTGCTAGGTTTTGGATAAGCTGTCAGTGTTTTAGCAAGAAACAAAAAGAAGAGGAGAGAAGATAGCACAGAGGAGAGAATTGTTAAAGGTCATTTTCTAAGCTGTATGTGTGCCAGGACAATGCAAGCATATTTTAAAAGAAGGACATTTTAGAATGAGGGCATTGATAAGGGAGTAGGAGTCCGTGTTTTATTTATTTATTTATTTATTTATTTATTTTTGTTGTTGTTTTATCCAAGGTACTTGTGGGGCCCAGTCACTCAACCTAAATGGTCTGGGAATTTGTAAGAAATCTGTCACAGGAGACATGCACTTTCATTATGATGGTTCTATTCATTATTTTGCAAAACTGTAGTGAATATACCTGATTCCCACAGAGACCAGATCTGAAGAGCTCACATGCTGACAACAGCACATAGTCTGAAAATCAGAGAGAGGTCACTGGTAGCATGAAAGAAGCTATGTTTTGACATTTGTCGAATTTTAATAAAAACAATCCAAATTAATCTTATATTTTTAGATAATGAAATATAACATCTGAGGCAATTAGGAATTGGATCACCCAAAGCATGAGCTAATGTTGTCATATTTGATTAATGGATACATTATGTAATTTTTGTAACATCTATTTGCTCTTATATTTTCTTCCCATTTTGGTATAATTGGATTCAACTCCCTGAATACAACCTAGTTGGTTGAAGTGCAATTAAACACTTTCCGTGAATAATGATTAAATTTTTTTTTTCTCAAGTAGCAGAAACCTTCTTGAGGAACAAAATATGTCAGAGTATATACTGGTTGAAATCATAGAAAATCTCTTGACTGAGAAAATCTTTCATAAGGAACATATGAGAAATAAACAGCCAGCAATGTTGGAAAAGAGTATGTATTAGAAGATGTAGGAACATGGTGTTAGATAAGAAAATACTCAATTTAATAGAAATTGTGAGGAGAATTTAAGCTTGGAAAGAGAATATTAGTTGGTTATGGACTGTGATAGTCAACTCTGTGTTTCTGTAAAAATAAAACGCCACAGACAGTCAATTTGAAAAGAAGAAAAGATTTTTTGATCCATAGTTTGGAGGTTTGAGTCCCTTATCAGTTGTCCCATGGCTTTTGAGCCTCTATTGGGGTAGCAAATCAGACTGAGTGCATGGCAGAAGTGACTCACCTCATTACATCAGGGGACAGAGAGCGAGGGATGGAGCAGAGGGGTGTTACAGAGGCACCAGGATTCCAAATTCCCCTTCATGGGCATGACCCCAATAACCTAATTTCTTTCTGCTAGTTTCTTTCTGCCTAACACTACCAGGAGCTAGGAAATGAGCCTTCAACTCATGGGTCTTTGGGAAACATTCAAGATCCAATGTATAGTAGGTGTGGCAAGTACTTCAAGAAGAAATCCCTAGGGCCACCCCTCTGTAAAAGAGACAGAAAGACAAAGGTCAGGTCACTGGATGATCAATAATTACAAAATGATGTTTCCTCAGTGAATTTTTTCAGTTGTATCCAGACCCTAGAAAATAAGAAATAAATGGAGCAATGGTCAATGAGAAGCAATGTCATCTATCTAAGATTTCTTTTAGTCCAAGAATGGGAAGAGAAATACCGTGTCATTCCCACTAATATTAATCCCTCATTTAAGAGTCTACATTTCAAGTTTGAACAGGTACAAGAGTTTTAGGCAGACTAAAGGAAAGATTTAATTTTTAAGAAACATCTAGAAGTAATCTAACAACATTTTAAGACAAACTATATAATCACCACCCCAAAATATTACATGAATGTAGTAGTCTACACTGAAAAGCAGGTAAAAAAAAATGATACCCTGAGATGCAAATAAGATCTTGAAATTTCTGTGTAGCTTTTCTTTATGAAAGGGTCATATTTACCTACTCTGACATCTGTACTGCAGTTATATAGGAGAATAATTTCTGTGGCTGCATAGTTGTGAACTATGTGAGAAAAAATTATTGTATATTTCAAAATACCCAGTAGGAAAGGGTTTAAATGTTTCGAATGCAATGAGAGGATAATTGTTTCAGGGGATATGTTATGGCTTGTATCTAGATGTTCCTTCAAAACCTTGTGGGGCTTTTGGGAGATGGCTCAATCATGGATGTGTGGTACTGCATTAAGGGTGTGTGATACTGGTTAATCCACTGATTTGTTTAGCATAGTTCTGTTGTGGCTGAATGGATTAACTGAAGACAGAACCCCAATCCTGGTATCAGTTGCACCAAGCGATAGGCTTGTAGCCTGGACGGAATATAAAGGGAAAAGGAAGCTCACTGCTTGGTGCTTCCTGCCTTAGTGTTAGTTTTTTTATAAGGTGTCAAAATGTTTTTTTTTCTAATTTTTAAATAAAAAAAATTAAAATGCATAAGATTCTAATAAGATTACTGACATTTAGAAATGGGAAGAAAGGAGCTAAAGGTGCAGGGAAGGTGGGATGGGTAGGGGAAGAGTAAAAAGGGAAAAGAAAAAAATGTGAGAGAATGAAAAGATGAAAATAAAGTGTTTGTAGATGGGGAGGGGAGGAGGGGGTGAAGGGAGGGCAGAGGTAAGGGGAAAAAATGAGAATCAAGACTTGTCATGTAGAGGTACATGATCCCAACAATGAATGCAACTGTACTGTATCCCTAAAATGTACCAATAAATTCAATTAAAGCTGAAAAAAATTAAATTGTTAGAGTAATACCTTTTTATTGCTATTACAAACTATTAAAAATTCACATTTTTCCTTATAAATTATGTATGTGAACTAATAATAATATGATGAAAACTGCGAACATTAAAGAAAGGTTTATAGCAGCAAGGGACAAGTATATGTATTTAGTGGATATACTGTTTGAAGATTATCAAGGACTTCTCGACTGTATTGTCTGAAGACATCATCAACTGCATCACCCATCTTTTATCTTCATGAGGGACAGATGCAATATGGAAAATCTTGTGTAACTAAAACCAGATATTTTCAGTAGTAATGCAAGAATTAACCTTGCTTTACTCTTAATAGATAAGTTCCCTAAAAATGTAAAGAATGTAATCATTTGTAACCTCTAAGATCAACAAGGAAAATCTTTTTTTTCTTCTTGCAAATAAAAAATGATAACCATGTGCAATATCAGATGGATGTCAAATAGTGCATAAATATCAGGTGCCATTCTTGGCATAGAAAGTTTATCCCACATCAGAACATCCTTCAATCTGAGGTTAAAATGTGAGACATTAGATTGCAAGCCTGTGCTGTATAAAACACAGTGATAGGAAAGATATTGGGAAAATATTACAGAAATAGATAGATCTATGGGAACATAGAGGCTAGTAGAAAAGGATAATGGAAATTGAAGACAAGGTTTCCTGAGTTCCTTTCAAAAAACCTGATCTAAGCAACCTAACATCCTATGGGTTCTAGACACAGAAGGCTGTAACAGATTTCTGTAGTTTTTCTTTCTCCAAATTATCCAGTCATTTGCAGCAGGTCAGTCCTTTCAGGCCTCTTCATCAAGTCGCATGACTGAAGACACCTGACTGGCCTGTGTAAATCAGCAGAACTCATTACATGCCCATTACTGTTTTTGCTCCCGGGCTTCTACTACTTATCAGACTATAAATTTGCTTTCTGATTTTTAAATTCATTTCAGTCTCCTCATTCTAAAGTACATATAAATCCTATGAATTTGATTTTTTTCTTTTTTGTTCACTATTTTGAATGATTAGAATAAATATTGTTACCAGCAACTGCAGTATAAATATTTGCTTAATGCCTAAATGGATATATGTATCAATGAAATGTATTTCTTCACATGGAGCGAATGCAGTAAAATTTTCACACCAACATTCTTATATGTACAGGATTCAAGGTTCACTTTATTGCTATTTTGCTCTTTAATAATAAGCATTTTTATTTTTTAAAAAGTACATTTCACTGCCTTTCTGGGAAATAGAATGACACAAAATGACTCACAGGGATTCACACTTGTCCAGGTTCTAAAATAAGTTCAAGTTCTCTACCAAAGTAACTTGTCCATTTGATATTTCTTGTTATAAGTAAATTTTCTCTTCGTGTCTGTAAATTTTCTGCTTTATTTTCCATAATCTGTCCTTTTAGTCATTGATAATAAGGATAATCCCATCACAAGAAAGAATCCAAATGTTTACTCCAAAAAATGCTGACAGAATATGAAATGCATATTTTAAAACCACTCACTCAGTTACTTCATGCTAATAAAGATGAGTATATCACACAGGAAAAAAGTTTTAATTCAAAATGTCATGCATATGCTAAGCAGAGTCATTTTTAAAATTCTATGAATTTACGAGAATGAACGTACTTAATCTTTTTATAAATCTAAGAAATGGTTTGCATTTTAGTGGATAAAATTTACTTAGCAATGAAGTTGTGTTTATATTTATAAAATAAAAAGGAAAATTGTATCTGTGCCTCTATCTTCAGGAAAGATAATGATGATTATTCATAATGCTATTTATTTCAAGCAGTACAGGGATATTAGTTAATTATACAATTACCATGTTTTCACCACTTACTTTGCTGAAGCGTTAACAATTTAAGAGTTTGAATTTTGCGTATATTGGAGGGGGTGAAGGGAGGGCAGGGACAAAGGGAAAAAATGAGAACCAAGACCTGTCATGTAAAGGTACAAGATCCCAGTAATGAATGTAACTGCACTGTATACCTAGAATGTACCAATAAACTCAATAAAAAGAGAAAAAAATTTGCATATATTAAACTTAAAACAAAATGATTCTAAAATAAATTCTATCTTTTCATTCTTTTTTTCTTCTTTAATGGAAGAATTTACCACTTGTGGAATGCTAAACCCCTATGATAGGAATGATGACTAAATATAAATAGATAACTCAAATTTATGTTAGTACTTTATAAAAAGAATTGGCCAGTTATTGATTGATTGATGATAGTTGTACACATGAGCATATATGTGTGTGTGTGTGTGTGTGTGTGTGTGTGCTTGTGTGCAGATATATGGATGTTTATAGCCTATATCTATTTGTGTTGATCCATTTATTGATTGATATATCTATCTTCCTAAGAAGAAAACAAACTTTGATTAAATAGAACAGAATTACAGTACTAGTTACCTCAGTTTCTCCATCAATGAGCACAAAATATGGCAAATTTAATTCTTAGAATGTACAAAGAATAAGTGCTAAAGAGAGATATGGAAAAATTATATGATTACATATAAATAGTTAACATAGCTAAATTCCAAACTGAATTATTTCTCACTGTGCTATGCCTAGCTAAGTAAATAACTGAAGCTGTAGAGCAGAGGCAAATGCAAATTATTCACAATGCTTCTTTTGTATTAAAAATCAGAACTGCATGAGTCCAACTTTTAAATTAGCAAAATTTTTCTCATCAAACATTCAGATGTAATAGACAAAATTATTCAACAATCATGTAAATTATTTACATTTCAAGAATTTATTAGAAAAATCTATTCCTACCAAGTGGTTGTGTATGGTTTTTTTCACTATCTTTACTTTGCTGTTAACTTTTACAAATAAGTATTGGTTGGATAAAATTATCTCACACTAAATGCTTAAGATTAAGATTTATAGATAATTTTGAAGAACATTTGAATATACATGGCTTTCACTGGTCAAGACCACTTAAAACCAGTTTTCTTCCAAAAAACACTATTTTGCACTTCCATCACTAAGACCTCAACCTGCAAGTACAGATTTTTCATGTGTAATAGAGTACAACACACAATATGGATATTAAATTCTTCTTTCAATTATTCATTGCATAGAAGTTAAAATAGCCGGGTCCGAATCCCCTCTCTTAGTAACTAGCTATAACTAGTTCCCCAGTAAGTAGTTGTGTTACAGTTGGCAATTCACTGTCTTTCTCTACACCTTCTTTAATACCCTATAAATTGTGGTAGCCCATGAAAACTACCTTAACCATAACTATGATGATTAAATAGTACAGGAAAAATATCTAATATCCAGAATAGTTGTTTGTACATAACAGAAAAAAATTTAATCTTTTTCCCCTCAAGTCTTTTCTCCAAATCATTCTTGTTTATGTTGTGGATTTTGGACAAATTATTGCAACTTTCTTCTACAACAACTGATGTATTAGTAGAATGAAAATTAAATATATAATATATATTTAAATTTATATATGTGTGTATAGAAATCTTCCCTGAAGTATGATAACATATCTCTCATTGTGTCAGATCATTTTTGTGGTAATTAACTCAGATTCTCTCCCACCTAAAACTATCATGTTTTAATGGATAAATACTGAATAGTTTCTCTGGTGTGAGAAACTAAAAGAGTAAATAAGGATCAAAATGTATAATTGATAATGTGAAATAGGAAGAAAATGCCTAATGGGATAGGGAAAGTGGGAAGGGTAGGGGAAAGGAAAAAATGGAAACAAAATCTCTGTAAACAGAGAGGGGTGGAAGGTTTGAAGGGAGTGCAGGGGAATGGGGAAAAAATAAGAACCAAGATATATCATGTGAAGGGCCGGATTTAGCTCAGTGGTTCTTCTGCCTGCCTCACAACCACAAAGACCAAAGTTCAATCCCCAGTACCAAAAAAAAAAAAAAGATACACCATGTAAGGGTACAAGTTCTCAATGACGAAGGTAACTGTATTGTATGCCTAAAATGTAACAATAAATTTAATGGGGGGAAAATCTATCATGTTTAAGAAGATTGCTGCTAGAAATTTCTTTAATTTCTGTTTTCTGTTAATATTCGGTGGGGCCATTAGTTTATACTTTCAAGTGACCCCACCGTAATATGACATCTTTGGAGCATTTGGGTATACTGTCCACTATCATAGCACTTCATGTCATGTAGCTAATACTCACATCTTAGCAAGCTCTCCTTTCTTCTGCATCCTCAATGAAAATGTTTTACTCTGATACAAGGACCTAAAAAAGTATGTATTACATAGATGTATCAATACAAATGTGTTTTAACCTCTGCAAGTACAATGCATATGTGTAAACTACATGAACGCATTTATATACAGAAGTTATTTGCATGCATTCATGGATTTAATTTTTTAATACATATGTATTATATTGGGATATTAAGATTCAGACTATTTGGGTTGAAATCAAGTTTTCTGAGCTGTCGTAAAGCTTAGAGAAATGTCCAACTTATTGTTACCTCAGTTTTTCGCCAGATAAATGGGGATACTAATGCAATGACAGGATCTAATTTATAGGTTATTACCAGTTATAAATATATTAATACCTGTGAATTACGGAGAGTGCCAAATGTGTGGCTTATGGATCCCATCGGTATTAATTATAATTACCAAGCTCCTAATTTATGACGGATGCTCCCCTCAATATGATGAAGAAAACTAACTCTTTACTTCTGTAGATCCCAGAGTCTGGTTGGTGGTGTAGTTGGATACAACAAAGCTAAACAAACAAGATAATTTCCAAAGGTAGTAAATACTTTGAAGAAGGAAACTAGGCTCAGAAAATATAAGGAAGTGCCACTCTACCTTATCAGGCAAAGTGACATAAGTTAAATTCTGTATGACAAGAAGAAGCCAGCCATGTCACCTCCTGGTGGAGAAGCAGTCCAGGGTCAGGAAAAATATCTTCAAAAGACCTAATGCAAAAGCAAGTCACAAAATCTAATAATCAAAAAGGGAGGGTATAATGGCTGAATCTGGTACCAATGGTTATATGAAGAAAACATTTTCACTCAGTGTTAGATCAATTAGATTCTAAATGGAATCGGTTATATGTTTTCATCTGATCATTTGTAAGTACTGTTCCTTGGAGTGTGAGTAACTAAGTAAGTAAGGTCCTTGTAGTAAGTAGGCTCCTATGTAGACCTGCTGTGTATGTACATGCAACAGTGATCCAGACAATAAAGCTTCTGTACAGTATTATTAATCTCTGTTTCCAGTTTGCATTATGCCTTGGAATGAGCCTTCTAGGGAAACGTGACAATGGCTCTTATTGATAGATTATAAAGATGAGTATCCTAACAAAAATATTTCCCAGCATCTTAAGATATTGTAGTCTGAACTTTTTTTTTCAGATCTAAACATGAACAGTCAACATCTTCAGCTTTTTGGAGTGCCAAGTGGCAATAGTGTTAAACTTATTGCTATTATTTATATTAATAGCTCTAATATCTACCTGATGAAGTCAATGCTGAATTACCCCAGGGCTCGGGAAAAGTAATGAACTAAAATGAACATAAAGTCCTTTTCAAATATTTTAGGTAATGCTAAATTTACAAATGACAGAGTAGACATTGCACATTCCCTATGAAACAACTGGTTTTTGCCAGTTAAGAGAAAAGCAACATTAGCTTTCCAGGTAGCATTAGGGCTCCTGGGGCTCAGCTCTCCCAAAAGTTTCATTTCAAAATCAGTGTTACTAACTTCACTTTCCAAAGAGAAATGAGTATCATTTCCCCGGTTCTAAAGAAGTGAGAAGATGTTGCCATTCTAAACCTGAGCACTGTCTTGCTAGATTTTTCCGACTGCTCTTATCATCTTCAGCAATTCTTCACACCTGCCAAACAACACGGTCAAGGTGTCATCGCCAAACGTTTTCAAATAGGCCCATCACTGCCTGCTCAGCAGCTGGTTCCTAAATGGAAAGCCTAATAGTTCCTCATTTGAAGACAGTAACAAAAAAGCTTTTTGCCTGGTGGATATGGGAATGAAACACATAAACTGTCAGAGAGTGGAACACTGATGATGGGCAGTGTGGCCTAAGCCGAACATATTCCTACCCCTGGGAACACAGACTCTTGTAAAATGAAACTAGTGACAGCTACATAATCTTTTGCCAAGTCTTTTAAAACAGGGAATTGTTTATATGCAATATTGCATTCCAGGGTGTTGTTTCAGAAGTCAGTGATTTCTATTCCAGCCATTAGCTCTGCAACATTGAATGAACGTATCACAAAAACACTTTTCAGACTCATTTTTCTCTTAAGAAAATGAGAAAAAATTGTTATCTGAACAAAAATGTTTAAGCATTTAATAAAACATATAGCACCTAAACATATGTGACTGTCCTGTATCGTGCAATGTGAATACTGTTGCAGTGTGTTTTCATGGTTGTAGAGTCTTGAAGCAGAGAGACACAGCATCCTGGTGGCAGCTCAAAAAAATAAAAAATACATAACAATATACTTCAACTTTTAGAACACGAGAGATCAAATTTGAGTATGCATTAAAGATGCAAAAATTCCCAGAAGTCGTAATGCAATTGTCTGGAGGAGCTGAAGCACCTTCACTTCTAATAATAAATGATTGTGGTGTTTAAGAAATATTGTCTTGGAAAAAAATACCAGAGTCTATTTCCTATATATTTCCTATATCCTTCTGCCGTCTTTCAAAGCTAGCCTTTCATGATCAGAATATATTTTAAATAGAGGGCTTGGCATATAGGATTGAGTGTAATTGATATAATCACTATGAACTCCAGAAGCTTCATCTAGATCGAGTCTGCAATTTGTGTGCATTTGTAGCCTGTGGCCATTGCCATGCAGCACATAATAAACCAACTTGAAAGCATGTGAAATTCTCTGAAGACAGGGCCTCTGACTCACAAGAAGGTGAAAAGAGATGGCTCTTTGACAAAAGAGGGACTGGGGAGAGGCCAAGGGGTCGTTATATTTGTGTGGAGCTGTATTTAAAGAAAGAGACAAAGACTGAACATAATGAATTTCAACTTCCTGTGCTCTTCCCCATCCAGCTTTGGGCTATGCTTTGTTTACGGGTAAGAAGACACCTAAGAGTAGAATGCAATTGAAGAGAGAAATCTACTTGGCACAAATACAGGCAGATTTCACCATAGAATAAGGCAGTCATGCTTCAACTTTACTTGTAAAGGTTACCCTGAGGAGTAAAAGATCCTAAACTGTGTACTGTATTTCATTTTGCCATACTACAGTGGGTTGAGTATAAACATTGTATGTGTGCTTGTGTGAGATTAAAATATGATGGTGTCATCTAGTGGTCAGGTAAATGTTTTCTTTTCCTTTTCCCTTTTTTAACTGCAGCTCACATTAGTTTTGCATTTGGTAATCTTCTTCTAGCACATTGATTTGCAGTTCTTCATCATTGACTTTTGTGCGCACTTGAACTCAGCTGAACAAGGTCACTCATCACAGTCCATAACTGTGTCCTTACACTGAAGAGAGGCACTACAACTTGGCCATGTGTCCTGCTGTTCACTGAAGTCAGTCTGCTATTCTGCGAGGACTATAGTGTTCCCAGTCCAAAGCTCTGCCTTCAGAAATTATTAAGGTGGCAGGCTGATATAGAATCAGTTTTATGATGGAGAGAATGAGATTAGCATCTCAATAATCTGCTTCCTGCTAGATATGTGACCAAAAATAAGACATAAATTTCTCTAAATTTCACTTTGCTTAATAAAAGCAAAATAATAATAGTACTTAATCTGTGAGGTTGTGGCAAGTATTGAATGAGAGAGTGCCTATTACTACTAGGGGTACTCACAATGCTCAGCATTAAGAAATGCTTCTTCAAAGTACATCATCGGGAACTCCCTCCAAAGTACCAATACTTCTGTAAGTGATCTCTGGCAACACTACAGTTTGAGGTAATATATCTCTCAGTATTTTGTTCACTGTCATATCCCTTGTGCTTAGAATAGTTTTTAGTATACAAGAGAAGCTCAAATACTGGAAATTAATAACTAGGTAAATTGATGGCTAATCATTGATATTAGTTTCATTGTTTGTGATTTCTCAATTTAAGTTGGCTAGGCATACCCTTTGTGACTATAGACACCTTAAAACTTAACACCAGCAGAGATTTCTTCTGTGTCCTTCCCACCCCTTTACTGTAGTCAGATCCCGTTTCACAGCCAGACACCAAGACTTGAAAATGGAACTGTTTGTCTGGATTATGCCCCTTTGAGGCTTACAATAAATTCCATCCCAGGAAGCCTGTCTTCCGTATCTGCATCCTGAACCACTGCAAACTATGATGCAACCAAATTCCCTCCATTAGGTGTCCATAGAATGGGGATTGCTCTTTGCTACTAAAACACAGTAGAAATGTTCCAAGTACCTTCTACCATCACTACTTGTTCACTGAGCATTTCATGAGAATGTGCTATTTAGCTAGAAATTCACAGATCCATTTAAGGGTACCTGGTATGTATTGAACACTGCTGAAAGTTTATATGATATATATA